>NW_028301595.1:13713723-14023200 GCF_987345545.1 Pholcus phalangioides
CGTTCCAGAAGCGCCGACATTTCGCCCTCTTTTATCCCTACCTTTTTCCCTCTCCTGCCTTCGTCTCCGTCTCTTTGCCGGTTTAAAACCTTGGCTTATTCCTCCCTCTCAACCCTCGTCAGCATCATTGAAATTCTGTCAACCCTTTCACCACCTTCTGAAAACCTGACACCGAAGGCTTGAATGGAGAGAAATTGTTCGTTCGGCTGGTCTTTTGTATAAAAGATAAAAAAAAAGGCAATAAACGCGCTCCCTCTGTCTTGGTATTCGGTTGGAAACCCCGACGCATCGACCGAGTTCTTTTCTGTTGAAAAGTTTTGTTTCTGGTGAAAGTGCTTAATGAGAAGAAAGATTTCAATTCGGAACTTCTCAATGAGACTAAGACGAAACCTCCTCTTTCTCTGAATTTTATACTCGTATAATTCGAGCAGCCCTCAATTCTGAAAGCGCTATAACGGGATTATTTCTTTTTCTTTTTAATTTTCTTTGTTTAAAACCTAATTAAAATTTCCCTATCCGATTTTAATTGGGGTGAAAAGCTTTCCTCTTGATTGTTCCGATTGAGTTGCCTCTCAGAGTGAAGTCCAAATAGCATTTGCAGAATTACGATTGTATCTCGTCTCTTTGCGTCTGTGTCTCTCTCTTTGCCACTCTTCTTTATCCTTTACGTCTTAAAAGTTCAGGTACGTACTTAACAAAATCTGCGTTGCAAATATAATTCCATGTCGAGAATGGATTTTGAGAGTTGTTTGTTGGTTCGTTTTTGGAATGTTGATTCGTGATTGATCCTTTCCGCATTATTCCGAGTTGAAGTGGAGTTAATGATGGGTTGTAGAAGGTTTCTTATCAAAATCGAATTAGAAATCACTGAAAATGGAATTTTCTCTTCGTAAATCAAATTTCTTTACTATGATGTTAAGCAGATTTTCATTTTGGAGGCAATCGCGAGAGACATTTCGTGTTCTTTAAAACCTCTTATTTTTCTTATTTTAGCATCGACAAGCCCAAAAGTTTTGTAAAGTTGATTTTCCAATGAAACGTTTTTATGCTATAGCCCTTACTACTTTCCGCCAGCTGGAAATCGGCCGAAAGACTATTTCATAAAATATATATGGCATTTTACGGGAGGGGGCTAGTAATTTCTACTGCACCACTGAAAGGATTAAAATTGACTGTATTTTTTGGATATCTTATATTTGACTGTATTTATGTTTTTTTGTTGCTGTTTTTTCGTAATCTGATAAATTTTAAATTTCAGTGAGCATGATAAATTTATGGTTGGAAATTAATAATATCAATTTCTCAAAGTGCAAGCACAGCGAATACTAATTTTTATCTACTCAAGTCCAGATACGAGTTGTTTTTTACCTGGTTGGTCTGTTGCCAAGTATTATCAGTTAGAGAACCCTGGACGGATCGTACGATCCCTTGGGTTAATATTGGAATGTAATATGTGTTTGTGTATTTGTGTTCTGTATTTGTCTTGATGTGTGAATTAAGTTTCAATTTCAATTTCAATTTCCTCCCCAAATGTGACAATTTGTTGTCACAGATATTTATCATCACAATCATCACCAACAACCATTTTAAATCCACTGCTGGATGAAGGTCTCCTCTAAATTTTTCCATTCTGCACTGCCTGATGCTTTAGCCAAGCAGTTGACTCCTGCCAGTTTCCTGATCTCGTGGTAAAAATTGCCAAAACCCATCTTGCGTGGGGACGCCTTCTCGGACGTTTAACATCATGGGGGTACCACTCTAGATTACTTGTGGTCCATCCGTTGTTCTGTCTTCTTGCAATATGTCCAGCCCATTTCTATTTCGAACGTTTGATTCTTTCCATGATATCATTTACCTTTGTGTGGTTACTTATCCAAGTGATTCGTTTTCTGTCTCTTCTTGTGATGCCTAACATACACTTTCCATGCTCCTTTGCGTTGTCTGTAGCCTTTGTATCGTCTTGCTTGTGACTGTGAGTTCAGCTCCATAAGTCAGTGCTGGTAGCACACACTGGTTAAAAACTTTTCTTTTCAGGCATGTGACTCTTCAGAATTACGCAGTTTTTTCCAAAAGTGCTCCATTCAATCCTGATCCTTCTGTTTATTTCGATTCAGTTACCCATGGTAATTTCTTGTCCCAGGTATACATAGGTTTCTACTTCTATCTCTGTGTTGTTGAGCAAGATCGTCTTCTTCAATGCAAAGGTGTTGAACATAACTTTAGTCTTTTGCAGACTCATTTTCAATCCCACCTGAATATTTGCCTTCGCCTATTCTTGTATCATTTCTTCTGGTTCGTCTGGATTACTGCTGATAACAACAATGTCGTTTTTCATCCCAATCCAGTTTCCGGAATACTTCTCCTGAAAAAATTCTAAAGCGTTTTGGTGAGATAGCATCACCCTGTCTGACTCCTTTTCCAAGTTTAATCTTTGCTTTTCCTTTATCCAGACGAATCGTTGCAGTTGTTTTGTCATGTATTTTCTTGATGACATTGATGTAATGTTTGTTCCACAATTACAGCTAGAGCTTTAACAAGAGCAGATGTGAAGACAGAGTCAAACGCTTTCTCAAAATCAATGAAGGCCATACACAATGGTAATTCGTATTCCTTGTGTCTCTATATAAGTTCCCTGATTGTTTGGATGCAATCCATTGTACTGAATTCAGCTTCGAAATCCTGCCTGTTCTTTTGGTTGATCTTCGTCCAATTCGGATTCACGCCTATATGTCAGCACTTTGGTGGAGATTTTATAAATTATTGATAGGAGACTGATTGGTCGATAGTTCTTAATATACTCTTTTTCACCCTTGTTTGTAAATAAGAACTATCATTGCATTATTCCAATCTTCAGACGCATCTGATTTTGTGAGACAATTTGTGAACAAGGCAGCTAGCATACTCGCAAATTCTGCTCCTGCTTCTTTAATAATGTCTATTGAAATCCCATCTTCACCTGGGCATTTGCCTTTTTTCATACATCTTACAGCCTTGTAGTAATATAATATAATATATATATATACTAGGGTGGCTCTGCCCCCCTGCCACCTTTGGCGGCCAACCCCCCCCCCCCACTTCTCTCCCGGACATATCTTGTTTATTTCGTCCCACTTCATCAGCGTGCTATGGAAAAGGGGAAAGGGACGTGTGAAAGCACCAGCCTACTGAAGAAGCGAATTTTAATGAAAATAATAATAAAGCAACAAAAAACAAATGAGATTCATCAAGTATCCCCAGAAAACTTCCCCATGGGGGTCCCCAGATTCAATTCGCTGAATTTCAGTGGGGCCCCACACTGGATATATCTTGGGCTACCGATGTGTTGCAAATTTTACAATGTTAAACCACAAAAATCAATGAGATACATTCAGGGGCACCGAATTACAACCTGCCAACATTTCCATGAAGCCCTGACCTGCAAGCTTGTCGGACACCCCCCTGTGAGAATTTTTCATTTTTATCAATTTTACAACGAATAAAATCCAGGCCCCCACATCCAGTAGCGGGGACACAATACGCAGATTTTTAGTGGGGCCCCAGACTGGCTATATCTCGGGTTTCGGCTGTGGCAAATTCTACAACAGAAAAGAATGAGATTCATCCAGGGCCCCCAAAATCAAACCTGTAAACATGGGGCCCCCCGACTTGGAAGCTTGTTGGTCATCCCCCGGTGCGAGTGCCATGAAAAATTTTCATTTGTATTCGTTTTACCAACGAATAAAATCCAGGGCCCCCAAAATGAAACCTGTAAACATGGGGCCCCCGACTTGGAAGCGTGTCGGTCATCCCCCGGAGCGAGTGCCATGAAAAATTTCCATTTGTATTCGTTTTACCAACGAATAAAATCCAGGGCCCCCAAAATGAAACCTGTAAACATGGGGCCCCCGACTTGGAAGCTTGTCGGTCATCCCCCGGAGCGAGTGCCATGAAAAATTTCCATTTGTATTCGTTTTACCAACGAATAAAATCCAGGGCCCCCAACCAATTACCCGGGACACCAATCCGCATACTTTTGGTGGGGCCCCAGACTGGCTTTATCTCGGGCTTCCGCTGTTGCGAATTCTACAACAGAAAAGAATGAGATTCGTCCAGGGCCCCAAAATGAAACCTGTAAACATGGGGCCCCCGACTTGGAAGCTTGTCGGCCATCCCACGGAGCGAGTACCATGAAAAATTTTCATAAATCCAGGACCCACCAACCAATTACCCGGGACACCAATTCGCATACTTTTGGTGGGGCCCCAGACTGGATATATCTTTTGCTTCCGCTATCGAAATTTTTCAACGTTAAAGCAGCAAGAAAACAATGAGATCCATCAAGGGCCCCTGGAAATGAAAACTTTTTACTTATACGTGAAATCTTCCCCGGGTACCCCGACCCTGTGTTGGGAGCACTGCTGTTGTGTGTGTATATTATACATATATATACCTCTCGGCATGGACTTCCCCCCCCCCCCCACAAAGGAAGGGCTGACAGGGGCCACAACGATTCTTATCACTTTTTGATTTTTCACACTATAAATTAATCACAGAGGGGCCCCTGAAAAGCTGGTTTGGGGGCTCGAAATCTAAATTCCAGCCTAAGGGCTCTGCTGTAGGATGTAGGAGCCTCTTGGTACATGCACATAACATGGTCCCGATGGGTCAAATGGGTCCCGATATGTGAATATCGACCCAATATCGATATATGATATCATATCGATATATGAATGTGAATATCGATATATGAATCGAACCAACTTCCGTAACAGATTTCCGTCACTCAAAAATTTCACCCACTTCCGTCACTCGGTTGCTTAGCAACAGCCCCTTTTGGAGTTTGTTTGTGATTTTATATTATAGAATAGATATTAATTTCTATTCCTTTGAAATTGAGTTTCATTAGGGGGTATTCCTAATTTCGCATCTTCTCAAGAACTAGAATGTTTTATCCCTTTCTTTTTCTTCTCGTTGAATCGGGAATATCAAGTGAAAATTACGATAATTATGTTGTTGCTTCCTCTTAATTTGGCAATACATACCTTATATTCGAGTAATATTGTAGCCCGTGATATTCATCCAAAGATGATGTCACTCTCCGCTATTAATACGAAGGTTCCTGTGGCTGGCTAATGTGAAAATAGATGTAGGAAAGAAAATTAAACCTTTTTCATTGCGGGGAATCGAATCCACGTCCTCTCACTTTCCGGATAAGCGCGTTAGGTCACTGCGTTACAAAGGAAACGAATCCTCTCTGCTTAGAGCTTTCTCCTATAGAGGACGTGGGTCCGATTCCCGCAAAAGCAGTGGAATTGTTTTCCTGAACCCGTGATTACGTCCGCCGGCTGTCGAAACATTTGTAGTAATAGCGGCATCATCTTCGGATAACTCGCCATCTGGTGGCAGTGTTAGCAGCATGAGCTTTGGCCCGGGTTAGGCAGCACGCGGTGACCAAGAGGTTCGGGAGTGTATGATAGGGACTAGAGACGAGGGTCTAGAGATGGAACTAATTGCATTGTTTTCTTGTACACCGCACATATTCGAGAAGTGAAACGAAGAAGAGAAAGAGGTGACACAACGAAGTGAGCAACTTGAACAAACCTGTTTTTTTTTCACCCTGATTTTCACTATCTGCCGATTGTTCCGCCTCTCTCTTTTGTTTTTTCTCTGTTTTGTGGAGGGGTCATCACCATCATCATACCCTTACATTTCACAACGCTTCCGGTCATTTTCTCTGTCATCCCCTCCTTTACTATCATGCGGACATTTCATCCTCCACCTCTATGCATTTGTTTCTTCCCAGCCCCAATTCTTGTACCTCGTACCTGCTCCCTCCATTACGAGTCTGGCGTCCATGTATTGTCTCACTCAATGCACACAAGCTCTGACGGATGAGGATTTGTTGTTGCAGCTTAGTGGTCTAGCGAAACTGAGAGAACGCGGTTCGATTTCCCGCAAAGACAGCTGAACTTTCTTCCCAGGACTTATCTTGAATGTCGAATGCAGAAATGAACACAAGAACAGGTATTGACTCGAAACCTACAGAAAATGTGAACGAAGAAAAAGTTTTTACCAATTATTTTGTGTTTTTAGTGAACTCGAGCAATTGTTTATATTGTAATTACAATTAATCTGAAATATAGTTATTTTTAATTATTATCTGTGGTACTCTTTTTTCATCTTTCTTCTTTCTTATTTGTGCTTGTATTTAATAGAAGTACAACCAAGAGATTTTGCACAGGTTTGCGATGAAAAAAAAACCTTTCTTAAACATAATTAGTGCTCCTTATAATTTCCATGTTGGTAATTGCTGGAAAAATAATTAAAGAAATCAATCACGTCTAGTTTTTGAGATAAAGTAAAAATTAAATTTCTCAATGATTATACATAAGCAGCATAAAAAGCACATTGAAACTGTGCGCTAGAAACAAATATAGTAAATCATTGGCAAAGATAATTCAGAGATTTTAGGGTGATATTGGGGCGCTGATTCCAAATCTGTCATTGATTTTGTTATATTTGCTCTACTTTTCGAGGAAAGACAAACTATTGCAATTGCTGGACACTTAAACGTTAAATTGTAAACGTAGTAGCATTAAGGAGAATAAAAGAAAGTTCCGCAGCCAACAGCCAATGGCTACAGATCGTCTGTTCAACACTGCAAACTAATAGCAATGTCAAAACTAAAGGAAATAGGTATTTTCTGGATATTATGCCGAGGTAAACTCGGAAAGAAAAATCATTTATTCTCTGCCGTGTCTCGAACCCAGGCCCTCTTGCAAACCGGGCAAGCATGCTACCACTGGAGTCACGACCTTACATTTCTTATTTCCCGCGCTGTGGCGTGAGGCGTTGAAGTAGAGGCATTAGTAGCCACTCTTGACTACAGAAGTGGAGGAATTAGTAGCCTCTCTATCTGTCGGTCTCTACCGTCCCACCTGGGGGCCATTTACTGAAGTTAAGAGTGTGGCTATTAATTCCTCTACTTCAGCGCCTCACGCCACAGCGCGTGAAATAAGGAAGGCAGGGTCGTATCTCCAGTGGTGTAGGTGGTAGCATTCTTGCCCGGTACGCGAGAGGGCCGGTGTTCGAGACACGGCAGAGCTGAGATGACTTTCTTCAGAGTTTACCTGAGCATAATATCCAGGAAATATGTTTACTTGATATCTTGTGCTGAGAAAAAGCCGTCTAATGTTAAAACTGTTTTATATTTTCATTACCTATCGCATATATAATAAGAATACCCTTTCTTTAGCATTCTTTCTTCATAAAAACCAACCTTAGTTTACTATAAATCTGACTAGATGGAGAAAAACTAATGTTACTTTCGATTTCAGGAACCGAAAAAGTCCTATTCAGCTGAAAAAAACGTTTTTTGCAGACCTGTGTTATCATTAGGCCTACTGTGTTCTCCGGGATTCACAAGTTAGCCTAAGCCCCAAAACATTTAATACACTTTACATTAAAGTCAATTAATTTTTATTTTTTATATTAATTTTGGTTTTTCACTATTATTGGTTTTTACACTGAAATCTGTAAAAAAACACTGAAATATATTGGGTCAAAAAATAGTCCCCGTTTTGCAAATCCATGGAATTTTTTCATATTGGGAGTGCTAAAGTTTTCTGACAAATATATTTGTGATGTAATTTGATCATTTACTTAGACAAAGACGTTGATATAGTTCAGTTGACATTCCTTCGTATTTCGCAGCCCTCAATTTATTGTAGATCTTCTCCGCGTTTTTGCTGTACTAGAAAAAACTGTGTTCAAGGAATTTATCCCTTCATTTCTGCTAATTGGTTATTGTTTCGATGACGTCTACAATATTTTGACAGCTGTAACAAAATCAATTTTCTTGGCTGCAGTCGGTGATGTTTTGACCATTTCTGTTGATTTCTTGGCTTCATTTGGTGATTTTTTTTGGTTGTATTTGGTGTTATTTTTTGGCTTCATTTGGAGATTTGGCAACAAATTCTGACTTACATAGATTCAGACATACGGTATTTTTTCGGGGCTATTGATATGTTGTCAAAATTTCACGTATTTATCTCTAAGAAATACGGTTGTCTGCAAGAAATTCGTCAAATTATTGGCAGTAAGTATCTAAATAAGATCGGTTAGGTATCATTATAAAATAAAATAAAATATTATAATGCGATGTTTATAATGAACTCCGTATAGAAAGTTTGTGATGCAACTATAAGTATGATGACAGAAAGAAATAGGGTTTTTTAACTTATAAATGAAATGCTTCCTTCGACTTGGCACGTTTTATTACATCCACGAACTTCCAATTGATGCTTGTATCTGAAATTAGCGTGTTTGGAATCTGATTGACATCCGATTGATTAATGAATGAAGCACTTTTATAAATGGGGGTGATCCATGTATGGTAACCGCCCCGTTCATATAAGTTACACTCATTTTCTCCTTGAACTTGTTGAGGACAATGAAAGATACGTCCTACCCATAGCTGTCAATTTCCACTTCAAGAGTTTGTCACTCATGACCTCGTGTACATCCGTTTTCCCGCTATTTCCTCGATCTCAATACCTTTCGCACTGTACGTATCTTTTCCATTTTCTATGTCACGTTTCAGGCTTCAGTCCAGATGGAGGAGAAAGAAAAAGGAATAATAGAGGGAAAAGCCCTGTTTAATTCAAAGAGGACCATTGTGTAAGTGTGTGTGTGTGCGCGCCAGACAAAAAAAAGTAAATTGATCACGCAATCTGTTCCGGATATTTCACGAAAAAGTACCTCCTTCCTGTGATTTGCTGTGGTGAGGGCAACGAATGATTCGCCGGTAATGACTGTAATTTGGGCTTGTGATGGAAATAGTCACTCCGGTACTGTGTTCTTCCCCCCACCCCTCAATATTCCCTACTTCGTTCGCCTCCTAAAGCTTCTCTGTTGAAGTCTACACAGATTTGCGGATGCTTTCTTGAAATATTCACAGATTTCATGTGTGTGCAAACCAATGGTGGCAAATGGGATTGAAATTCGCAGTTGGTCACCCATCGCGTCGAATGTTAAAGCGCTTTCCCGGGCACTCAGGTTCTCGAAGTGATCATAAATTTTAACTGAATGGAATCTTGTTATCTTCTTCTCGTCGTTATATCGTACATAATATAGTGATCAGTATTTTTTCTAGCTTGGTAACGAGCTTAGATAATGGAAGGTTTCAGGGTGGGTCTTCGTGTACTTTCAAGTACTTTGACGCGTGTAAAATTCTAATTTCCGAATAACTATTTGTATGTTGTATAGACGAGGCTTGGAATAATCATAACATATACACATTTCAAACTACACCCATGTTACTACACTCAACGTGATTTGAAAGCTAGAAAATTAATATAATGAACTTGCATACATATAGTGCATCTCACGTCGAGTTTTCCTCAACCATATGTACATAATTACGTGAATGAAAGATGGATACTACAATCGAATACAGTGTACGAAAATAATGTATTCTTGCATCGAATGAATATTATTTTATTTCTAAATGCAAGGCCGCTACTACGGACTTTACATCGACAATAACCACGGAAGCCTTTGTTGAGGTTCAATTCAGATATGCGCCAAAAACGGTTTGGTATCAGCAACTGTTTTCCTATACTGTCGGAACAAATACAAATGTAATTTTAGTTTTTTACAGAAATGCCTGCTTTTTTGTGCTCTTTATGCTGAGAATGAAGATTTTTAGGTTTCCTTATATACCATGGAAAACATACTTACAAACGTCTTATTTGATCAAGTTCAAAATAATCAGTTTTTATCACGTTTCGTACTAATACTTTTCTAAGTTAAAGGATGTTCTAATTTTTTAAACAAACGGGGAGAGTAATTTTGACATTTCAAGGGGAACTTAAAACGAAGGCTACTTTATACCCCGTTTTCTGAAAATTTCAAAAAAATTCACTTTCTAATATACTCAATATTGTTAGCACTTTTCAGTTTTGGTAAACTTTTATTTTATATCGATAGGCCAACTTATATTATGTATAAGTAAATGATTTTTTGTTTAACTTAAGCTAACTAAAATATAATTTTGGTCCAATGTTATCTTTGTATGTACTTAACTTTGACCTACTTCGTCTGTTCCTATCTTAAAGCATTAAATGAAAAGGTAGGATATTTCTTTAACCTTGGTTGCTATTAGCACTACAAATTTTGAAAGATCACTTATATTTCAACCCGTATCGCTCATAAAAATAGCAATATTTTCATGTTTTTTAATTTTTTTTTATTTTTTACTGAATAATCTTATGTACTACAAATTGATAAAAAAAACGGGACAAATATATATTAAAAAACTCGGAACCAAAAATACAAGCATGTCCCATAATACGAGACACAAGAGGTCCATCGAATTTTCGAACCCCTACAACCGCTTTCATTTCTTAAGATTCCATTATTAACTGTGAATGTCAAAATGAAAAGTCTCTGCATGTATGGATTATACGCCACTGAGGCTTATAGAGAGGCATATTGTCCAGGTAGCGAAATCTGCATGAGGAGATCATTCGCTGGGAAATTACGTCAGGTGAGCTTTTAATGAAATATAACTATTGCATAAATCGCTTTGAAATTATGCTACATAGCATGTATTAAACACTATTATGTAACAGAAGTATATACAATATAAACTTCGAAAGTTTTTCCCGTCTTTTTCTGAATCCCTGTATATATTTCTGTTACATAATAGTGTTTAATAGACGCTATGTAGCATAATTTCAAAGCGATTTATGCATTATTTATTTCATTAAAAGCTCAACTGACGTAATTTCCCAGCGAATGATCCCCTCATGCAGATTTCGCTACCTGGACAAAATGCCTCTCTATAAGCCACAGTGGTGTATAATCCATACATACAGAGACTTTTGATTTTGACATTCACAGTCAATAATGGAATCTTAAGAAATGAAAGGGGTTGTAGATCGGACTTTTTTTTTGACATTAAACCAGCGTCTTTTCCTCAACCTTTCTTAACCCACAGACCAGTAAAATGCCTGGACCTCTTGTGTCTCGTATTATGGGACATGCTTGTGCGTGTGCTACCACCTTTTAAAGCTTTTCCGGTCTTTTTTTGAATCACCCTGTATATAAAAGTATACAAGCCAGATAATATCAAATCTGTATGCTACAAATACTACAAACTCCGTGTAAGTATACGAATGCATATATGCATGTATGCGAAAACCGTCGCCAAAAATAAAATAGAAATGCTTAAAAGTTCTCAAGAAAGAGATAGAGAGAGAGGGGGAAGTGTGTGAGAGAGAGGACTTGTGTGTGAGGATTTGACGGATACCCTCTTCTCAAAATGCATATCCTTCTTTTATTCAAAAAAGACGGTATAAATAAGAAAAACTAAAATTCTCAAATAAGGAAAAAAAAAACAACTCAAAAAGCAGTGCATCACGTTTCGCTCTGGATGTCGAAATTTCCAGGCGTGAGATTTGGTTCTGTCAGTCTCTCTCTCTCTCTATGGAGTGTATGCATATGTGTGTGTTGAAATTTTCACTTACGAGTTCTCGAATTTCTCCACTCAAAAGAAAAGCCCATTCTCAGCTTTTGAAATAAGATGCGATTTTAGGGAAAAGGAGGGGGGGGGAACTTATTTCCTTCGTCTTGGGGATTGTTCCTTCTCTGCTTCTATAAGGATGGGGGGGGGGGGCAAAGAAGAAAGAGAGAAAGAGAGAGAAATGAGATGGGAAATAAGAGAGAGAGAGAAGAAAACGCATAAAATACTCAAGACTTTTCAACTCGGAGGTCACAAGGCAACAGTTTTCTTGAGGAAATACAAACAAAATGTATTATTTTCTCGGTTGAGGTAGTGTGTTTACGAGCTCATTTCTCTCTGTTCCTATTTCCACGAATTTTAGTAGGATGAGGTGATTTTATATTTTGTTTAGGGACGTGTGTTATTTAGTTGCGGATGGTCGTTTTTTTTTTTTTGTGGCTGGGAATTATGGGGGGACTGAATGATTATTTTCGGCTGAGAGTTGTGAAAATTGAAATATTCAATTAAGTGTCGCGTTGAAGAGAGCTTTATTTTCTTGCTATGAGTAATTCCCGGCGCTGCGCGTGTTTTCTTCAATGACTAGAGGATCGAAAATTGACAGATCATTATACAGTACGGATGGGAACCGATTTAAATTTTAAACGGGTAAATTAAAAAATTCAACAGTCGATTAATCGAATATTTTTGAACCCTAACCATTCATAACAAACGTAGTATTGGTGACGAAAGACGTCACTCTCCCTTGTTAATACGACAGATACGAAAAACTGGCTGAGTGAGGATCGATGTAAGGCAAGGAAAATTCATCTCTGCCCTCGTGGCGGCACGAACCCTGGTCGCCGGACGAGTGCTCTGCCAACTAAGCTATGAAGGCAGGTAGAATTTCCCCACCTTGGGGCGTATGTATATGCTGAATGGCTCCGTACAATGGACGGTGGCAGCATTCTGTTAATATCTCGCAGACGTCAAACGAGAGACCGGGGGTTCGAGTCCCTGAGGATGAATTTTCCTTTCCTAAATCATCGATATCTTCTCACTCAGCCAGTTTTCCGTATCTGTCGTATTGGTGACCATATAATATTTAATTGATGTTATAAAAGTGTATTTCATTCATTTTCTTCTGGTATCCAGATGTGAACAAATATAGGAATAGATTACGGAATCCTGGCCAATTAGATACGCTGAACATAGTTTGTCATATCCTGGACAGCGTTAGAATTGAAACATAAAGGCCACTTATCCCACGGAACAGTGAATACGAAAACCTACTGGTCCGCAGACATCATGAGTGATCCTCGAAATACAAAATCTCTTCTGAATAATAATTCTTTTCTTCTTTAATATGTTGTCATTTAGATGAGTGATATACCACCAAAAAGTGGTGCAAAAACCATAAAAATCAATTAGAACTGTAGTTATGCCTCATGAAGACACCACTGTTTGTTGATTTTGTAATTCAACTGCAATTTTCAACTGTGATTAACAATTGATCGATTAATCGACCCGATTAATCGATCTAATTGGGCCAGCCCTATTATAAAGTCATGAGATATTTTTATACATAGGTGTATACTACAGAAAGTGAGAAACCATCATAAAGGCATATACAAGTCTGAAACGCATTGTTTGGGAACCAAAGTAAACACGTCATTGCTGCCCGTAAGTTTTCCTGCCCATTTCGGGAATTTTACCTGCTCTGATGTAGTTTTAGAGTAGCCTATCGTTCAAATTGAGTCCTACTTCGTATATATGCAAAATTTGGCGATCATCGTGGATTTGTGTAGAGTACGGACACAAACACATAGACACACACAGAAAATCCATAATTTTACATATATAAATTGACTTTGGATAATGAGCGTCGGTCTATCATGCTAAAATGCGTCAAAACGTCCTATACCATGATGTCAACAGAGTGTTGGAAATTTACACTCGGGCTGCTCAACGGTCCAACAGTGGAAAAGTTTAACTAACCAGCCAACTGCCGAGTCAAAAAAAATGACAAAATAATATTTAGAGAAATGACAAACATTCTACGAAAAAAAAATGTAATTTCAACATGAGTTTCTCACATTAGGTAAATAATGTAGGATATCTTGAACTCGTTTCAGCTTTGGTGCATCTAATAAACTTCTAAACATTCGCTTTTTAATGAAGCAAAAAAGGCTTTCGTGACCATCGTGTAAATTAGAATTTAGCTTAAAAGTTTTGGGGTTTTTTTTGACCGACGTGAAGTACAGTTTTCGTCTGTCCCAATAAATCTTTCAAGATTTCTTGAAAATGTTCGCCACTCGTGCGAACGAAACGTCGAAAGACGAAAACTGTACTTCACGTCGGCCAAAAAAGCCGAAAACTTTTAAGCTAAATTCTAATTTTGGAGACCATACCTACAGAGGGACATAGACTTGGTTGAAGGGGTGCAGAGAAGAGCTACGCGTGTCCTTATTACACGGGGCTTGAGTTATGAAGAGAGACTTCATTTTTTGAATATGTTTACATTGGACGAACGAAGGTGTCGAGGAGATATGATCGAAGTGTTCAAAATTTTCAAAGGGATGGATAGGGTGGACCATGAACTTTTTGTACACCGCCAATCGACTGCTTTTACAAGGGGACACCAGTATCGATTGGTGAGGGACAATGCAAGGCTATGGTGTCGCAGGGAAATTTTTCTCTAATAGGGTTGTTAATAAATGGAACAGCTTACCCTCGGAGGTAGTAAATTGTAATACAATTGACACGTTTAAAAAGAAATACGATAAACATGTTGGGGTAGATCGAGAAGCTATCCATTCTTAGAATAAGACAACCATAAGTATTCTTTATGGGCATTGTATAATATTTTATCATGTGTATATATTGTTTGTAATTTGTGTTAATTGCATTTTTAATGGGGTTGCTGTATTTTTGAAACATATGACAACCATATTTTTATGGGCATCTTTTTCTCAGCCACCTCGTTGGACATTTTGCCTGTTGTAGCGTTGTATTTGTATTTGTAATTCGCTTTTTCGTGAAGTTTCCATAATTGCGTACACATGTATCATATTTCTTTACAATCCCAGCAAGAACGATGTTTGACCCTTGCATTTTGGAGGGGAATTACATGTGTAGGAATATACTATTGCTGTGCACTCCTCAACAATGACAGAAAGTAAGCTAACAAACAATGAATGCAATTTTTATATTTTTCGAATCTATATAAATCATACAAATACAGTGTGTTCCAGTGAAGTGCAACATTCCATATTCTTTTAAATATTAAATATAAATTTATTTGTCTTGTAATAGCAATAAGTGTACCTCATTTGCCCAAACTTTTCTGCTCTGGGTATATCAGTACTTGTTAATTAAAAGATCAGGCACCACTTCTAAACTTACGACATATTTTTGAAATACCTTTTGCATATAGAAAAAAAAACCATTTTGATGCAAAAATGTACATAACAGCACATTCGTTTAATGGCTGGAGCATCTATCATTTATCCATATACATAATTTGAAAACGCTTGGGGTGAGAGAGAATCATTGAAAAGTTTATTATATGGATTTTCCAGCTTTCAAATCATGTTGGGCGTAACACTGTGAAACTTGTGTACCACTAAGACATCGAACATTCTTAATACCATGTGACATTCACTTATTCGCACTCCTCATGACAAAAACATGGGCAAATTGTGATACGCGATGGGGAACCTCCACAACATATCGGTTGGTGGTAAAATTATGATTACGAAATAGCTTATATCGCACCGCCGCAAAAATAACGTCACAACTCAACAAACGAAGCAAGTGGTTCGTTCAATGGACCGAGTTTCACGAACACTGGTTGGTGAAATTTATTACAACGTTTACTAATAGATGGTGCTACAGTGTCGGGAAAATATATTTCTAACAACATCGACAAACCGATCATGACCTAGCTCTGTCTCTACATATCTTTTTAAGAGTGGCTGGAGTTGTTCTTCTTGTGGGTAAAATCCCATTAGGATTGATTAGAAATGGTCGCTCTTCATGGCAACGACATGGTATAAGTGGAGAGAAGAATTTTGAAGCCAACTTGTGCAAATGGATGCGTTTCTCTTAGAGATGAACTGTTCAAGCTGGTACGGCGTTTGATAACTTTCACTCTGAACCAAATGACCTTCAATGGACATCACATACCGGAGTCGTGAGAGTGACAGTGGCGCCATCCATTAGTTAAAATCGTGACTAATTTTGCAAACCGGTGTATCTTAAATTTCAGGCTTTCCAATTTCAATTATCAATACAAACCACTGTCATATCTATCACTGTTTACGACTTACGTCATTTCTGAAGAGTCCTTTCTGAAGTACCCCGTATATTGGTTCAGAGCAATTAAATCGTTTTGAAGATCGAAGGCAGGGAAAAAAATCAATGGTCAACAAGTCAACAATCTCATCTTCCACAATTAGATTAATTGGATTGCATTTTTTTAATGAAAATTTAAAAAAAAAATACATACATTTATAATGTATAAAAATAATGATAACTATCTTTTTGCACTTGGTTTTGCTTCAAATCATTACATAAAAACAGTATTTCGTTGGTGAGATAATTCTATTCCAAACGAATAATAAACGACTGCACCCTCTAAAATGTGTCTGATGTAGGGATCGCCTATGAGAATGGACATGGGCAACTTATCGTCATTTAAAAAGTTTGAACATAGATATATTTTACAATTAACCACAGCTTTTCAAAAACCCCGATTACACACATCTTACGACATCAAACGAAATTTATCGAATTCCAATTCATTAATGCTAATTTCCAAATAAACGTAACCCACCGAGAGATAACACTTTCGCTTTCATCCGCCTCATTCAAAGACGAATTGATCGAAACGCAACCAAATATAACAACCAACAACTAATCCAAAAGTCAAATCAAAGTCATAACTGCATGTATAACAATTATCAAAATCTCTCCCGTATTAGAAAGAAAGTGATTTCGGATGAGATCGAATTAAGTCTCTCGCCTGTTTCCTCCTTAGCGGAATATTTTCCCCCATTGCTTTTCAATTACTCCCAGCCCATCACGCTGACCGTTCAGACTGTTAATTGATTTTATCCTGAAGCCATTGCCACATTTGCTGCTTACTTCGAGTCAGAGAGTAAGTAAAATGTGCGCGTCGAGATCCCATCGCCTAATCAATTCGGGACGCTAGGCTATATTCCAGTTTTGGAAAAGAGAAGATTGCAGCCAAAATGGCTTCCTCAAGACATTATTATCATAAGGCAAGAGGAGAGAGAAGAGAACATTTTCAATTTCGGCTAAAAATAAACCGATAAAGAGATTTTTCGTTAATTTCCTTTAAAAGGTTTAACGAGTTTGGAATATCTCGCTATGGATACTTTACCGGTTTTATGGCAATTTCCCAAACGATTCTGGGAAATAATCTACTCTTCTATTCAATTAATAGAGGAGGAAATTGAAAAACTCAATTTAGTGAAACTGTGAGAACACTGGCTTCTCATATTCTCGTGAATATGTATATGTACGTATGAAATCCTTATATCAAATCTATAAAATCATCGATGGTCAACTATTATTAGGATGATTGTAATTGATATGCAACATTCGATACATTGTTGTATCTTCTCTAAGGAATTGTATTGTTGTGCAGCATTCTTTCAACGTGATAAAAATACCAAGGATGCTTTTATAGCTATCTATATAATGATTGTAGTGTACTAATGATTATGACCATGCAGTTAGAATAATTTTTTAAATTCTATTTAACTTTGGGAAAGTATTTACTGAAATTTCTGATGATATTTATCATTTAATTGAATGGACTTTAAGCATTTTCCACTATATCAGCGGCTCTCAACCAGTGCTCTGCGGAGCCCCTTGGGCTCCTTGTGCACTCTCGAGGGACTTCAGGGCCTCTCGAGGAAAATAAAAAAACAGAATAATTAGCAAATAATAATTATAAATATTTTTAAATTGTCAGTAAATTTTTTGATGAATTATTAAAGAATATGCCTACGGGGCTCCTCCATAGAATTTTTTTATTCAAAAGGGATCCGCGAGTCAAAAAAGGTTGAGAACCGCTGCAATATATTATTTGCTTGTACAGTCGAATCCCGTTTTAACGAATACCGATATAACAAAAATCTCGTTTTAACGAACACTTTTCTAATCCCCCAGATAAGTTTACATAGCAACAATGCTATGTAACCTGAAATTTCTTTATAACGAAATTTCGTTATAACGAAGTGATTCCTCCAGTCTCTTGGAGTTCATTATAACGGGGTTCGACTGTATTATATGTTCTTCAACTGCTGTTCTTCGAAATATTTCGGCAAGTACTCGAAGAAACTACACGACTACGAAGCTGCATTGCTTAGTAGGTGAGAAAGATGCTTTTTGAAGCTTTAATTCGTGTTTAACAAAATTGTTCAGTCGTGTTATGTTATATTGGAAACCAAGCTGGAGAATGAAATGGGAGTTATTGCAGTGCTTTATACAGTCAAATCCCGTTTTAACGAATACCATTATAGCGAAAATCTCGTTGTAGCGAACATTTTCCTAACATCCCAGATAAGTGTCACATAGAAAAAATGAAAAAACCTGGAATTCATTTATAACGAAATTTTTCGTTATAGCAAAGTGATTTCTCTGGTCTCTTGGAGTTCGTTATAACGGGATTCGACTGTATATAAGAAACAACGCTGAAGAAATCTGTATAACATATAAAAAAAAAAACAGTGGATGTTCAAATACTAAAAAACATGAAATCGTAAATCTTATTTCATATATGTAGATGAGCTCTCAATTTTGCTATGCTAATTAACTGCAGTTGCAAAAACATAGCAATGACGACTAGCTAAAAGTCATTTCCGACCATAAAATGATGGCGGAAGTAAATACGAAATGGCAGTTCTGGTTGGAAGTACAGGGTGATTATAATTAAAGTTCCCGTACTGTGCGTAGTTTTCTCAGAAACTGCTTTTATTCGAATACAGACAGACTTTTAGGATATCTTAATGAGACCACGAGAGAAAGATTTATGAAATTAAAAAAAAGTTCAGTTTTTGACCACCAGGGTGAAAAAGTGGCACTTTGTTTTCATTGCGTTTTACATTTTCCCATGGTCCATATCTTGTTTATAAAAAGTTTCAATGGTATGACAATATACTACACCCACTTCCTCGGAAACTAAAATAAAAACATGGGGTAATGTACAAGCAGATATTGTGTTGCTATATGAATAAAATTCCAGATTCAGAATTAGATATTATATTGCCAAAAACCTTGATGAATGAGTTCGAATTTTCCCGTTCCAATAATGTTTGTATAGAAGAGATATGAGCACAAATATTGATTGAAATAGATGACCTTGGTACTCAAATGACCTTGACATTCCTGCTGCCACCTACTAAATAAGAACGAAACTATTTGTTATAAACTCTTCACGTACAATTGTGCAGCATCATGCGCCAATCCCTCGGTGGGAAAGGGTACTCGCTGCGGTAGCAATCTTTTCCTGTGGTCATGTCGTCTCTCTTTCTATTGTACCTCCGCGTCAGGACAGTTTCTGAGAAGGACAAATCGGGTATCTGACTCGCGACACCTCTAAGCATATTCTTGTACTTTAGGCGAGTTCTGGCGAGTATCTTACCGACCTTGAGCTATCGCCACTGCCACCCCCCCCCCCCCCCGCGTTTCTATGAAAACGTGGTCTGTGACGAAATAACTAGGCCGAGACCTGAACATTAGAGCTGGACAAAATCAATCACTGGCTGTCTGATGTACATAATGATAGGTGCGGGAATGATAAACACAGCAGGTGGTACAAGTACAGGGTGATTTAAAACTCAACGTACAGACTTTTAAAGGAGATAGAAAACACAAAAACAGAATCAAAAAGGAATGAATCATTTTTTTTTTCTTTTGTGCACAGCTGTTGATGGCAAGAATGGTAAGAACTTTCAGCACTTCTTGGGAAACTTAACGTGCGCACGTACTGCTTGTCCGGAAAATTCACCGCCATGCAATTCATCGCTAGGAAAATTCCCCGACCAGCAACTCACTGTGATGCAATTCATCGCTCGGAAAATTCACCGACCAGCAACTCACTGTCATGCAATCCACCGACAGGAAAATTTACCGACCAGCAATTCACCGCCAGGAAAATTCACCGACCAGCAATTTACCGACAGGAAAATTTACCGATCAGCAATTCACCGCTAGGAAAATTCACCGGCTAGGAATACACCGACAACTCTTCGACACGATGCTACCGAGTCCATGAGCGAGTGAAATAGTGAGTGACCTACTGAGTCCGTGAGCGGGTGAGTGGTTTTCCTAGCGGTGAATTTTCCTTCGGTGAATTGTTGGCGGTAAATTTTCCGTAAACCCATGTAAAAAGCATCGCTAAATAAAGACTTTTTCCACCCATTATTGACTTGTCATTTCTGCATCATCGTTTATCCTCCAGCTGATCAGGTTGGGGGTTTCCATTCATACATTCCTATGTGATTGTGTTTTGTTGTTTTTGTGTTTTCTACCTCTCCTAAAAGTTTGTACGTTGAGTTTTGAATCACCCTGTATATTTAAATTGAATACTAATAATGCCATAAACAAGCATTTTAGGAATATTTCATCATGCAGAAAAAAATGCAAATAGTAAACTAGTAGGCACAAAGCCACAAAAATATCCCATCATAACGTCCCAATGTCTATTCCAGCAATATACGTACGTATGTATGTATATATATTCTTTTTTCCTGTTAGAACGTAAGATTATGCCTAAGCCAGGATAAGCGAGTGCCATTGTGCTCAGTGGACACAGCTGGACAGAGAATCTGGCCATTGTCTTCTTTTCTATTTATTTATTTTTTTCTATTGAATCAAGCGGTCCGTGGACCATAAAACGTATAGATTTATTTTCCGGACTAGAAAAATCTCTTCTTTTTTTTTGTATTTTTCGTACTTTTCCTGTACTTTTTTGTTTCCTCTTTATCCTTTTTCTTCTATTTTACGCACGAAGACGCTTTTATGTCTAATTCTTCAGATAACTGCTCTTTTTGAAGATTCAAACGGATTCAATGAATACCTGGTAGCAAATGGTTTTGTCTCGGACACGAAAGAAAGACGGAACGGAAAATAAACGTGAATCCCCTCTTATGGTCTCTTTGGTGTATCGAGGTATGAAGGCTATACCGTACTCACGTACGCTGATGGATTCGCTCGGTACTGTTTGGTACGTGGGTAAACCGACTAGCTATAATAGGGAATTGAAAGCTGCTATTAAGAATCTATATATATACGCCTCACATGATACGCATTGCGGGTGTTTTCATGCATTCGGCATGGAGCTATTCCGGAAGATATGGCCGAACAATTCATACGGTAGGAAATATATAGTAGGAATGCGCTCCTAAATATATTTATGGACGATCTGTATAAGCCTAAATCCCACAAAAAAAATATATTATGTTAAAGGGCTCTGATCCCCAAAGTGAGTCCCACGTCCCACTGAGAGGGGGCAATATGAATTTTAAGGGGAGAATTTGATTTTTTAGAGGGAGCAATCAGAAGGTTTATGAAAATTCATATTTAATGAAAAAATGTTTCCTCAGAATTGAGATGAAATTCGTATTTGATAAGGAAATAATTTAAGAATTAATGTGAAAATTCATATTTGACAAAAAAATACGTCCAGAATTAATAAAAATTCATATTATTCTAATGAAAAATTATCTCAGAATAAATAAAATGCATTCTCCAATAATATAGGGGTCCCTATTTGATTCGAAACCCTTCGGCCCGGTGGGGTCCACCTGTTGAGAGGACAGTGTGTGAATAGAGAAGTATCGCAGTATGACTTACTGGTCATTGGGAGTTATGGAGTTTTTTTTTTTATTTTTCGACCGCACTGTCTCAAAAGGTAGAAAAATCCTTGATTTATACCAGGTTGATAGATTTTTGACTTCCTCCACATGGAAAAAAATGAGATTTTTTTTTTCAAATAAGAAAACTTGCAGTAAAACCTTCCTCCAACAAACACTACACCTTACGGGCATTTTTCTTTTAATTACGTTGACAGGCATCAAAGTATTTTGCCATCGATCAACGGACACTCTTCATTAGCGGACAAAATTTTGGGTTCCATAGGTGTCCGTTATCGAGAGAGAGAGGTTCTTCCGTATATATCACGGAGTGGGTTCAGGGGCGTAAGTCGGACCTTAGGATCTTACACTCCTGGTCGCTCATCGAGAAGGGTAGGTGCACACAGACACAAGCTAATGCTTGAGGGAAGCCCAAAGAATGTCTCCAAAGAAATTTTAAAAACACAATCATTTAAATATTTTTTTCCATTATGTATTAACTTTTTTTCCTATTTTCAATATCACTGCCCTCCTTCCTGTGTTTGTGTATGTCTTATTAAAAGATAAACCGAGGAGGCGTCATGATTTTACATGGTGCTTAGTTGGGACATGGCGAAAAAACGGTTTGGAACCATTATACTAGGGCAAAACTGAGTATTATAGCAACATGGGATACAGATAGTCAATCATTTATTCCAGCGGTTCTCAACCATTTTTGACTCGTGGGGCCCTTTTTGGCATATAATTTCTATGGTGGAGCCCCGTAGACCTATTTTTTTACTTATTCAGCAAAATAACTGATATAATTTTATTATTCTGTAAAGTAATTACAATTATTTTTTTCAAATCACTGGTTTAAAATTTTATTTTCCTCTAATTGCCGCGGAGCACCGGTTGAGAACCGCTGATGTATTCAATAGTGGCTGGACGACAGCGCTGGCAAAACCGTCGTCAGCAAGATGTATGAGTAATAGTTTGGTGTCGATGAGTGTTACCTTATATACTTAAGAGATGAGTTTTGATGAATAGCTCCCTCTGATTCTAAATGGAATTTTTTTATTAATTTGTAATCACATATTCCCAAGAGATCTTTACGATCTGTCCAGGGAATTTGTTGGGGTTAGTAGACATCCATGCTCGAACTGGGATTCGAACCCAGACCTGCATAGTGAGAAGCTAGTTCCCTAACCACTCGACTATCAGGCGGCTATTTGCATAATTATATAAGCACCTTGAATCATAAATATTTATCAGACAAGGTATTTCTTCATATTGGCCTAAAGTAATAAAATCATTATCAAAGAGAAAAACAAATTATCATCAATGGAAATTAATTGTTCAATTTTCATGGAAAAATGAATGTTGTTGTAGCTTGAATTGCAGAAGAAATCGCATTGATTGACATTGGTATTATATTCATTTGGTAGAGCATGTTATATTAATTTTCCAAGTCTTTCTATGAAAATATTCAGGAAACAATGAATATTTTACTAATAAAAATGCATAAAATTAATTTTTTTTTCATTCCAATTACTCATTAAAACACTTGATTGTATCTTGTGCATTTCGAATTTAAAATATTTTATGAAATTGTTCAACATTTTAAATAATTTCCTCTATTGAATTGAAAATTCCATTAGTTTTCTAATACACGTAATTTACATATTTTATGGCGTGATTATAGAGAATTTTTTTTTTCCAAAGAATGGCTCTCTAATTCTAATCAAAATTTGCATAATTACAAAAACATTTTAGTTCATATATATTTATTGTATAAGGTATATTTCCATACTGGTTTAAAATATTGAAATTACCATCTTCAGAAAAAAGAGAAATAATCATCAAAGGAAATTAAATATCCAATTATCATGTGAAATTAAATTTCATTGTAACTTGAAATCGCATTGATGGAAACCATAATATAATCATTTGGTTCAACATTTTATATTCATTTCAACTCGTTTTCGAAAATATTCAAAGAAATATATACATTTAACTAACATTATTCAACATAATGTTTCATATTTCAATAGCTACTCGTTAAACAACTTGAATTTATCATAAGTATCATAGTAATATTTTGGTATGAATTTCACTCACAGTTGAGTGTTTTGGAATACACTCAACTCCCATAGTTTGTGGTGATTTTAAAGAGAAAATTTTTGAATACAGGCTCCAATTCTAAATATAATTTTTCTAATTAAATAAACAGTTTTGGTTTGTAAATTTATTTCTGCTAAGGTAATGCATGAGTGAATTTCCATAATGACTTATGAGTATTAAAGTTACTATCAATAGAATGAATGAATTATCATCATTGAAATTATATATTCGGTTTTCATGGAAAAGCTTTAAAACTAGCAAAATTTTTCTGCATCTGAAGAAAAAAGCACATTGATTGGAAACAGTCATGTTATAATCATTTGATACATGCATCTTATTATTATGTAAATTCCGTAAATCATTTTCAACATTTAATAATAAAATTATTCTATAAACCCCTTCGATGATCATAATTATTTGATATAGAATATATTTTATGAAAAAAATTCAGTATTTTAAATTATATTTGTTATTAAATTTTAAATACTATTAATTTCAAAATACGCATAATTTTCCTATTTTTTATGATGTAATTACAGCGATAAATTAAAAAAATGGCTCTAATTCTATTTACTCTTGCTTATTTTTAATATATTTGTAGTGTCATAATTTCTCACTGGCTTTTTTGTTGGCCCTGTATGTGTAACGCCCTGTAACGTGCGGGTCAATATGGCAAAACTCGTTTGTTTCCACTTTATTGTTTATTACTTAGAAAACCAAAAAATTCAAATCTTTCAAACAACTATACATCAATCCAACTTCTATTGATTTATTTATCAAGTTTGATTGCGTTTGCGTTAATTAATTGCAATTGTAGAGTTTGCTCCTTTTGTGTAAATAATAAAAATGCCATATGAACTGCTTAAATAACAAAACATTACTTGTTTTCTCAACGTACAAACATACAGTAAGAACTCAGTACAATGTCTACCACTTTTAATGCCACCCTGCTTAGGGTGACAGTTAAAGTGGTTAAGGACAGTTGTGGAAGGTTAATTCTTTCTGTATAAATATCATGTTTGTCTTACATGTTTCTGAGTCACTCTGCCTATGAAGTCATTTTATTTGATCTCTAGAAGTGACGTTATAATGAGTTCAGACCGTAACTTTCAGGAGATGTCCTGCCCCTTGCCTTACAACATATGAAAAGGGGATTGTGATAGGCCCGTTAGCGCAGGGTGAATCTTTTGCTTTTAAGTTTATTACCCCTAAATATTTGCTATGCAGGATGCAGGCTTAAGGATATTAGAGCAATGCAAATTGTTCATATTTTAATATCATCGGCATATTTAGCAATTTCTAATGCCCCAATACCTACACGTAACCAATCGGTCATCCACTCTACAATTTTCGCGCGGGATATTACAGTATAGGAAAGTTCTCTCTACTCGATTTCACCACCAAATATTTAGAGTTGCAGCTATTCCATTATGTTTGTGCTGTGCCTTATTCCGTTATGATTGTGTTGTGACTTATTCCATTGTGTTTGTGTTGTGCCTTATTCCATTATATTTGTGTTGTGCATTATTCCATTATGTTTGTGCTGTGCCTTATTCCATGACATTTTTACCAAAGCGTCCACATGAGATGCATATGCAGAAGATTTAAAGATATATATTTTTTTAGAAACCTA
This sequence comes from Pholcus phalangioides, assembly GCF_987345545.1. Taxonomy (NCBI): domain Eukaryota; kingdom Metazoa; phylum Arthropoda; class Arachnida; order Araneae; family Pholcidae; genus Pholcus; species Pholcus phalangioides. The sequence goes on from NW_028301595.1 coordinate 13,738,829, forward strand.
TAACTTTTATACCATGGTTTTATCATTTGCTTCTCCGCGAAGTAGATATACTCAAGCAACAATTGAAATTCTAACTTTAAAATTTAATTCCTTTATCTTTATTTTACAAATCAGTACACATTAGAAGTATTATTTCAGACTCACTGCTTGTATGATTTTCCAGTTTAGACATAAAGTCCTCCTGTGCTGTCCATTGCTGTTTTTCGTTGAAACGCTAGTCAAGCCATATGAAACTCATAGGAAGCACTTCACGCACTTCAATCATGTTAAAAGGAATTTCAGATACCTGAGAAAATTCTCAATAAAAAATGTTCATTCTCATATTAACGTATAAAAAAAACTTTTAAGGCATTTGTGAAAGGAATTTTCTTCTTCGGGAAGGAATTTTAGGCACATCGTCGCCAAATTTTGCATACCAAATGGGCCCAACTTGAACGATAGGCTACTTCGAAAGTATGTCATAGCTGGGCAAATGCCCGAAAGGGGCAAAAATCTGTCGTGCAATAATAGTTTCTCGGCCTCAACAATCAATTTCGGAATGTTTACTTTTTTTTACCGTGTTTCCCTACCAATGCGTTTCAGACATGGATATGTCTTTGCAATGGTTTGTCACTTCTAAAAATCATTTCAGTATAATTATAATAGTTTATATGCATTCATAATGGTTTGTCACTGTTTCAATCTTTCCTGCCATCAAAGAAAACCCGGGCAGCACCGGGTATTATAGGTAGTAAGAAGTAAATTTTATATTCTGAGTATCTGTGTGCATGCTGTCTATGCACAGCTGAAATTTTTAGACCGATCTCAGCCCAAATTTGTGTATCTACCAAACAGGGCCCGACTGGAATATTAAGCTACTATAAAAAGTCGTCAGAGCTGGGCAAATGCTCGAAATGGACAAAAAACAGCCGGAGCAACAATATTTCATGGCTTCAACAGTGCCTTTTGGAATGTTTATTTTGGTTTCCGTGGTTTCCTAACAATGCTTTTCAGACATGTTTATCCCTTCACAATTGTTTATCAATTCTCTTATGATCCCAGTATATGAAGAAAACCCGGGCAGCGCCGGGTAATACAGCTAGTCTAATATAAAAATGCTAACACAGAGGGTTGAAATTACAATAAACATTTATTTAAGCACTAAACATAATTTTTTAACGACTTGTAATAAGCAATATACGGCACGAGTAACCTAATATATCAATTATGTCGATAATTCATCTGTTAAATATTTCAACAATCTATTTCGTATCTTATGGGATATTCTTTCCTGTATTGCAAAGTATCAAAAGAAATAAAGTCATTGGCTGTTGTTTATTCGCTTTGCTGTATATATATATATAAGGTATATATTTTTATTTTGTGATGACAGAAGCAGGCGAATCTCGGAGTGATTTATACCGCGCTTATGGAGGATAGAAAGGGTTCTGTCTGGAAGATCAAATGAATTCCTGGTAAACTATTCTTTGCGGCCTGTTATTGCATTCCATTATTTTTCTTTTCTCTCGTGTCTATTCGAGCTGTGAATCGGAAAAGTTCCCTCTTCCCCTCAATATACTATACGAACATACATATTTACAGGGTTTTTCATTTCTTCCCACAAGTGACTCTCAATAACAGGATTTGACGGAAGATATCATCTTTATATATTTATAAAGCAATATCGATATATTGGGTGTTTCAACAAAATTGCCGCTAAGTAATAAAAAAAACCGTTTTAAATGAGTTAAAAGTGGTTTTCGAGCTGCTTATAAACATAACCTACATTTTATTTTCTGGATATTATGCTGAGGTGAACTCGGAAAGAAAAGTCGTCTTGTATCCGCCGGGACTCGAACACGGGCCCTCTTGCATACCGGGCAAGCATGCTACCATCTACACCACTGGAGACACGACCCTGCCTTCCTTATTTCACGCACTGTGGAGTGAGACACGGTGCGTGTTCTTTCTGAGTTCACCTGAGCATAATATCCAGAAAATAAAATGTTTCCTTGATATCTTGGGCTGAGAAAAAGCCATCTATCTCTCTAAACCGTCCCACCTGCGGGCCAATTCCTGAAGTTATGAGAGGCTACTAATGTCTCTCTACTTCAGTTAGTTTGGGAAAAAATGTCATCGTATAGTCTGGAAAGGAGTTTAATCAGCATGTGAAAATTACATTCATCAATAGTAATGAATTCATCATTAATGAAAGGTGTTGGTCTTTTTGAGGGAAAAAGAATGGATTTTTCTAATTTTGATCCATCTATAAATCTTCAACAAAAAAACATTTATACAATGTAATTTTGAAAATATCCTTTTCATTACCATCTTAGAAAAAAAAAGTACAGATAAAAGACAGAGTTAACGTAATTGACACTGAGAAATTCTGAGAAATTTCGCATAATTTAACGTTAATTCCACTGATACAATCAACTAATTATAGTCAGTGGATTGTACGCAGGAAATTACGCGTAATAGACAATTTTCTGACTGAGACCTTATAAAAAAAATTATAATTTTGATATTTCTTCTGATAATCATATTTTTAAAATTTAATATCTCAGCGAATTTGTTTTCTTCTTTTTTTTTTGCTGATACTTTTTTCATATCATATTTGAATTTAAGAATGAACCGCGGAATCTTTATTCATCTCAGATACTTTTAGCGGAACACTCTGCATATCGAACGAATGAATATTTATCAAAACGCCATAAAAATCCGAAATTGTGCTAATCCTGAAACGATGAGAAGAAATCGAGATGAAAAAATTATTTCCAGCATTCATTACTAGAGGGTATTTCCTTATGCAAATGAACATCGCATGTGCTAGTTTATGCAATCATGTGATCCATTTGATCGAACTACATGGATAGACTGTAAAAATCTTCAGTGGAAACCTTTTTGTTTTGCCACGAGTGAATACTACGATGTATGGTGTGACCGACGGATTATAACGGTTTGTTAATTTATTATTTTAATTAATAGATGAAATTTTAATAATTCCCAACTAAAAATGCAATTAGTTATTGTCCAATCCCAAGGAAAGTACCTATGCTAAATTATTGTATAAAAATATTGTATTATTATTGTAATGTGGAATTATTGTTAAAAATGGGTTTTAAATAGCATTTGGTTAAATAATAAACATTAGGGCTATCATTTCTGTGATCTTAACCTGAAAAAAATGTTCCACAAAAATGCATTTATAGCCTGAAAAAAACTAAAAATATGCCATAAAAACTAGAAAAATGCCCTATTAAGCAAGGGAAAATTCCAACAATTACCTTTTTTTTTCCATTTTAGCAAAGTTATTTATATGAGAACGAGGAGTGTTAATGCAATGAACACTTTTTAAAAAGGTATGTGTTGTTTTACCGAAACTTTCCAATTCAATAGTTTTTCCACATGATTGAAAATTGAGGGAAAAAAAAGTATTATATCGCGTAAAAAATAGCAAAGTATGCGAATTCTTAGGAATCCTATCCCTAATTATTATCATCGTCAATCCATTCTCGTGTGTAAGTTATAAAAAATTGAGTTATACAAAATGAAAAAGTTTAAACAATTTATTTCTGAAACTATGTACTGATTTTTAGTACGTGTAATGTCGATGTAATTTTTTATAATTTTTTTTCCGGAATTTGTTCAGGTTTTTCTACGTTATAGTTATTTATTTCGGTATTTCTACCTTCGAAAAAACATCAAAAAATTATTTGGTATATTACGGGGGAGGAGGGGTCAACGTAAACCATTTCCAATACATATAGGCTTCACTAACTATACTGTTATCACATTTATTACACCTATTCCGCGGATGTGAAAGTCTGTTACATAGTCACTACCATAACACCTCGCAATTTCATACGTTATATATAGTATATATTTCAAGATGAATTATGTTCTTTCGCAAAAATTCACACATGCAAGAAAAAAGGAAGAACATAATAACATATCATATAATAGAAGTGTGACGAAAAATAATATGTTTTCTCTTATTATCTCCCTTCACCTACTTGTTTTAACCTTTTACAATAAATTCTGGGGTTGTACTGCAGATTACTTGACTTATTTATTATTTTTATAAGCCGACCTTAAAAAAAAAATGCGTATAAAGAGAGCCAAGAGGAACAAGAGAACAACAGCAATTTTGCTTTTTGTGGTACATGTAATGTGGGAAAACACGATGAAAACTTCTCGAGCTGTTTGTCAAAACTCGTTGAAAAGTCAAGGATGCAATGAAATATCTTATTTTGTTGGCTTACCCTTTTTCCTATGTATAGCCAATGCACTTGTTTTGTGAATTCACAAATTCCTAGCCCTAATTATCATCGTTAATCCATTCTGATGTAAGTTATATAAAAATGAATTATACAAATTTAGGAAATTTTCAGCAATTTATTTCTGAAATTATAACTTTTTTTAGGTACAACCTGTAACGCCAAAACGTAATTTTAGATTTTTTTTCCACCAAAGCATTTTTTTTAAATCCTTTCCCACGTTTTAGTTATTTATATTTCCGTATTTTTGCCTTTCAAGTAAAACATCGGAAAAATATCTCCTACATCGCGGGTCAACACGAAGCATTTGCAACACGTATAAGCTTCAGTAACTATACTGTATCACATTTAATACACCTATTCCGTGGAAATAAACGCCTGTTACAAAGTCACTGCCATAACATCTGCGCAATTTCATGGATTATATATAGTATATATTTCAAGATGAAGCCATGTTCTTCGCAAAAAATTCACACACACCAGGAGAGAAAAAAAAAAACACACCATATAACATAACGTATAGAAGTGTCACGAAAAGTAATATGTTTTCTCTTCATGTCTACCGTTATATTCTCTCCCTTCACCTATTTTTTTTTTCAACACTTTACATTCCATTCTGCGGTTGTACTGCAGATTACTTGACTTATTTATTATTTTTATAAGCCGACATTTTTTTTTTTTTTAAATGCATATAAAGGGAGCCAAGAGAGTGAGAGAGAGAGAACAACAGTAACTTTTGCCTTCTGTGTAGTACATGTAATGGAAAACACGATAAAAACTTCTCGAGCCGTTTGTTAAAACCTTCAGTTGAAAAGTCAAGGGTGTAATAAAATATCTTCTTTTTTGTTCTTATGTCTAGCCAAAGCACTTCTTGTTTTAAAACAAACTAGGACATAAAAAAATCAGAGTTTTTTGGATTTTTCCAAAAGACAGCCGAGAACCTTAGGCTTATAAACTGCTTTTAAGAAACGCTATATGAGAGAGCTAGAAAATAAAATAACAAATGAAAAAAGATATATATATATGTACGGAACAATATTGAGAGTAAACAAAAACGAGCGGCCATCTTTTGTTTTGTTGTTCTTTTGTTTCCGAGGCGCTTCGTAACGTTCTGACAAGCCAGAAAGTGAAATAACTAGAGCCACAGTATTTTCTTCTCATAGTGAAGGCTATAAAGAAGACGTATGAGGCCATTCTTTTGGCCATATGAGACCATCTGCCATTTTACTCTCTGGAGTCCTATAGCATTTTCGTTTTTACTGCCTATTCTTATTATTTTTTTTTTTCAACTGTTTTGTCTTTTTTTTTTCCTCGAGAAATGCTAGTTTTTCAGGAACTAAAAATAATTCAGTTATAATGGGTTTCGGAACAGAACGTATCACACACGAGACATATTGTCCCGCACGCTGGAATTCTTTTATGCATCTAGTGTTTATTACCCGAGTTTGTGTCTCTGCTCGTTGACATAATAGAGTCTAAAGCGATATCGAATTCTGAAAATTTCGGTGGAAATTTTTTTTCTGAATTTTTGTCGATGTGTGCCACATGGTCTGTTTTACAGAAACATTTAATGAAATTTTTCCTTTCGAAATAAAAAATTTGTTAGAAATCTCAACCCTTAAATGTGCTCATTTTTTTACGAGCAGATAATTTTTTCTCAGTTAATGGTACATAAAGGAAGATGAAAAATCACTGAAAAATTCATCTCGAATTGGACTGATTATAGAGGATCTTAAAGGGACCGTATAGAGCCTCAAAATTGGCCCATAAAATAAATGTATTGAAGTAATATCACATTACAAACATATAACTACTTTCTTTGTGATTCAAAGTAAAGTATTCGGGTTGCAAGCTTCAAGGTCGCAAAAAAAAATTCAAACAAAACATAACAAATTAGCGAAATCACAGACATGAATGCTCTGCACCAAATGGGGAGTTGTTGTCGTTAATGTGAACATCTACCAGAAAATTCAAGATAATAAATGGAAACACAATGACCCCACCTTTATGTGCAAAAACGATTCTGAATTTTTTACCTTCGAACTGGCTGCAGTAATGGACGTCTAAGTGATTCACAACGTGGGCGTTAACGCCCACTGGGAGACGGGGGGGGGCATGGAATGTTCCAGGAGGGTGGCAGGAGCTACGAGTATAACATAGGATCCTATGAGTGATTGGGTTGGAGGGCGATGGGGGCAATTTTTTCTGAAGAAGTGGGGGGGGGCGATGGTACAGAAAAGACGGGGAAACACTGGTCTAAAGGATCCTTTGGATTACGCCAAGCTACGCATTTAAGGACTAAACTGGGTCCACAATGCAAGCGCTACGTGATTCTGAGCTGCGTAAGACCGGTTTTGGAGCAGGTGGATATGTGAAAAAAGGAACTCCATTAAAATAGCCCGCGCTGTGTCATCCAAACCTCAAAAACGGTTCTTCATGGGACTGAAGCAGCACAGCGCTGCTGGTGTGAATATGGTTCAAAAAACTCCAAAAATGTTTTAGGAGATCTTTTTGAAGATATTTTGATGGTTTACTTATGATCATAATAGATAAAGACAACTACCGAGCATATTCGAATTTTTGATATGAAAAAATATGGAGCATTGCTAATTTCTTCCACAATAATTAATGATTAATGCTGAAGCTATTAAAATTATGTCTACCGTCTTCAAAAAAGGTAATCTGTGACAAAATGGGATTAAATTCAATTTAATTTTGAACATATTGCAATGAAATCACGGAGAAAATTATTTAACTTATTTAATTATAACCCTAGATGCCATGAATGCACTTACACAGGGAATGGAAAAATACACATAAAGCATGTCAAAATTCAATTAAGAAAAGCAGCCAAATGTATAAAAACTTGACAGTAACTAAAAAGCAAAAACTACTAAAATAAATAGAAAAGTAGAAATACTATAATACAAATAAAGAACTAAAATTACTGAAATAAATAAACAAGTAAAAATGCTAAAAAAAACATTGTAAAGTAGAAATTGAAAAAGTAAAAATTTACTTAAATAAATACAGAAGAAAAACTTTAACACGTTAAAAAAATGCAAAAAAAGTAAAAAAATACTAAAAATGAAAAAAAGTAAATTTAAATAAAAGTTAAGTTCACATAATACGTTATAATTAAATATTTACTGAATTGGAAGGTATTTGAGAATAAATTTTAATATTTACTATCTGTTAAAAAAAGATATACATTTTCTTTTCTATCCATGCTTTCAGAATAATAATAAATAACGAATTATGGTTTATTTAAAAAATAATAAATAATAAACGTGACATTTTCATCAAAAAATAGGGACGACCGAAAAAATATGCAAACATTGAAAAGTCCAGCGAAATTAATTATTTGGTGACAATTATAATTGAATAATAATCTACGTCGAATCTGTCGTTGTATACACTTTTGTCCCGTTTTTTCCACGATACTTATTTGAATTTGTAATTCTTTCTAAAGCCGTAATACTCACGCATACACGGCGTTTTCATAACATGAAACCATATGATAGGTATGGTGAAGAATATGAGTATTAATTTGAGAAATTTGTGTGTGCCAGGTTTAACGTTTTTTCCGCAATTTTAATTGCAATCGGTGATTGTGCCTAGTTTTGGTAATGTTTTTTTTCTGGTGATAATTGGCGATGTCCCGTTTCTTAATGATTATTATTTAACATCCCAGTTTACCGTATTTCTTCTCAATGAAATTTGGTAATCAGATCATTTGAATACTTTTGGGTGAGGTACTGTACAAATTTTTGTCGATGATGAGATCTGTGAATAACAGCGATTTGTAGCAGCCCTTTATTTCCTTCAGTAATTAGAAATTTCAGCAGTAATTAGAAATTTCAGCAGTAATTAGAAAATTGCATTTAAACAATAACTTGCAGTTTTTCGCGAAATTTAGTGATATCCTTATCGAAGATTACAATTTCCTGCATTCTCCTCGAATATGTATTTGTGAACGTAGTATGAATGCATAACCTAAGTATGAATATATATATTTTACTTGAACCCATATGGATATTACTAGCATAAATTACAACGGGTGAATCATTTTATAAAGTCTACCTGCGAATTACCTATGCCCTTGTCGCGGAGAAGGCTACTACTACTACTTTACCGTACATGCGCCTTGTACACATTCCTCTACAGAATTTCTAACGAATCGGTACATGTCGGAATGTGTGTTGTAACTGTATGAGTGGCTGTAACTTATTTATGTCGTCTAGCTGCGCTTGTTTCATGTTTGTGCGATCCATCTGTCTCCCATTTTCTGAAGTGAAGATGGAAATACTTGAATTTGACCATAGACTGAGATACATTGATATTCATTAAAATATTCTTGTACACATTCCAGTAATTTAAGGCTTTAAGCAATTCCTCCATACCTCAAAAACAGTCGGAACCGTACACCAAAACCATCATCAATTCCACACTCCGTTTAATACCCAACCAAAAAAAAAAAAAAAAACGTTATACTCTTGAGAGATAGAGAGAAATGCAGTGAGAGAACGTCTTAATATTCAAATATTCAAATCGATCCAGAAACGAAACCGAAACTCGAGGAAAAAAATATTTCCAATTCGAAACACTTACTGAAGTTTCAAAATTCCGAGATAAGAAAACAGCTGAGTTTCAATTCATACTAATGACTGACTTTGTATCGCGAATAAGAAACCATATCAGTTTCTTTTACTGCTACTTCATAGACTCACTTGAAAACATACTTGGAATGAGAATATATATATTTCAATATATATTTCAAACCTCTCTCTCAGACTTAGTTTCCTTGAAACTTTATAAAAATGATTCCTAAGAAACCTTAGAAATCAGTCCTGAAAGATTATACATTCTATAACACGGATCTTCAAAGCATATGCCATTGGTCCTCGGAGCTTTATTTCGTGGCCCACCGATCCTTTTCAGGAAATTGTTGAAAACATTCTAGAATTAATGAAGGAAATAATTGTAGAATTAATAAAAATATATAATTCTTGACCTAATACAAAAAATAATTCTAGATATAATAAAATAATAATTTTTTCAGAATTAATGAAAGAAATCATTATAGAATTATATGAAAGCAATAATTTTCTAGAATTAATGAAAAAACTGGAAAATAAGAAAAAATTCGAACTGGAATTGAAAATATCCATCTGCATAGCTTAACATAAATTTTTCTTCCTGTAGTTCCAATATTTCGAAGTATTTTGGACACAGATTTCTCCTACGTTATTCACCTTTATCTTTTCGAATTTCATAAGGCAATGTATTCTATAGCCCAAATAGTTATACGCATTTTTGTACTATTCCCAGTAATTTAAGGTTTTAAGCAATTCTTCCACACCTCAAAACCATCATCAATTCCAGATTCCGTTTAATACCCAACCAAGAAAAAAAAAACGGTATGCTCTTGAGAGATAGAGAGAAATGCAGTGAGAGAACGTCTTAATATTCAAATATTCAAAATCGATTCGGAAACGAAACCGAAACTCGAGGAGAAAAAAATAATAATAATAATTTCCAATTCGAAACACTTACTGAAGTTTTCAAAATTCCGAAATAAAGAAAACAGCTGAGTTTCAATTCATACTAATGACCGACTTTGTATCGCGCGAATAAGAAACCATATCAGTTTCTTTTACTACTATTTTATAGACTCATACTTTAGAATGAGAGAGAGAAAAATATATATTTTTTTTTTCAATATATATTTCGAACCTCTCTCTATCTTAGACTTAGTTTTCCTCGAAACTTTATAAAAATGATTCCTAAGAAACCTTAGAAAACAGTTATTTATCTGAGAAATGTGGAATTCAGAAATAGAACTTCTTATAACTTTTAAAAATAAAACTTTCGAAAAAGAAACACATAGAAATTCAAGAAGTTTTATGGATAGTTTCTCTTGTGTTTCGTCTTTTCTTGTTCATATTTTATTTTTTTTGTTATTTCCAATGTGGGAGATCGGGTTACGCCATAACGTCACCTCTCTCTTTTTCTATATATATATATATATGTATATATATATCACCATTTTATATTTTTGGTGAAATTTTATTGCTGGTTTTTTTTCTCTCTATCCCCCATAGTGTTCAATAGCAACAGTTTATTTCATCTGAGTTCCATCTTTTGCGGTACCAAATATAAGGCAGAATATATATATACGAGGGAGAACAAGAAGATACTTCCAAGAAAATTGTTTCAAGTGCTGGTTTATTTTTTTTAGGTTATTTTATATTTTAACGATTTCTCTCGAACAGTCTCGTCTTACTCGCGGAATAATTTCCAGCGATTATGTACATATGGGAGCATAGCGGCCCCGATTGAGTATCAGTTACTCATACGCGAGTGGGTAATTTAAATTTAAAATGTATCTATGTACGTATGTATCTCGTGTATTTGTGGAAGGTCTTTTGTGTAGAAAATTTTGTAATTTTCTGTAATATTATATCTTGCGGTGCATAAGAAAGAAAGAATGAGTTATTTGAATTTTACTAAAGATTGGATATAGTTTATTTCTTGTGAATTTATGTTAGAAAGCGATCGATAAAATGTGTACGGTGTGAGAAATATGTTATGGTGGAAATCCAAAAATGTTTCACGGAGTACACTGCTGCTAAAGTGGTCGTTTTGATAACTATAACTGAATGATAATAATAAGATTTATGCAATTTAACTCAAATGACCGTGAGTGAGCTCCTTTGGGATGATAGGTTCTGAAAATCACAACTTTGACATTAGTTAATTAATCAATTTCTATTTATTTTTCACAAGTACAAACATATAATAATAATAATAATAATAATAATAATGTACAAATAGAAACATAGGTATACACAGATTAAAATATATGGTACACGAATACAAACATCCGTATAATACAAAAATGAAAGCGATGCGTAAATACATACACACACAATACATACAAACACGTTGTGCCTGGCCTCAAGGACTGAAAATCGTGAATCAATGAGGGGGAAAGTCATAGAATTGATGAAAATCCAGAACTAATGAGAGAAAAATCCAAGAATTTTGATTAAAGTTCAGTATTAATGAAAGAAAAATCCTAGAATTGATAAAAATCCCGAATTATTAAGAGAGGAAATCATAGAATTGATGAAAATCCTGAATTAATGAGAAAAAAATCCTAGAATTAAGATGGAAATCCAAAACTAATGAAAGAAAAATCAAGAACTGATGACAGAAAAATCGCAGAATTTTGATGAAAAATCAGTATTAATGAAAGAAAAAATCAGTATTAATGAAAGAAAAAATCATAGAATTGATGAAAATCCTAATGAAAGAAAAATCCTAATGAAAGAAAAATCCTAACTAATGAAAGAAAAATCCTAACTAATGAAAGAAAAATCCTAACTAATGAAAGAAAAATCCTAACTAATGAAAGAAAAATCCTAACTAATGAAAGAAAAATCCAGAACTATTGAAAGAAAAATCCAGAACTAAGGGGTCATTCAAGTATGACGTCAGCATCGAAAGGGACGGGGTTTCGGATTTGCTGACTTATGATGACAAAGGGGGGAGGGGGGTTTGAAGGTTGCTTACGTCATCAACCAAAAATCAAGAACTAATGACAGGAAAATCCCGAATTGATGTGAGACAGTAAATCCTAGAATCGATGAAAAACCGAAATTAATGAGAAAAAATTCCTGAATATAAGAAAATTCAAAATTAATGAGAAAAACAATTATACAAATTGGTTGATTTTGATTGAAATTCAGAATTAATGAGGGAAATAATTCCAGGAGTGATGAAAATTCCTGAATCAAATCAATTGAAGTTCAGACAAGACATCCAACAGATGTTTGATATAAGGATGTATATTTTTTTCAATTCTATTAACGTAAGTGCGGGGCCCCTTATTCTTAAGCATATTTAGCGGGGGCCCCCCTTGATTAATACATGAAAATTACCTAGTAGTATGTAGGCAACAAGAAAACGCTCACATGTGGTAGCATAGGAAAATATAAAAAGTTTAAACACGATTTCTCATGAAAGTGAACGCGTCAGTGGGTCGTTTACCCACGATTTACGGGAAATTCACCGACAACAACTCACCGCTGGGAAAATTCACTGACCAAGAATCCAACACGAGTCAGGGAGCCAGTAAGTGAACGACGAATGACCGACTCTGTCAGTAAATTATACAGTAAATATTGAGTGAAAGAGTGGTTATTTTTGGTGAATGAGCAAACTAGAGTGAGTGAGCGATTGTCACATAGCAAGTGGCCCAATGATAGACAGAGTGATCTAGTGAGTGTGTGTCATGATGAGCGACCCAGTCTACTACTGGGTCGCTCATCATGACTCCTTGGGGAGAGGAATCACATCCAATACACAGTCGACGCTCGACCCCCTTAGTCAAGTTGAAATCGGCAGCCTAACATCGTCCGGTCTTTAGTTTGCCCAGTGATCTCATAATCCGGCGGTAACCTTTCAGTTGGAAATTCCTTGGAATATGGATTGGGTCACCACAATTATTATAAGGAATAATAAATAAATCAATAACACACCTGAACCGGCCAGCAGCCATCAGCTCCCCTTCGGGTCACCACGGGGAGTAATGTCTCCTCGGTCGTCCTGAACCCCCCTACTAGGTATAGGTGTTAACATTCGCTCCTCCCGGTCCCGGCCATACTAACCCATGTGAATCAGAAACGTGGGACAAATGAAAAAAAAAATATATATATATATATATTTATTTATTTATTTATTTATACATGATTCAAGTACGTATTTGGTTCGTTAGAGCCGCGTAAATAGTCAAGGGCGTCCGAAATTCCAGATGTCAACAAACATGGCTCCTCGGAGGAGAAACTCATAGGCAGGTTAAATCGCTTAAAAATGCCTTCAATTTAAATAAATCACTGCAATAATTAATTATTTGTCATATAAATTAAGTGAAGATAATGATATCTAACAGCTACCATTTGTTTTCGTATGTGGTTTTATAAGAAACCATTAATACAGTCATGGCTCTGTGTTCCATTAGGGTTGTCATAGCTATAATTCTTGGGGTAATTATGGGTAGTATGAAAAGTCGCCAAACTTGTTACGGAGAATTCCCCATCTCTCTTGGCGTGTACCCTGATTACGGAAACCTTCCAGGGCTGAATTGGAATGGAGTTCCTTGTGTAGTTTGATAACCGGAACAGACGTAATTGTGACCTCTGTCGTTATGGAGGGAGTTCTTGGAAGTCGTGACTCGATGATTTGACTCCGAATGGTGATTTTGCACCGCTGGGGGAACAATCATCGTTTCCTACTTTTCTGGTGACCACTGGTGTCAGATCGGGCACATCAGAAAGAAAAAACCGTTCCCCTGTTCCGGAGGAGGCCCCTCTGGTGTCTGGATGGGCCCACCAGGAGGAACCATCGCTCCTCAAACCTGCAGTAGAGTTCAGCCTGACACAAAGTTCCCTTGGTGTCAGGCTGATGCCCACCAAGAGGAATCACCGCTCCCCATTTCCGGAGGAAGACTCTTAGTGTCTGGATGGGCCCACCAAGAGGAATTATACTCAACAACAAAATCCTCCCCACAGTCAACACTTATATTTGTTGTAAATATATTCATATAGTCTGGAATTTGCGTAGGGCCTGCGATGTGCTGTTTCCACAGCTCCCGTAGCTGGTTCCCATTTTTGTATGTACCGATTTTCAATTCACTAAACAGTCCTGGGAAACCGTGGTCCTGCCGAAAGGTGAGCAGAGGGATACCCACTTGGTTACCCTGATGGAATGGTCTAGGGAATCAGATGCATGAAGGGACGTTGCCCATGCAGGTTTCTGAGGCTCCGGAGTGCGCCTTCTTCCGCTTCAACCCACCCCCTCGCGGTAGCAGGCAGTAAGTCATCCTTCGACAGGCCTGGGTTAAAGTCGGATGTGCCTATCATGCCTACTTCATCGAAAAAATAGATCGGACTACTTCGTCCGATCTGTAATTTAGTGGCTGCGTGGCCACTAAATAACTTAATCACTTACCAACTAAAACCGTGTATCTTCTGCATATACACTCATGTCCATAAATTAAGGATAATGGCTCCGGCAAATAAAGGTTTAGAAACAAAACAAACGTTACTTATTCATAAAGCCCATTTAAAGAACAAAAACGATGGTGTATGTATGATACCATTCATAAAAACTACGATTTTTGCTCCCTGGAGCAATTGTAAAAAATATCTCCTTTACAAAAACTTACTATTACGTGGTTGGTATGATGGTTAATACATTGTATGTCTCCCATGCGATGAAATGCAGTCCGTACAACGCCTAGTCATGCTGAGTATCAAATTACCGATCTGATCTTGGGGAAGATCACTACACTCAGCAAGCAATGCTCTCCGAAGTTCCGGTACACATGTAGGAGGTGGTTGACGGGCTGGAACTCGTCGGCCAAGCATGTCCCACACATGCTCTATCGGATTCGAGTCAGGTGAGAATGCTGGCCATTCCATACGGGTTATATCCTAGATTCAAGGCATTCGTTTACGATGCTTGCTTGATGAGGACGGGCGTTGTCATCCATAAACACAAATTCTGCGCCCATGGCACCCCTAAACAAACGTACATGTTGTTCCAGAATGATGTCCCGATAAATTTAGGCTTTCATGGTTCCGGTTTGAACATGCAGATTTGTTCTGGAACCCAGTATAATTCCACCCCAAACGAGCAATGCTGCACCACCGTAACGGTGTCGTTCAATGATGTCTTGGTGGTAACGGGTACCTGGCGTTCTCCATATGAAAGTCCGACGTGAATCAGACTGCAAGCTAAACCTGGACTCGCGGAAAACATCACACAAGCCCACTGTGACGATGTCCACATTGCATGTTCTCTACTCGAGGCTAATCGCTGCCGACAGTGAGTTGCCGTGAGAGGAACACATCTGACAGGCCAGCGAGTATATAGACCAATATCTCCCAAACGTCTGTACACGGTTTGCCTTGAAACTGTGGTACCCGTGGCTGCAGATAGCTGACGAGACAGGTCGGATGCTGTGCTCCGTCTGCTTCTTTTGGCAGTTACTGCCAAATACCGGTCTTCATTCGGCGTTGTAACTCGGGGGTGACCTGTAATGTAACGTCTACTGACATTTCCGTTATCTTGGAATCGTTGCCAAAGCCTAGAGATGACACTTTGGGCAATTCCAAGTTCCTCGGATACTTCCATCTGAATACGCCCACATTCCAGGCGGCCGATAATTCTACCACGTAAAAAATCATCCACATGCGTCCTCTGTGTCATAACTATTCGCTTATGGCACTGAGCGCCTTACAGAATTCTTGTGAACAATTTCACTTCTTTGCCACCATTCCTTATATACCCCCCTCTTGCACTCTCGTGATTGTGACGTACTATCGGTATCATCTGGTGGCTTCCTGAAATTTTCATATCATTCTTGCAGATGTGTGTGCTAATTCTACAAGTGAAATTTTTACTTTAGATTTCGATTTCCGTGTTATTCTGAATTATCCTTAATTTATGGACATGAGTGTATTTTGAAAGTGCTTGATAACTTAAAATTTAGTTAACTACCTAATCTCTCACTTAACGCTTGTAAGCGGGCCTTCCATTACAGTGGAATCTCGCTACAATAACGATGAAAAAACGATAAATCCCTCTATAACGATGTATTTTCGAGATTTTTATAACCGCCACTCACGCACACACCGATTTTTTTCAAATAATTTGTTACAAATCGTTTTAAATTGGATTTTGGTTTCGTCCCTTGTGTTCGTTCTTCTGAATGCGTCTTACTACACCGGTATTTTGCACCACAGGATCACCAAAAGAGTTAAGGAGTATCACTTGGTACTGTGCTACTTTCTGTGTGGACACAAAAGTGACACGCAGTAAGTAAACAATTTCAAGGTGGTAAAGGATCATTCGAGTATTACGTCAGCATCGATAGGAAAGGGGGGGGGGTTCAGGGTGTTCAGACTTTGGATGACAAGGAGGGTGTTTAAATGATGCTTACGTCATGAGAACCACCCATCATGAAAAAAAAAATTATAAAGATTTGAAATATCATTAATGACATCCCACTCGGTGTGCGAAAAACGCGGAAATCCTTTCCCACTTTGTGGGCACCTAAACTCACATTTTCCCTATTCATAATTCCTCTATAGATCCACTTTAGTCATCTTAATGTTCCGTGGATCCATCAAGTGATCTGGAAATGTGTCGCGGTCTGCTTGAGTGCTCCATAAATGTGCCCGGGCAGCTTAAGTGCTCTGGAATTGTGCAGCGTGTCACTCAAGTGCTCTTGAACTGTGTCGCGGAGCACTTGAGTCAGCTCTGTAAATGTACCACGGGCCTACTTGAGTGATTTGAAACGAACCGCTTAAATGCTCTGAGCTTGTGCCACATGTCACTTAAGAAATCTGTAAAAATGTGTCACAGTTCATTTTTACAAAATTAGGATTGATTACATAATCCCTAAGGCCACATTTGGTCTGTGGGTCATGGGTTTAGCATATATGGTTGCTTGGAGGGTGGGTCGCAATGAATTTCTTAAAAATGAATTTTGAGATTTTAGCCTTCACACACCATTCAAATTAACAGAAGTTGATTAAAATAATATGTATAAAGGTATTTCGTTTCAAAATTTTATTTTTTTTAAATATTTTAGCGTCAAGAAATACATTTTTGATTACCGTGGGGGGGGGGGGGCACAAGAACGCCTATGCCCACCGTATGCCTCTGATCCCAATATGCGTTTGGAAGTGGGGGAACAGGGATGGAAATTTTGTTGATAAGAAAGGTGGTCAGAGTTTTTCTGACAGGAAGGGGGGGGGGGTGGGATTATCGAAAATAGGCTAAGAGTCCACAACAACATAAATTTGATGACATTTTATGATAATGTTGCTTCTCGATATATCGATAACCTTTCTACAACGATATTTTTCCCCTGGTCAGCAGAATATCGTTATATCGATGTTGCACTTGTGTATAAATGAATAAAATGTATAAATGAACCTATATAAATATTATTTTTTTATCGAACTTCTCGTAGGAGACCTGATAGTGCGACTGCTCAGAATATGGAGAAACGCTCAGCGTTCTCGGGAGAAAAAAGGAAGATACTTTGAAGAGTAAAGACAGAGTAAAGGTTGTCCAAAAAGAAGAAAGAAATGAAGAGAAAACCTGGCACCGCAAGCCCACCAAAAGAAGAACATGTATGGAAATGGTGGCAAGAAAAGAAATGGGAAGATAGACTTAAATGGAACACTCTGCAACATTACGGACCTGTATTCGCACCTGCATATGAAAGGGTGCCGGTTAAATTTTTCTACGATGGTAAACAAATGGAGTCGAGTGAAGAAACTGAAGAAGTCGCTGGTTTCTACGGCAGGATGTTAATTGATGATTACACCACCTGCAGAAGAAAGAGAAACCATCAAAATTTGAAAAAGTGCAACTTTATTGCTTTCTACGATTATTACAAAAGGAAGTATGTATTTGAAGGATGTATTGGAAGGATGTATTTGTATTTGTATTTGTATTTGAAGTCAGAAGAGAAGAAAAACATGACAAAAGAAGAAAAAGCTGAAATTAAGAAGCAAAATTAAAAGCTCACAGAGAAACACGGCTACTGCATAATTGACGTCCACAACCAAAAGATAGGCAACTTCAAAATTGAACCCCCCCCCCCCCCCCGGTTTGTTCCGTGAACGTGGAGAGCATCCGAAAATGGGAATGCTGAAGAGAAGAGTTCAACCTGAAGACGTTACAATTAACATTGGGAAAGAGGCTAACGTGCCAGACCCTCCTGCTGGTCATAAGTGGGAGGAAGTTCTGCAAGTGGCTGACCAGTTGGAATGAAAGCATACTCAATTCCACGAAGTACATTATGCTCAACCCAAGCTCAAAGCTTAAGGGTGAGAAAGATTGGCAGAAGTACGAAACAGCTCGGAAACTAAAGAACTACGTTCGTCAGATAAGACAAACATATTTTTCAGATTTCAAATCAAAACACACAAAAGTTAGACAAAGAGCTGTGGCATTGTACCTCATTGATAAGCTTGCTCTAAGAGCAGAAAATGAAAAAGATGAAGAGAGAGACACTGCAGATACAGTTGGTTGCTGGTCACTCCGGGTAGAGCACATAACTTTACATGAAGCAAAGGGTGACAAAAAGTACGTTGTTGATTTCGACCTTCCGGGTAAAGACTACATAAGGTAACAGAATTCTGTGCCTGCGGATAAACGAGCCTTCAAGAATCTGAATAGATTTAAGGAAGGCAAGCAGCCTGGTGATGATATCTTCGACAAACTGAACACAGCCATCCTCAACAAATACCTGAATGAATTGATGGAAGGCCTCACGGCTAAGGTCTTCCGTACCTACAACGCTAGAAGAACAGTTGGATGTCATTACACAAAAGGATATGTCTGTACCAGAGAAGATTCTTGTTTACAACAGAGCAAATAGGACAGTTGCAGACTTGTGTAACCATCGGCGTTCCACCCCAAAAACATTTCCAAAAAGCATGGAAACCCTTAAAAACAAGATAAATGGCAAATCACAGCAAATAGAAGACGTAAAAAAGGAGGTCAAACAAGCAGATGCTGATGCAGAAAATTCTGGATCTGCAAAAGACAAGATAACTATTGAAAAGCAAAAGGAGAAGCTGCAAAAACTGGGAGAACAGCTGAAGATATTGGAATTGGAAGCAACTGATAAAGAGGAAAACAAGCAGACTGCACTAGGAACATCCAAACTGAACTATCTCGATCCAAGGATATCTGTTGCATGGTGCAAGAAATGGGATGTGTCCCATCGAAAAAATCTACACCAAGGCACAGCGTGACAAGTTCAGATGGTCTGTGGAAATGGCAGGACGTGACTTCAGGTTTTGATACAAGGCTGTCAGCCTTTGAGACATTACTGGGGCTGATAGCCGCAAACCAGAATAACGTTCATCAGCTTATTGCGTTTTCCATTTTGTGCTGTTTATAAACATTCATTATTCGAATTTTTTTTGGTGGGTTTTTCTAAACAGTGAATAACCGAGTATATTTCTTCAATAAAATTGAAGTTCATAACAAGGTCTTCTTCTATTTATGGATTGTTCTTGTTTAAGCGGAATGCTTTTGTAGAGAACAGGATATTATAGAATAACATGGAATGTTCAGCAATTAATAATGTTATATACATAGATCTATATATCTTAGATGCAATGTGAAAACCATCAATATTCTCACTTCTGAAATAAATATCAAACAAATCTTGCTTACATAGAAGCTTTATTACTTTTTTTTATATAGAAACTGCAACGATCGTTCAGTGATATGCAGGAATGCATTAAAATGGTTTACGGAAAACTCACCACCGGAAAATTCACCGGCAACAATTCATCACCATGCAATTCACCTCTAGGAAAGTTCGTCGATCAACAATTCATCGACGGAAAATTCGCCGACTACAGTTCGACACGAGTCAGTGAGCCAATAAGTGAGCGAGGAATGACGAAGTGAGTGAGTCAGTAAATGATAAAATAGTTATAGTGAGTGAGTGGCAGGGTGGTTAGTGTTGGTGAGTGGAGCAAACTAGTGAGTGATCGAGTGACAGATGAGCGACCTAGAGATAGAGTAAGTGACCTAGTGTGTGAATGGACTAACTGGTGAGTGACCCAGCGGTAGACTGAGTAATATAGTGAGTAAGCGAGTGACAAAAGAAGTGACCTAGTGAGTAAGTGCGTGACCTGATGATTGAGAGTGTGTGTGGCAGAGTGAGCGACCTAGTCAGTGAGTAAGCTATTGAGACTGAGCGGTATATTAGAGAGTGAGTGAATGACAGAGTGAGCGACCAGGTGATTGAGTGTGTAACAGACTGAGCAACCTTCTGAGTTGATGGTAGAATGAATGACGTAGTGAGTGAATTAAACAAAGGTGGCACAGTAAGTGAGTAGCCAAGGAAGTAAGTGAGCGACATAGTGAATAAGCGAGTGACCGAGGGGGTAAATCAGCGACATAGAGAGCAAGTGACTGACCGACTAAGAGAGTGTTCGAGTGACATTATGAGTGAATGAGTGACCTCGTAAGTGGAACTCATTTGGCATGTTAACTAAGTGCAGTCGGACTTGGTTAATTCGAAGTCGAAAGTCACTGCAAAAAAGTTCGAATTATTCAATTAATCTATCCTGGCTCCATAAAATGACTACAAATTGGAACTTAATCATCTCAACATTCACGTAGAATAATATTCATCGATTATTAAAATTTTATCATCAGTTACGAAGCTGTTTCCCGAATTCTAGTAATTTATTAATTATAATAATATACATCTTAGCTGCTAGATTATTCCACTGTTCTGCAATCAGCATCACTGCAGGATTTCTTGACCATGCTCAAAGCCTGATTTACGGAAACAGTTCGTAATGAAACACATTCCCAAATTTTTCTTATCATTCTTATGGTATCAAGGAAATATACTGTAACATATCACAATGTGAACTTTCCGATACTTTCCATACTCTTCACGATGGCAAAAAAAAAATCCCAATTTTGAATGGTACACCTTGATTTATAGTTTGAAAAAACATAGTCGGTATCAACTGATACACATTCTCGATACCCTAAAGATGAACAAATTAAAAATGGGTATTAAATTATCAAAGAAAATGTAGAGAAAACAGAATTTTCAAACTTTTATTTGTCTTTAAAAATTTGTTGTTTAACAAATTGATCGACAGAAACAAAGTCTGACTTCTTGTAAACGTTTTGCAAATTAAATTTTCTTATACAAAAAAATCATAATTTTTTTTTCTTCCAACTTAAAATTGTCCAAAAAATTCGAATTTAACACGAAATTTTAACACTTTTTACTTACCTTTTGACTTTAACTTAAACTTAACTTTTAACTCTTAAGAACTTAAGTTCTTATTAGATATAAAGCTCGAGAGAAGCTCGTAAAAGTTCGAATTAACCAAGTGCCACTGTAAATCCTTAAAATGTTGAAAATCAGGTGGAATATTTATCACTTGGCTGCTAAAGAGTTAAGTTAAGACTCGCAGATATAAGTTTAATTCCTGTTGAGAAACTGACTTATAAAATTTTACTAGAAAAA
Organism: Pholcus phalangioides; assembly: GCF_987345545.1. Classification (NCBI taxonomy): domain Eukaryota; kingdom Metazoa; phylum Arthropoda; class Arachnida; order Araneae; family Pholcidae; genus Pholcus; species Pholcus phalangioides. The sequence goes on from NW_028301595.1 coordinate 13,760,192, forward strand.
AAGAAACAAAATTTCAAATGTCAATTTACTCCGATTCGCCTTTAAATATTGATTTTATAATATTTATTTTTAAAAATTAAGGTGGCAATTCAGCTGAAGGGATCTGAATCGTGGATAATAATCGCAATGGAGAATTTTCATCTAGTTCGAGAAAAGCACGAAGAATTTTGTAAAAAATAGTCACTACCGATTGTTAGCACCTCTTATCAAATACTCTCATAGAAAATACTGTATCTCGAGGAAAGTTACTAGGATGAGAATTAACGGGAATAACCACATGTATGTGTACTCAAAACTAGCCGACGGAACAGAAGTTGGCTCATACCGTTCGCGATGTGGGCACAATTTTTCTATCGCTAATTCCCGCAGCAATTTTCTGTACGAACCTCCTAAACATCCCGTTACGGCTCTTATCAGGAGACTTGATGAGTTTGTAGATTGTGTTTTAGGAGGAAGTGGCGAAAAGTCCTCTCTCACTCTCTCGTCCACGTCAGCACAAAACCTTTACCGCACATACACAGAAAGTGTGAGAGAGAGAGAGAGAGGATTTTCGTTCCTCCGAAATTAACACTCGTTTGACGACGGAAATTGCCAGACGGAAAAGCCACGGGTTCCAACCGAAAATAGAAGTTTTCCATCAATTTCAAACACATCCGCTCTCGACTAATGTCATTCCACACTTTCTCCGACCCCATTGTTTTGTTGTTGTTCCTTTCGATATCTCTGTTTCTCTGTTTCAGTTGGAAATCACCGTTGTTTTGGTGCTGTTTCTTCCACACAATCGGGATTCTATTCCATTAAGTCTCACTAGCAAGTCGAGATCCAAAATTTCTGAAAATGTGACTATTTTCAAATATCTAGAGCAATGGTCTTCAATCTGAGGCGATATGCTGCCCCCTTTGCAGTCCTGGGATATTCTAAGGTGGCTGCTGGTGAAAATACCAAATGAAAGGGGAGAAACGACAAGCGGTGAAGGAGGTCATGAAGAAGTAAAGTTCTCAAGTGAGATATATAGTGATATAGTGGGAAGTAATGTGACTAGTGCTTTCAGAATCCAACAAAGATGCCCATAGAACCAAGCCATATTCACACATGGGTTCATGTGGGCCTCATATATGGCCCAGTGGCCTCATGTGGGCCTCATATATGGCCAAGTGGCCTCATGTGGGCCCAGTGGCCTCATATCCATGGGGGGGGGGCATACATGATGAGATCTGGTACTATAATTCGAATGTAAATATGTAAGCTGTTACTTCCAGTTAATTATGGGGCTTCCTGAACATTACTTTGCCCGAGGAGACGGCTATGCATGAAAACCCGCACGGCAAGGAAGCTGTTGGATCATCTCGAATTTTGCACAGATTATTTTACTATTTTTACTACTTTTGGTCATATGAGTCGGCTATCAGGAAGGATGATCACAACTTCTGGATCCGTGCCCAGGCCCCACAATTCAAGAGATCGATCTCACTTATAAATTTTTTGTTCATTATAAATTCAGTTTTGATTTAAATCAATTCAGTAAGTAGAAAAGGTCTCACTCTTTGATGAGGATTGGTACCCTGGATGAGACGGGTGAGGGGGGGGGGGGCACTGAAAGAAAATATAGTACAAACGAGGCCATGGGCTGAGACAAAGGGTGAAAAATACTGTTCTAGCACATTTAGATTTCTCCAGACATTTAGTTCACACGGGGTACTCAAATCTATCGCGAATCACCCGATGACGGTCGAGAGACTGGCCATACTCGAATGACTCGAGTATTCAGTTTCGTAGATATCCTAGTCGCTAGTATTTTAATACTCTCGCCTGAGTACCATCATAGAAATGCACGTGTTGGATCGATTCAATACTGAGCCTTCTGGTATTTAGATAAGTGTCCCCATGTGAGCAGGGTCTAATGCTAATGTGGTATCAGTTCGATGTAGGCACTAAATGATGTACAGACGCTATCACGAATCATACCGCATGCTCGAAGAACACAACATGTACTTCCAGTTTTCAAATTTCTTTCATATCCAGATTTGATTAGACATTCAAGTTCTCTTTACATGGGGATACTGAAGTAGATCTTGAATAGCCCTGATAACAAGAGACTGGTCAACTGAACGACTGGAGTGGAGTTTTTTCCCTCACACACACACAGCAATACTAAAAACCCAACATACTGAGGATAAACTGGCGCAGTTCTTGATTTCGAGATTACCCCGTGAATTCGTCAGTCAACCGGTCTCGATCCCCTCAAGCGCCAGAGTGGTGCAGTGGTAAGATGTGAGTCTTCTACCATGAGATTACCGTTAAGGTCCTCGGGGCCGGAGAAGAACATCAGAAACAAGTTATCTACCGAGCCTGGGGCGACCACCGATATATATATAGATGACACTTTTATTTCCGAACCTTACTTTATTTACCTCCAACACACTGGTTAGAAACTGCAGTTCGGCGATATATGACCGGAGTTTGGAGTGCGGTAAAGTAATCAAACGGTCTCGTTGATATTTTAGTCCTGGATGCAGTTCTTGGAAAAAGAAATTACAGGGAAATTACATACTAAAGAAAACGCTGCAAAGCCGCGATTGCTTGCATAGTTTCATACAGGGTGCCCTGTAAGTCTTATAACTGGGATTCTATCTCATCAACCGTTCGTCGCGGAGGTATAGTAAAATTTTGGATACGTCCATCTTTCAGGAACGCTTCGATAACTCCTTGAGACGGGAAGCGGAGTTCGTCCGGTCTTTCAATGTATAATGACAAATAATACCGTCGGCACTCGGGGTATTCGCGGTGTTTGAATTAGTGTTCTTTTCCCATTTTTTTTTTTATTAGAAAACACTGTTGAGGTAATAATTCTCGTATTGGAAAAAGGTATAAATTGTGCATGCACTAACAAAAAAAAGTAACACGTATTAAAAAAATCCCTGTTAGGGGTTTGTATGGTACTTCTGAAAATATTTATGTGGTACAAGACTGTTGTTGTTTAAATACCGTTTCCAAAAGTGAAATCGTAAGTGAAACTTTCGTCCTCCGCGCAACCTCAAACACTCCACTCTGGATATCAGACTACTCTGTTACCAAACGTTTATCTTCCCCGTTCTTTCCTACGCCGCTGAAATTTGGGACACTTACACCTCCAGTAATAAAGACAAACTCGAATCAATCCAAAATAAATTCATCCGATTTGCTCGCGACTGCTGGTCATCTTTCGTTTCCGTGTCTGAACTTAAAAACGAACTTCATGTCCTCCCTCTTTCTACTCTTTGTCTCATTTCTCGATTAACATTGTTATACTAAAACTTTCCATGGTCAATTCAACATAGATACATGTGGTATCTTAGACAAGCCATCCTACATATCTAGAAAACTCGACCATTCCCTTACATTGAAACCTATTTTTGCTTCCACTGATTGCTTTAAATACAGCTTCTTTCCTCATACCATTGGTGAATGGAACAAACTCCCAAGGTATTGTCGAATCCCCCACTATCCACTGTGGTAAAAAACGCATCCTCTTGTATAGGCTCTAGGGCCAACAATATTGTATAAATAAATAATTGTAAACAAAATTCTAAATATTATCAATCGTTGCTGCGGGTTCTCGTTATTTCACGTTTACAGATAATTTTTTTTTGTCCCACGAGTGTCCGTAAAAGAGGGGTTTTACTGTATATCAAGAAATAAAAAATAATTAACGTTCGATCAGCCGTTGCTGTAGCTGCACCCTCAGAAAGTTCTGTTTTCTTGTGAGTGCGATAAAAAAGGTATGAAAGTCATGTATTGCATAATTTTCACATTATATCCAATATTATTTAATTTGCAAAGCCATGAGGTATTGATGGAAATAATAAGCCACATCTCCAAGTATTTTGCGTGAACAATGGGAAAGCTTGGACTACGAAAATACTTTTTTTGGATGGTTAATTAATAGAAGAGGGTTCACGGATGTAGGCATAAAAAAATTTGAAAATTAATTAACAGTAATTACGAAATCGGAAGAAGAGAGATTAATCGAGCTGATGCTTCTGAAACCGAAGCCGTTACCTTATGAAGATGATCAAGATTGAGAATGCGGAGACAAGTTCATTATGGGAGATATAGCAAAGGCTTCATTAGTTTAAATCAGCAAGGGACTGATTCCATGAAATAGTAGACCCATCCGTGGTGCGTTTTCACATGTAAAAACATTGGTAAGATGAGCTTTGTTACTATAAAATTTTAACTTTTCACCTCACACCAACTACGGTCATATCGTCATACGGAAATTTCCAGCCAGTGGAGTTGGGTGGGAAATTGAAAGTGCTATATTGATCACCCCAGGATCCGTAGGAAAACATTTCTGATGTTCCTCCCTGGATTCGAAACCGTTGACGTTCACGTTAAACTCCATGGTGGAAGACGAGCATCGTACCACAGTACCACTCGGGAACTAACGGATTAACTCTAATTTAGAAGAAACTGCTAACAGAGATTATGTTGTGCATCCAGAAAGCACATCGCCTTGAATCAGCAGACTCCTCCCCCCCCCCCTCTATATTTCTTCCACACAAAGCGGATACGTAAAAAGAAGATGCCTTTTTTAATGTTTGTGTTATTAGTGGATGTTTGGTATTTGTGGTCATCCCCGGAACGTAACAATCGCGAATACGTAATAAAATACTGTATAAAATTCCGACCAATCCTTATGGCAGATATCGCTCTTCAGGAACACGTATCTGGGTTGGGTTCCGTATTTGAAGTCAAAAATATTCTAGTCCGCAGATACTTAATATCGTCTTCTAATTGACACAATAGAAATGTACGAGTTAGATCACTTGGATACCAAGTTCCCTGGTACCCAGACCCAACATCAGTACAACCATATGAAGAGCGACTGATTCTAATGTGACATCAATTCATATTATGAAGATAAATGAGCACTCAATGATCGGTACATGGACCCACATCACGAATCATAACGCACAATTCAAAAACAGCGTGCAATCAAATTGTGCTCTGAGGAATACCTTTGAGGGAAGAAGAGACATTTTCGACGAGTGACTAGATCTACCAAAACAAATTACCAATTAATAGGATTTCGCCCTGTTTTCATGGAGTGAATCATATAACATGAATCATGCGGTTTTTTTTTCATGCCGCCCCTCTCTGGTGGGGGAGTCATAGTGTTCGCGGTCACACGCACTCTATATTCCGACATACGGCTCCACCTTTAGTTGAAACATTCGGAATAAAAAGCCAATTCAGAACATTTATAAAACACAAAAATTGGAAACCATTATGCTTTACTAGAAAAACTTCACACTCGGATATAACGGCCTCGGTTGTAACGTCAATGATTAGTGGTCCCTGCTGATATCACCATAGATAATAATGTTAATTAGCATTGTTTATAATGGCGATGAAAACGCAACGACCTCTTATACAAAGACGCTTTTTTCTGCGATATTCAGTGTTTTGTCAAGAAACTGATAGAACTGATCACCTTGAAAGAATAGTGTTCAAGTGCTGTTTTATTGATAGATAACGATTGAAAAAAATCATTGAATGTTCAATACTCAGGGGTCTTCAACATTTTAAGACATTCTGGGCCAAATTAAACTTTACACGAAGCCCATCGGGCCACCACGTCACACCACGGTATTCTCAGTTATTCCAGATTTTTCACTGAAAACACTTTTATTTGCTCTTAATTCATTTCTTTCATTAAATTTGAATTCTTATTTATTTTCAAATAACTTCCTTTCATTAATTAATTATTGCTTTAATTAAATCTGGAATTTGTTCGATAATTCTGAAATCAATTATTCATTAATTAGTTTTAAATTTTCATCAATTATGAAATTATTTCTTTCAAATATTCTCAATTATTTTTCATGAATTATTGCTCTCAAAAAGTTTGAAATTACTCTTGGCGGAAACTATCCTTAGCATTTATGAAACTACTCGTAATAATTCTGAAATTATTTCTTTCAGTAATTTTAAACTTTCATTAATTACGGAAATTATTATTATTTTTTAAATCTTAATTTTTTTTTTCATGAATAGTGTCTTAGCAATTGTAAAACTACTGTCACCAATTCTGAAAATCACTCTTCACAATTCTGAAAATTCCTGTTAACAATTCTGAAAATTCCTGTTAACAATTCTGAAAATTCCTGTTAACAATTCTGAAAAAATGCTCTAAACAATTCTGAAATTAAAAATACTTCTGAAATAATTTTTCACTAATTTTAAATTTTTATTAATTATGAACTTATTTCTTTCAAAAATTCTCAATTTTTCTCATGAATTATTATTCTTAACAGTTCTGAAACTACTCTTAACAATTCTGAAACTACTCTTAACAATTCTGAAACTACTCTTAACAATTCTGAAATTACTCTTAATACTTCTGAAATTATTACTTTCAGTAATTCTGTAACTATTTTTCCATTAATTATACACTTTAATTATGATTTTTTTCAATAATTTCAAAATTATTTCTTTCATTTGGAAGTATTTTTTTCGCTTTCCTGTAAATTCCGTAATCATATGTATCTTTCTGGATGCCGAATTTGGCCTCTCGCGAAGTATGTAATTTATATAAAAAAGCATAGAGAGAGACTCAGCTATTTTGGCTCCAGGTCCTTTGAATTCGTTATTACGGCCACTTAAATTTATCAAATACACAGCATTACTACGTATTATCCTTGAAAGTATCTCGCAGTTCTAAATACAGCAGTGGAAATTTCAGTGGCCAGAGTGCTCTCTTTAACATTTTTTTTTTTAAATGTAATCTTTTTCCTATCAGAGTAGATATTTTCTAAGTATGGGCGACGGGTCACAGCGAAAAGCTCGGAGGACCATATTTTGCCCGCGGGCCATGGATTGAAGACTCCTGTGCTCTAATGTCTCATTCACATCACCATGATACCGTATTTTCCTGTAATTCTTACCCGACTTTTCGAATGAAAATGTCCCGGCATATTGAAGATTACTTGAATTCGCAATCAGGGATGCAGATAATTTGAATAATTTGTAACAGGTATTCATATAACATACAGTCGATCCCGCTTTATCGGATAACGGATAAACGGATACCTCGCTTATAGGGATAAAATCCTAAGGCATCAAACTTTTTTCCCCCACAGAGACAATGTTAAAGTTTCTTTTTAATAAAAAGGGCCCTTCTTTTTAATATACAGGGCCTGGATCTTATAGCCATTACAGAAACTTGGGAAAACGATGAGATGAATCTTTCTTACAAATCTCAGGATATGATACTTTTTTGAGAAATAGATCTGAAAAGAAAGGGGGTTGGAGTGTTGATATACGTGAAATCATGTTTGAAGGCTAGAGAGTGTAACGTGCAGAGAGGTGATATTGAAACTATATGGGTTTGAGCTTGAAAACAAAAAGCGTCTTAATTAAATTTATTGTTGGGCTTTGTTACAATCCGCCAAATAGGGATCCAAACTATATCGCCAAATTTAATGATGAAATTTCCTACATGTGCAAGCATAAGAGGGTTGTCATATTAGGGGATTTCAATTACCCGGGTATCGATTGGGGGGATACTTTTGAGACCAATACGAAAGGGGCTTTTTTAAGTTGATGCTCGATAATTTTTTTGCATCAGAATGTATCAGAAGCCATCAGGAGTACTGCTATTTTTGATTTGGTTCTTACTAGTTCTGAGGATCTTGTTGAACATGTTTCGGTGGGGGACGAGTTTTCTTCCAGTGATCATCGTATCGTCAGATTTCACTGTAACTTTTCCTCGGGTAAGGTTGATAACAAAAGACTGGTTCCTTGTTTTCGGAGAACTAACTTTGATGTGTTGAGAAGAAGGTTAGCGGAAGTTTTCAAAGACCGGTTGGAATCAGTAGGGGTGGTAAGTCAATGGGAAGAATTTAGTACGAAGCTGTCCTCTGTTTTGCACGACGTCATACCCTTTGTTCGAGAAAAGCATGTTTGTACATCACATCCTCTATGGTTCACGGATAGCGTGCGTAATCTTTATCTTGAAAATAAAAGAGCGTTTAGATATAAAAGTGGATGAGGTGACTTTTCATTGTTTATTGATAAAAGAATAGCGTTGAAGAAAGCGATAAAAGATAGTAAAAAGGAAGTTGAATCTAGGTTGGCAGATAACATTGGCTCTGACCCAAAATCATTTTTTCGATACGTCAATAATGGATGTAAGGGGACAGTTGGCCCCCTCTCAATAGGAGGCTCTAGGTTATAGAGCGATGTCGGCATGTGTAGTGCTTTCAATGACTTTTTCGCGTCGGTATTTAATGAAGATGATGATATTCAATGTACGGGTGTTGCATGGGGTAATAAAATCCTCAACAATATTCAAGTGGAAGACGTAGAGGCCCTGAATTTTCTAAAAAATGTATGTGCAAGCAAAGAACCAGGACCAGGTGATCTATCCCGGGGTTCTCGGGGAATGGGCTAATGAATTGTTGGGGCCAGTCGCACAGATATACAGGAGTAGTATTGCTGAGGGTATCGTCCCAAGTGATTTGAAACTTGCTAATGTTGTTCCGATATTTAACAAGATATACACAGTAGAGAAGTTGTGCTCAATTATCGTCCAGTGAGTCTGGTCTCACCAAGCTACCTCTCGAGAATTTTGGAAATTATTATCAAAATGCAATTGTTGAAGTGGGTAGACGAGGATAATGAATTGTGGTATAATCAGCATGGGTTGAGGAAGGAGAAGTCGTGTGTAACTTACCTCCTTTGCTTCTATGATCACGTGACTAAGGCTTTGGGTAAAGGCAAAGAGGTAAATGTTGTTTACCTGAATTTCCAGAAGGCATTCAATCGTGTCCAACATGGCGTCCAACTCCTAAGGCGTTTGCACGAGATTGGGATTGGGAGAAACTTGCTGAATTGGATGGAATCGTGGTTAAGAGATAGGTCGCAATGAGTTATGGTGAACGGGGAATTCTCTAACTGGGCAAGCGGCAACAGTGGAATCGCTCAAGGAAGTGTCATTGGCCTCATACTTTTTCAATTTTTATCGATAAACTCAATCAGGGTATCGATGGGATTGTTAGCAAATTCGATGATGACATGAAGCTATTGGGGGTAGTTGGGAATCAAAGCTAGAGGGAGTTGCTCCAGACCCACTCGAACAAAATTGGAACATGGGGAAATGAATGGAACATGACGTTTAGCGTTGAAAAGTGCATTTTGGCTCGAACAACCCACATTTCTTTTCGCATTCTCTTAAATCAATCTTTCGCTTTTCTGAGGCTTAGTTCGTCCTGGATTGGAGTATGCCGTAAGGTTTTGGAGACCATACCTACAGAGGGACATAGACCTGGCTGAGGGAGGGGGTGAAGATATATGTTATTATTGGCCTCCTGTAGATGTATCAGTTCTGTATCGAGATGATGCGGCTCACAGATACGGTTAGCGCGGTTTATATACCAGTGTCTTTGGCACGCCTCTCTTTTGTCTTGGATGATGATTGGAGTTTCTGTGGAGGAACCGCTCTGCATGAGTAGGTTTTCTAAAACCACTGTGAGCGTTTTGGAGGCGTACAACGTTTTTGACGTTTTGAGCGTTTTCGAGGCGTACGAATCCTCTCTCGCTTGCCGCGGAGACTTGCGTCCGATTAACATCAGATTATGTCTTGCCACAGATATATGTAGGATAAACTTCAATAAGAAAATCTCTTAGACCATGGCCTAATAGCCCGGAAACCGCTTGCAAGTCATTGGACGCTGGCCATGAAAGCCTCAGACAATATTCGCTTCTAGAATACTTTCCGAGTTGTGACTTTTGGCGTTATTAGACCAATGCGTGACAAAACGAATTATAAGATCGGGAAAAAAGGAGGATCCTTTGACCTGGAGGAGAAGCTGGGTGTTCTTAGTCGTTCTCTTTGATCAGTCTTCCAATACCAGACTCCAACATTTGATGACTATCGCTAATGGTGGAGAGGCCACATTATCTGCCTATGGTAAACGTTGGAACGTATTGCGCCAGTCTGGACACGAGAGTGGCCTCGGTTTAATACATTTATGAATCAGCCGGTGCCAGGAAAGTGTTTGGAAATAATACATGTGTTCGATCAAATTTTTACATTCGCCAGACACATTGGGCAGACACAAGTTGAACCAAGCACGAGCAGGCTCTGCGGTTGCGTGATGTAATAAGTAAGCTCACAGCCCAGAGGGCGTGGTTGCACCGGAAGTATTTCCAACTGGGGAACGGGGTAGAAACAGAAACAGCATATGTCACGAAAGACGCATTTTAATGAGGTGTACAAAAAGTGTGCCCAGTGACGGGCATATGTGGTTCAAAAAACGATGCAGAGCATTTTCAGAGCTACAAAAGTAAAAGACGACAAATAAATTGTACATGTCATAGGGGGGGGGGGGTAATTGAGGGGTACGAAGTGGCCCAATGACGAGGGTTTATGTAAATTTCGGCTCCGATGTTTCGTCCCCTCCATTTCGCCCCTCGCACTGTCTATTTCGTCTGCTCTGACCGTGTGACCGACCAAATAAGTCACTGCATGAGTGACCATATGAATAACCAAAAGTGATTAACAAGTGAGTGTCTGTATGTGGGATCAGATGAGTGGGTACCTTGCCGTAAAAGTGGTCAATTGAAGGGGTGAGTAGCTATATGAGAAAGTGTCACTCATACTGCCACTAATTTGATCAATAATGCAGTAAACTCACTTGATCACTCATAGGGTCGCTCACTTAGTCACTACTACGGTCACTAACTTGATCACTAATACAGTCACCAACCCCCTCTCGATCTCTAATATAGTCAGTAACTTGATCAACAACACGATGACTCACTTGTTTACTCATACGGTTACATCTCGGTTAAAGTACAGTCACTCACTAACCCATACGGTTATTTTCCAATCACTTAAGTACTCGCACAGTCAGGAACTTACTCCCTCTGTCGCTTATACGGTCAGGGAGGGCTAAATGTCAATAGTGAAATGTCAGTGGCGAAACTTCTTTATCCCAGTGAGTGCGGTTCAGACATATCGGGCGATATATTTTTGTACAGTGCTATATTTGATGCATGTGAACATATTTTTCACATTTAAAAGTTCTTCAAAACGTCAACCACGATTGTAACGACACTCCGGTTATAGAGACAAAATTTCATGCAACCTTCAATGTTGTTATAACCGAGTATGACTGTAATGTCTGGAAAATTTAAAGACGTATTTTATATTACACAATTGCCTCCTTTATATCTACATCAAGTTTCCCGCTAAAGTGTTTCATAATCATTAAATTGGAGCGTATAATCCGTTTCTCTCCCGTATACGGAAATCACGAATAGTTTTGTTTGTAATGCACGACTCGGGCTAACATTCAGTTTGATGACTCAGTCGACGGTGAGCGAATCTTGATGTTTAGGTCACATTTACCTGAGTGCAGCCCCAAGCGACCCGCTAACTCAATATCCATCGTTCTGTGTTCCCGATGACCATAGTGAAGGTACCTGACGCAATGTACTGCTGGATGTTTTCTTCCACCGACCCGTCAAACATACTCACGACCGGTCTTCGTACTACTACAACTACCTCCACTACCACCAAACCTCCCCCCCCCCCATTTCAAACATCACGTGACGTCACGTTCTAGAGCATGACATCATATAGTCACGCTTAAGGCCCTTTTAATTAAAACCGAAAGCTTGGAGAGAGAGAGTGAGAGAGAAAGCTTCCATCAGAGGGCGATTTCCGGAATCAATATCCGAAACGATAGCGAAGATTCTGCATACACACACACAGCACCGGATTCTCCGGGATCCAGTGTTGACTATTCAAACTCGCACACAAACACATACACTGCGTATGATGGAGGGGATGGGGTTTGAGCGCACACACATACACACTTACCATCACAAAACGGTCCTCCGTTTATTCGCCTTTGAGAATTCATTCAGCTGTTAATGTACTAAAGCGAGAACATGATGCAGGGTCTCATACGTGTTCTGCAATATAACTTGTGTATGTACCCGACATACACATACTGTGTTGATATTTTCTTATATTATGTTCTCATAACAATGTCTCTCCTCATGATTACTCCTACAATCTTTGAAGGTTAGTAGGAAACAGGGCTGGAGAAATCTATTGCCCCCCACAAGCGAAATCCTTGCCGCTGTGGTGGCCGATTGTTCATAGTGACGGATTCTCGTAGCGAGGAGGCGGGTTCGAAATCCCGTCGGTGCCACAGTGGTGGTCGGATGAAGTTGGTATTCTGTGGTGCCCAACTTACGCGCGAATGTGAGTCGATCACTCCATTAAAAAGTCTTGGAACAGAGATCAACAGGGTTACAACAACGGTACGAAGGTCCAATCACTCACTTCCCTTCTGAAATAAAGATGGCAGCACTAAGAAAGCAGACACAACGCTATATACGTACTTGGACTGTTAAGTACTCACATGCGTTCCACATTCGGCCACGAAGCTTTGCTGGAAGAAATTTCTACAACGGGATAAGTCCAGCGGCAGAGTTCTGAAGTTCATTCATGCATTCATTGCCTGACGAATGTCTCGGAACTGCTGCTACCGGTTGATTTTTGAACGCACTTAGACCATTTTTTGAACAGTGAGCATACCTCTGCGACGAACGTTTGATGAGATGGACAACGAATTAGGACTTACAGGACACATTGTATAGGTTAAAAAAACATTATAGGCATCATAGCGGGACTCCGAGAGGTCGTTCCTTGTCGGTTCTCTTCCTACTTAGATGTTCGTACCGTAACACAGCAAGTTATTACCGGTCGAGTTGGGTTGGAAAGGAAGTCGCCAATATAAAGAAAAATTGCGAAAATACACTCATGTGCAAAATTAAGAGAATTAGCATATTATGTCGAATTTCTGGAAAACAAATGGACAGATTTTAATTAAATTTGGTACGAATACACAGTTATACCAGAGAAAGACATATATCGTACAAAAGTCATAGTACGCAAGCATGATTGCCAGTAAGTTTATACAAAAATTTCCACGTTTTCCCACATATTGAATTCACCTATGAAATAGAAAAAAATAATATGCTGCCTTTTCTCGACGTGCTCATTAAAAAGACAGACACTGAATTTCATACATCTGTGTACCGTAAGCCATTCGCTATCTCCATGCCACCTCATGCAAAATCCTTTCATCCTCCCAATCAGAAACTTTCGGCATTTTCTTCTTTTGTTCATCGAGCACTAAAACATCGCAGTGATTCAGCCTCCCTCCAGAATGAACTCAATATCCTTCGTGACATCGCTTCTAATCGGGGGTTTTCACCTTTTATCATCGACAAGATCCTCAGAAAAATTACCCAGACATGCACCACGAACCTGCTCCCAGCGGACTCAAAAAAGTTTTCTAATACCGTTGTTCTTCCATTCGATTCTTCAAGTTTCATGATCTCTTCTATCTTCAAGAAATTTGACTTCCATACAATATTCCAGCCAACAAATATACTCACCTTTTCCCATCTGAAAGATCCTATCTCACTCTCGAAAGAATCTGGTATCTACTTCATCCCATGCAAGAATTGTGAAAATGGATATATTGGCCAAACTAGAAGAAATCTAAATATTCGAGTTCCTCGAACACCGAAAGCATGTTGAGAAGGGACGGACGGATAATTCGGCTATTGCCCAACACTGTTGGCAACATTCACATTATTTTGATTTTGATAAAGCGTTTGTTTTTAAAAAAGCAACACACAATTCTGAATTGAATTTTCTCGAGGGATACTTCATCAGAACATGCCAGAATTTCCTCGTTAATGATGGAAGAAACACGCCACCCATTTCGTCAGCTTGGACAGGCTTTATTAACCTCAGTCGTGAAAAAACTTTCAACACTTTGCAACAGATGGCTCCCCAATTCGCATCCAAAGACCACTCGGATGCAGCAAATACAAAGGCGAACTCTTCGGACGACCAGACGTAAACATCACCCCTCCATGACTCATCCGTGTGAATTCTGACCACGAGGTCCCGATGACGGCTCTCCATTGAAGAGCCGAAACGCGTCGACCATTCGACCAATTGAATTTATTTGTCTTGAAAACGTGGCAATTTTTGCATAAATTAAAACCAGGCAAAGTTTCTCATTTTTGTGATAATTGCCAGTAAAGCTCATCATTGCAGGAATGTCCAAAATCCAGGTTGCAAGATCGAACCGAAAATGAATCTAATCTGGGGTATGGTCCCCTCTCGCAGTCAGACAGGTCGCACAGCGCGACGGCATACCCATTCCTGCAGCAACGAAAGTTTTCAGCTCTGGGATGGTTGCCCTCCTAAGAGCGTCCCAACATATTCTATAGGGTAAGAGATCTGCTGGCCAATCAGGTGATCCCGATGTGGGCGAACTTTATCGTCCTTGAGCAGGGACCGAGGGCCCAATGCGCCCCTGAAAACTAGGGCTTTAAGATCTCCTCTGTATACCTCCTAGCAGTGGTGGTAGGCTGAAGTTGGTTTTCTGCGATTTTATAGTTAGCCGGTCTTCCATTTATTTCACTTTTTCAAATAAATTTTCTGCGGAAGGACCTCCGCAGAGAGCTGGCAGACGTACAACACCGATTGAACATTGAACATTGAAGGACCGGACGCACCCCGCTTCCCATCTCAAGGAGATATCAAAGCGTTCCCGAAAGATGGGTGCATCCGGAATTTTATTAAATATGTATACATATATATATATCTATATAAATTTGTATAACAGAATAACAAGTCCAATTACAGAAGTATAAATCAACGGAATAATTATGATAAATCGTGATCTAAGAATCGAAATCTAAATTGATATTATTACGTCCTTGGCACGTCCGGACTCGATAATCAAATTCCGTTGGTGGCGGTCCGTCCGCGTTCATTGGATGTCACTAGTCGTGTAGGCCGTACAATGACGAATCTAATTCATGTTTGCGTCACATGTCATGGTCCAAGTGTCCAAGTCAGCCAATGTTCGGACTCCCAGATGTTTTAGCTCATTCTAAGCACACATTCCTGTTCCATAAGCATCCTACGTCTTAATTCTCCTGGGCAATTAGGAGATTTTCATCATTCCCGAAGCTACATTGGCTGGCTAGTTGGATTATGGGTGGCATTGGTTCACCACGTTTACATGTTGAGTGTTTATAGTTTCTCCAATAAAGTTCGCCGTTCAACGACGTATCAGTTTCGTGAACTTCCAGTACCCCTACGTGGCCGCAAGTTGTAGACTCTCCCTGGTATCAGCTTTACTGGTTTGGAAGGCTGAAATTCATCCTGCTTCTTCCGTAGTCCACCCTTCTTGTCGTGCAGCAAATATAGGTTACGGTCTAAAAATTGAATCAAATTTTGAATGCGCGAGATGTTCATCGGACTTTTTAGTATTCTTCTTTTGAATGCCGTCATCTGACTTTGTGACATCTGACCAAAATGAAACGCTGATGTGTGTGGACATTGCCAGACGTAATGCCATAGCGAGCCCGTAGCACCACACTTACAAGCATTGTGAGGTGATCGTCCAAAGTGCTGCAAGTATGTCGGAAATGGACCATGCTCAGTTAAAAGGATCGTTTTTGTTCGCGGCCATACACACTTGCGCAAAGCCACTCGACGTTGTATCTTGTATGCGTCTTTCGTTGAGTTCTTGTTCCATTCAACTTGCCAAAGATGAAGCATTCTGTCTTTCAAGATATTGCGGGCATGACTCCTCGGCCAAGGTAGAACAACCAAGTCTTTCAATGTTGTAGCTTCCTTGGCAAGTTGATCCGATTTTTCATTTCCAGCAATACCTACGTGCGCTTTGACCCAGACTAACCTTATGTCGTACAACACCGATACTAAAACAACATGAAAATTCAAGCATCTCCATCTTTACTTCAGACAATGTAAGGCACATGGCAGCATGAACACGAAACAAGCGTAACTCGACAACATAATACGTTAGGGCTACACATACACTCAGAACACATATTGCGGAATGTGTCGATTCGTTAGAAATTCCGTGGAGGAATGCATACAGGTAGAATCATACCTCTGCGACGGACGGTTGACGAGATAAAGGTGATATTAGTGCTTCCAGAACACCCTGTATACGCCAATATATATGGAAGATAAATTGTTTATGAAATTGATACCGGTATGCAGCATAAAAAATATATTGCGTAATAGGTTTTCTTTGTTTTCTTGCTGCATGCCAGCTTGAAACCAACAACTAGTTTTATTGAAAAAAAACTGTAACAGATAGTTTAGTTTTGCTATAGGTGACAGTACAAGCTTCCAGTTATACAAATACAACGCCACAACAGGCAAAATGCCCAACTAGGTGGCTGATAACAATCAATCATATTGTTGTAATTGGATTTTTATACGGTACCCTTGTCCTCTAATTTCCGATTAGAAAATTGTTGCCCTGTCTCTCTTGAGGCCAACAAAAAAAAACTTGTTTCCAAGTGCAATATTAGCTGAGATATTCGAATTCAAAAATTGGAGGAAAAGCAGCATATATAGTGTTGTCCGTTAGTTTTTGCTGCTCTTTAATAACTTAGTGAATATTCCACTTAGAAACATGTTTTTTTTTCCTGTTGGTCTCAGGAGATACAGGGCAACAGGTTTCTAATCGGAAGTTAGAGGGCAAGGGAGCATTTAAAAATTTATATATTTTTTTATTTTGTATATTTTCACTCTCAAAACTGGCACAGGGTAGTTTTGGAACGTCTATATAGCATTTTTGAAATTGGAATCATACCTCTACGACGGACAGTTGACGAGGTAAAGGCCGCATTAGTACTTTCAGAACACCCTGTACACATCGGTACTCCAATATATATATACGGAAGATAAATTGTTCTTGATTTACTTCTAATTAATTCGAGTAATGAGATCATTAATTTTTATTCCTCTCTGGAAACGTTAATGCTGAAGTAGAACCAAATCCGTAAGAAACATGACCGTCATCTCGCCATCGTCATCTTCGGGCCATCGTTAATTAGAGAAGCATCGCTTTCCTTCTCGGATCGCAATTCATTCAAATTTAAGAAATTTTTCAGGTTTTCTTTTAAAATAATGTTGAATTTCAATGGTTTTTGAGAAGGATATAATTAGTAAGTTGAGGCTGGAATTCGCTCGGGAGATCATGTAAATTCAATTGATAGTCAAAGATCAACAAATTAAAAATTAGAAAAATTGGATACTTTGAAGAGAAAATTCGAGAGAAATGCTCGTAATATCAGTTTAAATTGATTTTTGTTTTGTTGGGAAGCCCAGTTATAGTAACTGAACGGAAAATTAGGCTCGCCTATAGAAAAACCTGACTTAAGAGGCTATTATAGGTTAGACCTGGAATATTACAGGCTTCTTGCCTTTGGCTATTTACGCCGTTGAGTTCTCTTTGCGGTATGCGATGTGAAAATAATTGCAATGCTAATCTTTTATTGACAATTTGCAGCAGCGATTATTCGCACATTACACGGCATGTGCCGATTGGTTCGAAATTCTGTAGAGGAATGTGAGCGAGATGCATGTTCGGTTAAGTAGTAGTATCAGTTATTATTGGATTGTGGAGCGATGGGTACTCACCTTAGTGCCGATGATCTGCTTCTGCGAGAATCTCTCCCCCCTGACGGAGTGTCTCTTTGGGGCCATTCAAGTATTACGTAAGCAGATTTTCAGCCATTTTTGACCGCTGTATGAATTGCCAGAAAGTGTGACTGCATCATGAACATAATCGGAGGCGCGTTTATGGTTTTGCCGCCAGAGGGATACACGAATTTTCGCCGCCCTTCTCCCAATTTAGTCTACTTTTCGTGACTATTTCTTTGAATGCACCCCCCCCCCCCGCTTGGACTCCACCCACTCCTACGAGTACACCTGTGTCTTTAAATCACTCTTTTGCTCACCCCTATGCTATCTAAGCCATAATTTTAGTTATTCGCATGCTTACACATGTTTTGGTTACTCGTATGTTTGCACACTGCGAGTATGTTAAGAGGACAAAACTGTGTACAAAGATGTGAGTAACCAAAACAGTGTGCACATGTTTTGGTTACTCACATGCTTGAACACTTTTTTCGTCTCTTACATACTCTCACGCGCCCTTGGTTACTAAATGTTATAGCTTCGTGATTGTAAGTCATTGTTTTGGTAATTAACATGTTTGCACATGCTCTAGGCCCCTCACTGACCTAGTCCCCAGTTCTATACGTCACTCTTTTGTTCGTTCACATACCTGCTCGTGCTCCAACTCACTCATTTGCCCGCTGACGTGCTTGCGAATTCTGTAGGTCACTCTTTTGGTCACTGACTGACCTAGTTACTTACTGTCTCGACAGCAGGGCCGTTCTAAGAGCGCCATGGGCAAAGTGATATTTTTAAGGCCCCACCTGGCTATAAATGCTTTCCCGTTCCAATTTGCACGATTACCCTCGAAAATTTTAACCGGATCTCATTTTTTTTGTGACCCCCCCTCTGCTCTCCAGGCGGTTTCAGGTTGAAGACGGCACTACTCGACAGAAGCGTATTTATTTAAGGTTATACAAATTTTGCCGCCCTTCCCTCATTCTACTCATTTTCTCGGCCGCCCCTCCGAAATTTTCGCTGGTTATTGCCCGCTAAGCCCTCATGTAAATACGCCATTGAACATACTTAATATCAGTGTAACGGCATCATCAACATAAGTTGCAATGCACAATCAGTATAATGCAAGCATCAGATGCATTCCAATGGGTGAGGTGAGTAAGACTTGTTATGAGAGGCATGTGCAGAAACGAACTTCCAAATTTTCTCAAACATGTAGATTACTTCACCAAACACCAACTCTGGCCATATCGCTATATTGCAATTTACTGCCATTAGTGAGATGGGTTGGAAGTGAAGGCGCTGTCTATCGGTGGTCGCCTCGAGTTCGTTAGGAAAAATATCTTATCTATATCCTCCCTTGGGTTCGAACCCGGGACCCTGACAACAACCTTCACGATGGTAGACGAGCATCTTACCACCATGCCACTCGGGCACCAAATCAGGTAGACTCTCATTTGGAACCAAAACATTCATGTCTAACACCACCCGGTGGCAGAAAAGTCAATTGGTGGCAACAACAAGTTTCCTATCTCTCAGGCTCCTTTCTGATGATAATTAATATAAATATACGAAAAGTTAAACAGTTTTCAAAAGAGCAATTTTCTTTTGTTCTCAGTGGCACAAAATATTAAATTTCTACAGAATATGGCCTCTGAAATTTACCCATAGACTTGAAACAATGATAAAATCGGCATTTGTGTCAGGGAAATTAAAAAAAGAAGGTTAAAAAATAGGCAAAAAAACGCATTAAATCATTTGCCTAAACTTCTGGGCTGTATTTGATGAGTATATTACATTCATACGCGTTTGTATAATTATTGGTTTTCCAATTTTTATCCAATTAACATGAAGAAGATTATCACGAGATACATGTGGGGGTTATGGAGATTCCATCATAAAGAAAGAGATCAACATGTACTAAAGCTGTCTCGGTTCCCAAAGTTTGAAAAGACACAAAATAATAGCAAAACTATGAAAGATGACACTCGGGAAAGACTCATCGGATAGATGCCATTCAGTTTGGAGCGTCGCATTCATCTTGAAAATGAATGCTCGCCATTTTCGCTCAGGAAACGTCAGGTGTAACGAAGTATCTCTTTCTCTTAAACACTATAACCTGCCGAGAAAACAGTTGCCTATCGATCTCTAGCTCCATCTATTTCTATATATATTTTCTTTTTTCTGGATGAGAATTGGTTCTTTATGCGCCAGTGACGTTCTATGATGGGATCATAAATTAATTCGATCACGAAATCGATCGAAAATTTTTATCATATTTGTAACGATTTGAAATTGTAAAATGGCCGCGATTCCTGAAACGATAGTAGGTATAAATTACCAAGACACACTTCGCATTTTCTAGCAATGATAAAGCGTTCCAGGATATTGGGTGCGTATGGAAATGAGAAAGTCCCCGACATTTCCCAAGAGACCTTCACAAGTCAGTAGGGCGACCCGGCCATCGCTCTGCCTAAACTTTACATCCCCGCGTGACATGACATATGCATTTACGCACAATACGCATGTCAATAAGCAAATCACACATGCATTAACACAAATATCAGAAGTCACACACATCTAGAGGGTTGATGCACCGATTAGTTCAGTCAAAAACGCAGTCATCTGCCACTTTTACTTCAGAATGTGAAAGAAAGATGACAGCATCATTGGAATACAAAACACATATAACTCTGACAATATAAATTCTTTAAGATAATGCATGCACTCACGATATTCGTTAGGTACCGGGTCGTTACGAATTCTCCAGAGCAAAGTTAACGGGTTGCATGTACGATTCGAGTAGCAGTACTCACAAACGCATTCACACGGAGTTTAACAACCACATACAAATTTTGGGCGCGGTAGCCCAGGTCGATAAGATACTCGCGTAAAGTACCAAAGGATGTTCAGAGGTGTCGCGAGTTCGAGACCCGGCTCGTCCTTGTCAGAAAACTTCCCTGACGAAGGGGTAAAACAGAAGCGGCGATAGAAAAAATCCCTACCGCATCGAAGCGTTAGTGCACTAACCTCTCGATGAGTATGAAAACAATCCTGCCGTTCGGAATCGGCAATAAATAGTAGGTTCCCAGTCTAATTGGTCCTCGTGTGCAGAAAATAACCATGGTGCGACAAAAATGATCAAACATACACATTTACAGAGGTTAAAAAAATTGGCATATGCACAAAATACATAAAAATTGCATATGCATTCTGACAGTGTAAAAAATCATATGCGCTTTCACACAAAGCATAAACACACTTTCGCACTGACAGAAAATACACAAACGATATTACACGGCGAGATATTATATACGCATTCTCCCCAAGTAAAAAAATCATATACGTCTTTGAGCAGAGCAAAAAAAAAAAAAATTACACGTGTATTTACATGGAGCAAAAAAAAAAACACATATGGTATTATACATAGTAAAAAACACGTACGCTTTTACACATAGTAATTAAACGCATAGTAAAAAAAAAACAACGAATGTACGCAGATTATAAGACGCTCATTTACTCGGAGTAGAAAATCATATGCGCATTTACAGAATGTACAGATAAGAATTTACACAGTGTGAAAAACCGCACACATTCGCACAGAATGAATACCACAAAACGCTTTTACACAGTGTAAAAGAAAACACGCATTACTCAGAGTAGAAAAAATCCATACTCATTTACAGCGGGTATTCAAAGCGTAATTGATAGATACCGAATATATCATGCATTATCAAGAATTCAAATGATTTGTGAGTGTTTATAATACCAGCTGCTTTCGTAATGAAACCAACAGTACTTTTTTCCAGTCAATTTCAGCAATTTAGTTCTAACCTGAACTTTTTGAAGAATCAGAAATACGGCGCGTTAGTGAAAGTAAGTCACAGATACGGAAAAAATTCAGATACACATTTGCAAAGAGGAAAAAAATCACATTAAAAAATTCAGGTACGCATTTGCAGATAGTAAAAAATCACAGACGGTAAAGTCGCACAGATATTCACATAGTAAAAAAAGTTACATACGCATTTACACAGCGTAAAAAGTCAAATGAACATTTAAACAGAGTAAAATATCACATGCGCATTTACGCAGAGTAAAAAAAAAAATCAGGCATGCATTCACACATTGTAAAAAATAACTCATGCGCGTTTACACAGATTGAAAAACGGCATTAGGTAAAAATTCAGATACGCATTTGCACAGAGTAAAAAACGGCACACGATCAAAATTCAGATACACATTTACACAATAAAAAATCAGATACGGAGAAAACAGTGAAATACGCATTTACACAGAATAAAAATTAAGCACAAAAAAAGAATCCAAATACGCATTTCTACAAAGAAAGCATTACGCACAAAAAATTCCAAATACGCATTTATATAAAGAGTAAAAATTACTCACAAAAAAATTCAAATTCTCATTTACACAGTGTAAAACATCGCACAAAATAATCCAAATACTCATTTCTACAGAGTAAAAAACACACATGCGCATTTACACAGAGTAAGAAAGTGCATACGCATTTACATAAAATTAAAAAAAAACATATTTGCAATTACACAGAGTAAAAAATGCACGTGCATTCACACAAAATTGAAAAGATCACATACATAATTCACAGCTGGTACTTGAATCATAGCATATTTTATGAATCACTGACGTATACAGCACCCAAATCTAGATTTATATCGAAAATTCTAATGATTTTTCACAATATTCATGATTTAATATGGAGAGGTGCATGTCTGGTTTAGTAGTAATACATGATAGCATTCATGATAGTATCACGATGTAGTATTTATGATATGCACTGCTACTGTAATAAAATCAACAATGCCATTTAGCAGAGAATTTTAATGATTTCATTCTGACCTGAATTTTTTTCGAAGAATCTGAAATCATGATTTGAAAATTTGTTACTTCAATAATTACCGTTATATCAATTAATATCAATTAATTATATAATCAATCTCAAATCTATTGAAGACGAAGATACCGAAACGTATCGAAGGGTTTATTCGAGCTCTGAAACATATTACTCTTCTCATGTATAAAGGCGATGAATTTTCTTGAAATGATGTAATTATGCGAAATCCTCAGATTTCCCCCACGAAGGTCATTTATGACTCATTCCATATTGTTTACATTCAAGAACCTGCTTTATTGTGTACACGGACCGTCCATTAAAAGCACTCGACTTTGAAGCAGGACTCTCACTCTCTCTTTGAATACGTAAATGAATTCTTCCCATACCGTCTCTCTCATTCTGTGGGTAATATGAGTCGGCCTCGGTATTCATACGACCGCTATATTAGATACGACCGAATGCTCTGCAATGCGCACGGTAATTAAATGCAAATGCGTAATAATATTTGTTAATATTTAAGGGAGGATAGAGAGAGAGAGAGAATGATTATATGAGGGTAAAGCGAGAAATTTCTCGTGGTATGAGAGCCGTCAGCAGTGATGATAAAATGACTCCATTGAAGTATGATATCCATTTATTAACGCCGGGACAATGTTTCTATCCAATGAAGTGGGGGCTCCCCACCCCCTATATTCACACCTCTGTTGCTGGCAATGCACACACATTCTTTCGCGAGTGCAACGATCTGTAAATACGAGATAATATACATATGCGGATAGGTTGCTGTCATTTTAAACTACGCGATCCGGCTTTACGGTGGGCGCTGCCATGTTTGTTCAACGTCCCCAATACAAAATCTCCTGATGCGAGAAATTTTTTGATTGGAGACAACGCTGCTTTTATACCGACGGAAAGTAATATAATTATTTTTTTTTTCAGTCTTACAATCGCGTTTATTTACGCAGTGGAAGTTGTAAAACTTATTGTGGAAATAATTGAAGTTCGTCTGCATTTTAATGAGAATGCATATTAATAATGCTGAAAATGATGACAGCGATGTAGTTCGAGGATGTGATACCACTATCCACTATCCATACGAAGGTTTTTTAACCACTGGGTTGATGCGAAGATAATTTTTTTTTTTTTGGGGGAAAGAGGAAATTCAACTGCACTTGCGGGAAATCGAATCCATGACCTCTTACTTACCGTGTGAGTATCATATACCTCTAGACCAGTGTTTCTTAACCTTTTTCAGCTCATGGCCCCCTATGGATCACATTTTTTTCTCGTGGCCCCCCTGTCCTATCCGGGGCCCCCCTCTACCCTCGTTCAAGAGTGAGATGCTTTCTATTTTTTTCTTATGAATGGAATTTTAATAAATCAGATCAATCTCTGGAATCCTGGCTGGGCACGGATTCAAAAATGGTGGATTATCATTCCTCCCAGGAGTCAAATTATATGGTACAAAATGGTCTGTGTAAAATACGGGACGATCTAACGAATCTGCACGATAATTCGACCCTCCCAGCACATCAAATATTGCTCTGGCGGCCCTCCATACTTAGCTGGAAATAACAGCTTACATATGAAAATCATAGTACCAAATCCCCCCATAGTACCATATAGTGCAGTCCCCTCGTATTATAGACATGAAGACCCTGGTCATGCCCACATAGACCCAAGGGTTAAGATACCCCTGGCTCTATGGACGGATCTGATGAATTCTGAAAGTAGTAATATTTTTCAACCATGTTTCACTTTTAAACATTTTCTCATCACAGCTCTCTATAACTCCCTTCACCACCTGTCGTGGATCACCTTTCTTCTGATTTTCTCCCGTGGCCCCCCCCCTACAATATCCCAGGACCGCAAGGGGGCCATATGGCCCCAGGTTGAGAACCACTGCTCTAGACTACATAGGTAACGAATATCTCAATCTTTTCTTAGAACTCGTGTTCACTGAAATGGACCAGACATGGACGGTCGGGCCTTACTCGATTGCCATCTGGTGGCAGTGTCGGCAGTTGTGCGCTTCGGCCTGAGTTTTGCAACGCCTTCTATAGCAGAAGCCTCCGCGAGAAGCTTTGACGTCACTGAAGTCGTAAATTTCACCTGTAGCCATTGGATAAAGCAGGCCGATGTATGCGAAATCTTTCCCTTTTTTTTTTTGCAGTATATTCAACGGCTGTAGGTGGGTGAAATGGACGACTTCAATGACGTCACGAGCTTCGAGCGGAGACTTGCTGCTATAGAAGTTGTTGGTTAGGTCCGGCCGTCCATGTACGGTACCGTACAGTGCACACGAGCTCTAAGAAAAGATTGAGACATTCGTTGCTTTCGTAGTCAAGAGGTCTAGGGCGCGCACCCGGCAAGTGAGAGAACACACATTCGATTCCTCGGAAGGGGGAAGTTGCATTTTTCTATCTTTCCTAAAAAAATGCATCTTGGCATCAGCCAACTGTTACAAACCTTCGTAACGATGTAGTTGTTTGTGCATGTATAGTCTTTAAAATCTGGAAATATTCATTGCAGTTAAATGATAAAGAAATACATGAAATATACACGCCTCAATTAAGTCAAAAATAGCAATATAGATGATCCGTCCAAACCCCAAGTGGTGGTAGGCTCTGAAGTTAGTTTTCCGCGGATTTCCAACTCCGAGAAGTGAATGAGAGCCGGTCTCCTATTTATAAAAATATCTCCGCAGATACAAGCAGGTCTACAACACGATACTGACACAACATAAAAATCCAAGCATTTACCATCTTAACTTCAAAATATGGAAGACGGATGACATCAATAGTATATGTTAGAGCTGCACGCACGCGCACACAATAGCTGCGTCCAAACGTCCTTTGTGTTCCTAAAACCACGTACAAACTTTCGCTTAGAAGTTCCACGACCTTTCCTTCAGCTGTTGAATGGATGTCTTGCTCGTCTAGGAAGGTTCTAGAGAGAAAAGCCTAATCGACAGTTTTGCCTTTACCACTTATGGCTGCAAAGTATAGCCCGAAATAGCGTGTGACTAAGGACAGAGTGACCAGAACAGCATGTGAGAAGAAAAGATGTCGAAAACACGTGCCATTTTGATCACAATTCCGTTTTTTGATAAGAAGGAAAATTACGTCTAGCAATCAGATACACGCTTTATGTAATTTCTATAATGTCTCAAATATTATCTCAGAAAGATTTGATATATTCCTAAGGAGACGAAACTCGGTGTGATAGACCTTCTTCAAGTAAAAAAGTGACATTTTACTAGATCACTTAAGTCACTCAAGGTGTAAGTTCCACATCGCTTAAGACCCACGGAAAATTTACAGATCAATTTACTGATCTGCGGTGAAATTCTACATCACTTACGTTGTTCGAGGCACATTCATAGATGATTCAAGTGGCCCGCTGCACATTTTCACATCGCTTTGAGTGGTTCACGGCGCATTTACATATAAGATAAGTGATAATAATATAAGATTCATTATATTAAGATCCATACTAATATAAGTGACTCGTGCACATTATCAGATTGCTTAAGTGAACCACGACCCATTTACTTAAGATATCTGCGGTGGTATTTCACATCACTAAAGTTATCTGCGGCACTATTCCAAATCACTTAAATTATCTGCAACACATTTACACATCACCAAACATTACCAAATCGGTTATATGACCCACGACGTATTTACAGATCAGTTAAGTGACCCTCGGCACATTATCACATCACTTAAGTTATCTGCGGTGGTGTTCCACATCATTTAAGTGACTCGCGGCGCATTTCCGGATCGCTCGAGTGGCCAATCACCTTTTCACTTCACTCAATTTGCCGATGGCATATTCCCACTTCGTTTAAGTGCTTCATGGCTTATAATCAGAGAACTTACGTGATCTGCGGAGCTGTCACACACATCACCTTAGCGACTCGCATCACCTTTCCACATCACTCGAACGACCCGCGGGGAAGTTCCAAATCACTTGAGCGACCTGCGGCACATTTGTAAAATCACTTAAGTGGCCCGCACCAATAAAGCGCTGCACTCTCGGAAAACTTAAGAAGTTTTGCTTTACACAACACATATGGCTCGTAACATCATATCTAATATATGACAAAAGATATAGCGTCGTATTTTCTTTTTCCTACTGACCAATTTTTACATGTGAAAAGGGAAAATTTAGTCGAGAAAGTTGTTGAAAGATGGGAAGAAAAGTGAAGATATATATATAAAATCGGGGAAAATTTCTTTTCCGAAGGGGGAAAAAGAAATGTAGGGCTAAGGGGGAAGAAGAGGGTTTACCACACGTTGAAGAAGAAGACAGACAGCATAATAGCCTTTAGTGCATTATTAATAGTCCCTGCGTCGCTTCGTACTTCACGTGCACGTCAGAAATGAATTCATAAATGTCATCCTGAAGGATAGGGAACACCGAGAGCCCGTCACCATGGTAACGGGAAGCTCAAGATGAAATGGGGATGAAATCCTTCAACTTAGGGATGTGTGCGAGTGAGTTCACGCTCTACCAATTTTTTTTTTCCTCTTATTTATTTATTATTATTATTATTATTATTCGAAAGGGGGAAAAAATTTATACGAATTTCCAAGAATTTGACTGTGATGAGTGCTGTATAAAAGTCAGTTGATGCTGTGAGGGGGAGAAATTTTTATTATTATTATTATTATTGTGTTATTTTCATTTTTTCAACCAATTTCTTGCACTGACTTTGACAACTTTTGTGCATAATCTCGCGAGGGGGGGGGGGGGAGAAAAAGGATTACAGAAACAAATTTTAGCTGTCACCTTTTATGATAAGTATGACTTTTTTTATATATATGTTGGAGATGAAGCGGTACTTTGTGGAATGATGGTAATAATAATAAAAGACACAGCGAGTTTATTATTATTATTATTATAGAAAGAAATTCGATATAAATAGACGATTGGGTATGAGAAACGTATAAAATATACGTGATGATAAAGTAAGAAAATTCCAGGTATGAATACAGGTATATATTACGTGGGCTGAGTTTTGATTATATTTAAGGCGATTTGTGTATGTAATATTTCGAATAGTAATGTTATTTTCCGTTATAAAGGTTTAGATAGCTTATAAAATAATGATAAATAAATAACCACACTTTTTGTCTGGTAAAACGTTATTGAATAGACTATAGGCCGCAGCATTCAATTAGCCACGATAACTAAAAATCAACTTTTAAAGCTATTTATTCCTAATAATAATAATTTATTATTATTATTATTTCTATATAGACCTCTCCTCTTCTATCTTCCTAAATTTTCCGCTTGAAGACATATTCTAGCCCTAATCAGATGATACTTAAAATATCCCATATATCCCGACACGTAATCTTTGAAACAATAGTGCCTTAGCTAACCGGGAACAATTGATAGCTACAAATAAGCACAACACAATAAAATGCAACACTTGTGCGTCACAAATGTTGTATTCTCTCTAAGTACTTGGTTTCAAATCATTAGGTATGTATCTAATATGTGTTCGGTTCTCCATGGGTCAATCTTGACTCTTTTAGGGCAAATTAGAAAGATTGCATTCTGACACTAGCAAATAGACTATAACACCAGCGCATCATCAAGTACAAAAGACATTCGATGAAATTTTCATCATCATAGACTCGTTAATTATTACTTTTTATCAATTCGGGAATTATCTTTCTTTTTTTGTATCTCTCTATACTAACCGACTATTACATATTATCAAATGAAAAAGATGTTTTTAATGTCTTTTCTCTTAGACATAATACAGTCGCATCCCATTATAACGAACTCCAAGAGACCGGAGAAATCACTTCGTCATAATGAAATTTCGTTTAAAGGAGTTCCACGCTTTTACATTGTTCCTGCGCAGAATTATCGGGGAATTAGGAAAGTATAAATTAAAACGAGCTTATTTCATTATAACGGTATTCTTTAAAACAGAATATTCGACTGTATTTATTGTCTAATACGATACGTGTGTCAACGAATATACAAGAATCCAAAGGATAGTTTCAGGATACCATCATGTTTTAATAAATGGAAGAATCAGGAGAAAGTAAATAAATGAAAGTTGTGTATTCCATATAAACCTGAACTACACACACCTATGCATTTCTCTGTATTTTTTTTATTTCATACAGCTGAAAATATAATTATTTTGCATTCTAGCGCAATGCCTGGTATTGATTCAATACTATGTATTACTGATTCTCAAAAAATATATTAAGAGTACAAAATTTCAGTTTAATTCTGAGTTTCAGGTAATTTAAGTAGGTTTCACTTTTGTTTTACCTGATTCGATTTCGCCTATCAAATAATTAAAAAAAACCGAAAAACATCATAGAAAATAGAGAGATAGCGTCTTTTTTTCTTCTCAGCCCCATGATATCAAGGAAACGGATTTTCTGTATGTTTATGCCGAGGTGAATTCGGAAGGAAAAGTCATCTGAGACAAAGTCATTTCAAGCTGAAGTTAAGAGAGGATCCCAGTCTCTACTTCATGGCCTCACACCACAATTGGTGAAATAAGGAAGGTAGGGTCGTGTCTCTCAGTGGTGTAGCTGGTAGCATGCCTGTCCGGTTTGCAGGCACACCCAGGGTCCGAGTTCGAGTCCCGGTGGAGACCAGATGAATTTTCTTTCCGAGTTCACCCAGCACCTCCTAGACATAAAAGGCCTCCCACGCTGCTTGTGACGTCACGCAAGTAGTTCCTCCTCACTGAGAATATAATAATAATACTGGAGAAAAATTCCCACTACACGTGATAGTATCATCGTCGTGCGGAAAAGAAGCAAACGGGCACAGAAATGGTGATTTCTATCCCTCACACCCAATTACTATGCGGTATTTATGAGCCAGCCCGGCTCTATGGGCCGCCAAAATAGCAAGAAACGAAATTGGATGCTGTGTTTCAAAATGTGGCAAACTTGCTATGCAATCTTACCAGACTACTCTCATGACGTTCAGGTGAACTTCAGATTAAGAAATGGGTATTTAAACATGAAATTAATTTTGAGAAAACAAAATGGGGAATCATAAATTTGATAAATTTTTAGCAATAAAAATTCAGTTCTTTGTAATAAACTAAATTCAGTTCTTCGTAATAAACTAAATTCAGTTCTTCGTAATAAACTAAATTCAGTTCTTCGTAATAAACTAAATTCAGTTCTTCGTAATAAACTAAATTCAGTTCTTCGTAATAAACTAAATTCAGTTCTTCGTAATCAACTAAATTCAGACAATTTAGTTTTTAGTAATGAAATAATTTCTATAAAAATATTATATAACTTTTTGCCAATGAAAATTCAAAAATTGAAAATAAATTTCGATGATGAAATCAATGCATAAGATTTGAAGTAAATTAGAATAAGTTTTAGTATTTTTTTTTCCAAATTATCGCTGCTTATGAGAAGCTGCGTCGCGTTTACACGTACGCATGCTGAAAATAAGCCTCGGGTTATTTTCAGCATGCTCTTATACATCCCAGTGGACAGAAATAATTATAACTTTAAAAGTGTTTATGGGTTATTCCATAAGAAAACATGTGTAAAAGCACATAGGTTGGTGCACAGTATGGCCTTACATGATTTTCTATTAAACGAATCAACCGTCTGTAAAGATCGTTAAAAAAATCTGTTTGTTTAGACTTTCATTATTTTTCTGAAATTTTACGATTCTTTCAATAAAGTAAATGTATTTTTTTTTTTAATTTTAATTTCTGGGTATTTGTATAAATAATAATTTCAACAGAAAAAGACAGCAATTTATGCATATATTATGCAATTGTGTTTTTTGCTTTAAAATCATTCAATGACAAAAGTACTCTCATTTAATCATCTAATACTACATATAAGCACAACTAATTTTTCACATTTCAGCAAGTAATTTTTGAACAAAAGCGGTTTCTTACCTGCCAAAGAAACATGTTTTGGGGGGAAAAATAAATTCAAAACCAGCTTACTTTTTGGATATTTTGATAATTTTTCATATTTTTCATGTTTTTTGTCATTTTTACGCGAGAGATAACTTTTTCATGATTTTCAATAATTTTTAATAATCTTTTTAACGCTTTTCAATTAATCATTTTATGGCTTTTCCATGATTTTCAGTAATCTCAGTGTTCTTTTTTCATGATTTTCAGTAATCTCAGTGTTCTTTTTTCATGATTTTCAGTAATCTCAGTGTTCTTTTTTCATGATTTTCAGTAATCTCAGTGTTCTTTTTTCATGATTTTCAGTAATCTCAGTGTTCTTTTTTCATGATTTTCAGTAATCTCAGTGTTCTTTTTTCATGATTTTCAGTAATCTCAGTGTTCTTTTTTCATGATTTTCAGTAATTAATTTTAGAGCTTTTTTCCATGATCTTCAGAATTTAAGGCATATTCTCATATTTTGGAGCAGCATTATTTTGCATATTTCAGCTCAACAATGAAGAGGGATTTTTTCCTTCAAAAGCAACCGTTGGCAATATTACTTGTGTACCTTTAGCACTATTTTTGGCAATAATTGGTGCGATTCCCAGTAATTTCCCGTGTTTTTTCGAGAAAATATGGACTAGCTAATAGGAATAGCTAATAATAAAGCATACTTTTAGGTTTTTGCAGCAAATTGTTTTAGTTTTTTAGGACATAAATGCATTTTTTATGGAGCATATTCTGTTGGTTTTTAGGTCATAAAAATCCTATCCCTACTGCTTACAAATGATGCATGCAATCGATTTTCCGCGTAAAGTATCAAAAAAAATTTATATATTTTACAAAAAAATCAAAAAAATATATATTTTTAAATTATTTCCGCTATATATTTAAGCTTGTTGCATTCAAATCTAATCTATAGGATTCATATTTTTCGAGAAATTCGAATGAAAATGGAGTCAAATTTAGTTCAGTAATTAAGAAAAATAATAATACATACAGTAATTAACGAAATTTGGAAGAAAGCTAAGTTTAATATATACGCGAATACACTGAATTCAAGGAAAAGCAATTCGCTCATAAACTTTTCATGCAGATATGCAAATAAGATGGATATGCAAATAATCAGAGATGGCATATGATTAAAAGAACGGGTCCGACACCTCTGTGGATATACCACGTCCTCTTCTTTAATGCTAATCCAGTGCTTATGCCTAATTTTAAAGAAAAAAATAATTTTAATTGGAAAATTACAATTTTTTCCCCCTAAAAATTCTAATTTGAGGATCTCCTAATTTTGGACTGAATCGAGGGTGAGGACGTTAAGACTCTTCTTTATTTTGTTTTGTTGGAATTTCTTTTTAGTATACTCATTCTAGAGGGATGTCGAATCCACAGACTTGCCTTTAAGATGCGATGTGTGCGAATTCATTCAGTTCAATATAATTTGAAATAAACTAGGACATTTTTTAGAGTGTGGTAAGATTTGAAAATTGTAGAACGTTCAAATGAATATCGAAACATCTAGGGCGTTCTAGTGGCCAGGAAATCCACCGACAGCAGTTCACCGCCATGTAATTACGTTAACGTTACGAAAACGTTAAACGCGTTTTTACGAAGAATGATATTTAAACATTTTACTTGAGTTTGAAACATGATTTCTAAAAATCCATTCATTTTATCATTATGAAATTCTAATATAATATTTTACCGTATTTTTATGACAAATGTGCTGTACTAAAATCCAATTCCTAACACTTATAGGTATTTAATTACGGTGTTTTATGCACGTTGTGTAGAATGAAATTTGAAAAAAAAAAAAAATTCACTTGTGCACATGCACTTATAAACAGATTTTAGTGTAACTTATAAGCATACCATTCAAACATTTGAATTTTAGAAGATTAACCTGCGTCATCACTAGCTAAATATACAGTGTAAAAACAAGATATTGCATTTATAAAATTTTTAGCAATCGTGTTTTGAATAGCTCTTGAATTTGGCTTTAAATTTGACATAAAAATGACATTTCATGAAAAACGATACAGGTAGTCAAAAATGTATAGTTTTTTTCACATTTTGAGCAAGTATTTTTCAAAAAAATTTTATTAAATTTCACTCCAGTTCTATTAATTTAAACTTCCCACGAAGCCCGCGGGACACCAACTCATGTGATTTAGTTTCATCTTAATAGAGAAGGCCAATGGAACACCGAGTTAAACAGGAACGTAAATAATTGAAAAAATTTATTTATTCTGAGAATATTTCTTTTATGAATTAACAATTTTCATTAGTTCTGAGATGATATTTTTTTCACTTATTCTGAAGAAAAGGTTTTTCATTTTGATTACTCTGATTAAATTAATTAATTCTGAGATAAATTTTATTCTGAAATCACTGAATGATTCTCTGATTATTTATTTCGGTATAATCCTGAAATTATCTTCCTTCTATGTATGTCTTATCTTGAAAAAATATTTCTTTCATAATTGTGGAGTTATCCTTTTATTGATTGTGAAAAAAAAAAATTCCTATCAGAAATTACGATATTATTATCCCATTTATTTATAACTTTTTCACTTTTAATATCTTAAAAACTATTTGTTTCAAAAATTTTAAATTATTTGTTTCAAAAATTTTAAATTATTTGTTTCAAAAATATTCAAATTATTTTTTTCAGTAATTCTGAATATTCCTAATTTCTGGAATTATTTCTTTCAGTAATACTGAATATTCATAATTTCTGGAATTATTTCTTTCAGTAATTCTGAATAGTCATAATTTCTGGAATTATTTCTTTCAGTAATTCTGAATATTCATAACTTCTGGAATTATTTCTTTCAGTAATTCTGAATATTCATAATTTCTGGAATTATTTCTTTCATTCATCCCAGAATTAATTTTCTTATCCATTCTAGAATTAATTTTCTTATCCATTCTAGAATTAATTTTCTTATCCATTCTAGAATTATTTTTTTCATCAATTCCGGGAAAATATTTCATCACAATTCCGGAATGATTTCTTTGATTATTTCTAGATTTAATCGTTTTTCAATGTTTTCAACTATTTTCTGAAAATAATCGTGGGGTTGCGACTAAAAACTCCGAGGGCCAAAGTGTGTGTCCCGCGGGCAATGCGTTGAACATCCCTGCCGTAAGCTATTATAATGTATTGTCAGACTGTAAAATTTTATAATCACTTTTACCAATTAACAAATAAAGAGAACGAAACCAGTAATGCATTCGAACTTGCATTCTCTAGTCCATTTGTTATTTCATTCAAATGCCCATGGGTACATGAAAGGGATAAGCTGCAAGTTTTGATTGAAACTTTGCCAGGAATGTTCAATCTGCATGTTTTTCTCGCTGTCCTCTGGTGTTGTTATGTCCAACATGAATGTTACAAGTTTACCTTTCCAATGAATTATCTTTTTTCTAGTATTTCTAGAGAAGAACATCCTAACGTACGACGGATTCGATGTAATTTTTCTTTCAGAGATCCTGTTTGAAAACTAATGTAATTAAAACTATTAATGTCTAAAAAAGAATTATTCGTATTATTATGTGTATAAATTGCACAATTCAATTCACGATTAATCATTCATTATCTTCTCACCGAAGACATCGTATGCAAACATAGTGATTAATTAATTTCTTTATAAAAAATAGTTTAGAGACAATTCAAGAATATTCAAATATCTATTTATTTTTGTGCTTTACGTTATTAATACGATATTACAAATTTAGAAATTTCATTAAGAAATATCAAATAAGTTAAAAAATTGGATTATCACTTTCTGCCTCCGAGTGACGGTGTTTTTTTTTTATTGTATCAGAACGTATAACAAAAACAAACAATTTAAATTAAAATAATTAATGATATACATGTTTTTTTCAATATTTTGGGATTTCAAATCCAGAAGATTTTCGTAAAGAAAATTAAAGAATTTAAATTAAATGTAAACATTATGTAACACAAACACACAAATGTCTTAGGTTTTAGCGTGAAGATATAACTAAAGAAATAAAAATAAATTCATAAAATAAAGTTCCATCAAATCTAAAGTAAAATAATTAAGAAACCGATTGATGTGAAAATCAGAACAAGTTAATAAGAAGGGAAATAAATACTTTATGATGAAATAATTTTTGAAAATTCCAAATAGAGTGAGACAAATTTTGAAATAGATTCAGAAAATTTGATTCTGAGAATTTGAAATAAATTCAGAGGACCTGAGATAAATTATAAAAATTTGATAACAGTTTTTTAGAGAGAGATAGAGGGAGTAAATATCTGCATGCGCTTCTTCCTGTTGAAACCTTGACTTAAAAGGGTTGATGCACGCAAATTTTCTGCATCTAACTGTGTAAACGATTTTGTTTTACCTGTACTAAAAATAATTTTAAAACAATTTAATATAAACTGCTGGCAGGCATTACACATGCCAATGTTGTTCACTAAAATGTGTTTTTCTCAAAACTATGTTTATTGTTAGATAAGGAACAGTTTTACAAACACAACTCATTCAAATGTCTTGAAAATTTTCGTGTGTCTCAACACTATTACATACTTTACTTACTGTTACATACTTTAACTAGAATATTTTTTTATTAAAATTATTTAAAAAACATTTATGACACAAAATATGGATAAATTTAGGATATTTTTGAAAAAGTTGCATATTCGTAATGTTAAAATTCAAGAAAGAAATAACCAACAACTAAAATCCTAAAAGCTCGTGTATTATATTGAAGTATATAACACCATAGTGTTGACAGACACGCAACGTTTCTAGATATTCGAGTGAGTGGTGTTCCAAAAAAAATGTTCATTATCTAACAAAAAACTGTTTTGAGAAAGAAGCATTTTAGTGAAAAACATTAGCATGTGAAATGCCTGCCAGGGGGTTAGTTAAAATATTTTAAAAATATTTTTTTGAAACAGGTGGAACAAAATCTTGAACGCAGTTACAAGCAGAGAATTAGGTAGCATTGAAAAATCGGAAAATGTATTTTTTGCAAAATTTGCGTTCACCAACCCCCAATACTGTATAAGGCAGGCTCAAGAGCCCATGAAGAAGTGAAAAGTTTCAATGGAACAAAAATCACAAAAAATGAAGGAGGGAGAAAAATTTTTAATCTAATTTTTACTAATAAATCCCTGTTTAAGTTTGTCTTGATGACTACTTACTATTCGAAGAACCTATGGTCACTACAGAGAGATTCGAAATATTATGAAAAGGACTATTTTGAAAATTTCAAATAAGTTCAGAAAAGTTGAAATAAGTTCAGAAATTGTGAAACAGATTTGGAAAATGTTAAATAATCTCAAAAAATTTGAAATAAATTCAGAGTTCCTGATATAAACTAAGAAAATTTGAAATGGCTTCCTGACAGTAAAAAATTCAGAAAATTTGAGAAAAAAGTTTTCGACACAAAACATTCAGAGAATGGTGCAAAGGATGAGAAGATTTGACAATGAAAATTCAGAAAATTTGAGGGTTTTTTAGATAAAGAAAAAATTCAAGAATTATGAAAAAAAAATTTCCAGTAAGAATTAATTTGGAAATCCCTAACGATTTTTTTTTCCAATATAAATTCTTCTGAAAATTCCAAACGAATTTTTATTAATTTATCAAAATGAAGTCTTAAAATTCTAAATAAATTCTTGACAATGAATTTTATGAAAAACTGTGTCAAAAAAGAGATGAGTTCATAAAAATCTGAATGAACATTTCAAAAAACAGATTACTTCCTTTAGAAATAAAAAAAAAAACATTATTATAGCACATAAGTCTAAATAATTAATTGGTGTCTAATATTTTAATAAAACTGAAAGCAAACTGTAAAATTGATTGCTTAAAACATTTCTGATAAATTTGGAGAACGATATCCCATGTACATGATGGATATATTAACACGTAATAAAGCCGTATCTTCCATTGCAGAATCGAAATCTGAAGAAAATTAATTAATACATTTGTTGAATTTCTACGTCTTGTTCTGTCCACAGATAAACCTTGAAAAACTGATGAGAATCACTGATTTTCTTTTTACTTTGAGACATTTAATTGTATTTATTTAACATAAATATTATTTTTATGTTATTTAAAATTTAACATAATTATTTAACACAAACAATAAAAAGTTCAATATGAAGAATAGCTTCAATTAGCGACACTTAATTCATTTTACTTTTTTACAGTATAATGCGTTATAGTTTAATACAATAATTTTTTTCTTCTCTACCTTTCCTTATTTATAAATTATTTTGTTTTTTCTTCGTTTTCCGATAAAATTTGGCGGCAGCTTCAAATAGAAAAGAGACATGACTTAGTTTCTTCAATGATTTAATTTCAATTTTCAGAAAAAGATCGAAAGAAGCACATGAAAGCAAAATAAATGTCAAAAATCGAATTACTTTCATAAGAATGTCAGAAAACTTGTATTATATCATAAGAATCTCAATAATTAATCAGTGTCTAATATTTTCGTAAAACCGGAAGCAAACTCTATGACTGATACCACGACAATCACTGATGAATTGATGAAAATCATTGTACGTGATGGATATCTCAGCTCGTAATAAAGACGTATCTCATGGGGGAAAAAAAACAAAAATAAAATTAAGAAATTAAGAAATACCAGGAATCAGAAAATTCGTTTCAGAATTGAAATTCGAAGAAAATTATTTAATTCACCCCATGGATTTCTTTCATCTTGCTCTTCCCACTGATAAATCTTGAAAAGACTGATAATAAAAAAAAAATCATTGGTTTTTCTTTTATTTCTGTAAATGTAAAATTCCAATTTTCTTAAGTGTTCAAAAAGTGAAATTTTCAAAATGAGAAGAAATGTTTCAGCAGTTCACGGCGCTATATATAACTCATTCTACTTCTTTGCAGTATAATACTCTACAGTTGAATACATTTTCTTTTCTTTCCTACCTTCTCTTCCAATTTTATTGCATATATATGTTACCGCGAAAGGCCGAAGAGTCTTGACGAAAGTCCGAATTGCGGAAATTATCCGGTCGTTTCGTGAAGTGGCCCCGAGATTTCTGGCCAAAGCTCGATATGCTAATGAAAGACAGCCCTGTAGGAGCTAAATAAATTATTTTTTAATCGCCAGCCTATTATACATGTCTATGTATTAGCAACTGTATTGTATTAGGCCATGTGACGAGAGAGAAAATAAATTCAATGTGAGAGAAAAAGCTTTAAAAATAATTATGTAAAATTATAGTTCTTCCTTAATTTTGGAGAGAAAAAGTTATTACTGCGTCCTGACTGCTGTTTGATGGGTTGCCATAACTAACGGGGACATAATTATCACGAAAAAATACGCCAACTTGACAATGATCCCGAATCATACCTTTTGTTATCGGACTTCTTCCAGAGATCACCGGCCACTTCACGAACTGGCCAGGTAAATATTTAACGAAATTTACCAATTCGCGAAGTGGTCAGCCCCGTCGCGAATTGGCGAATTTCGGGCTTTGGCAGTAACATATATATTTTATTGTTAATCTTTTCTTCGTTAAGAAAAGTAAAGTCTTTAAGTCTCAAGTCATAAAAAGCAGCAGCTCAAGGAGAAAATAGACATGACTTAAGTTAAATTAATATTTTCATTTTACTATTCAGAGAAATCTTAACAAACACAGAATCAGAATAAATTAGAAAAAACATCAAATTACTTTCATTAGAAATATTAAAAAGAAGCCATCACACATCACATAAGAATGCTAATGAGTAATCAATTTTTAATAATTTCATAAAACTGGAAACAAACTCTATGATCGATACATTAAAAATCACAGATAAATTGGCCAAAACCATTGCGCATGATGGATATCTCAACACGTAATAAAGACGTATCTTCCTTCGTAAAAAAAAATTAAAAATTAAAAACTACCACGAATCGGAAAATTCGTCACAGAATTCAAATCCGAACAAAATTAATTAATTCATCCGTTGAATTTCTTCCATCTTGCTCTCCTCACAGATAAATCTTGCAAAGACTGATGAGAATCATTGGTTTTCTTCCTTTTACTTTCATACATTTAATTCCAATTTTCTTTTTTAATATATTATCTTTTTTCCCTCGAAATGAAGAAAAATTTCAGCTGGCACTTCACGGCGCTAACTCATCCCACTTCTTTACAGTATAATACTTTATAGTTAAGTACATTTTTTCTCCCTTCTTTTCCAATTTTATTTATAAATTTTTTTCGCTCATCCTTCCTTCGTTTTTCCGATAAAAAGCAGCAGCAGTTCAAAGAGAAAAGAGACATGACTTAGTTACTTTAATAATTTTATTTATTTTACTATTTTTTGGTTATTTCTTCCGATGGAAGCCTCGATTCAGTAATGTTAAGAGATGGGTAGTATCCGTTCGAGGAAAAAAATCCGGGGGAAAAAACAAAAAAAAAGGA
The DNA here is from genome assembly GCF_987345545.1 of Pholcus phalangioides. Taxonomy (NCBI): domain Eukaryota; kingdom Metazoa; phylum Arthropoda; class Arachnida; order Araneae; family Pholcidae; genus Pholcus; species Pholcus phalangioides. Next base: position 13,798,977 of record NW_028301595.1, read on the forward strand.
GCAGAAATGTTTCTGTGTTCCGTCGCTGGATGGCGTTCAATTCAACCTCCTGTATGTTAGTATCGAAAGCAGCACTGGCAGCAGCAGCAGCAGCATCGGTTGCAAAACCCCTCTACATTTACCCATTCTCCAGAATCGGCAGAAGCACCGTTTCCTACACAAATAACCGATCAGGCCCATACCTCTCTCTCTATCTCTCGGCCTCGGGAACCGATTCAGAAACGCGCAAAAAAATATGGTTCTCTACTTTCTATATCATCTGTTTTTCTACTTCTTGCGAACAGATTTGAATTTGTGAGAAGGAAATATTAGTAGAGAAGGCGAAGGAAAAAAAAATATATATATATTATTTATACCGGGAAATTTGTTCCAAGAATACAGGAAATTTGTTGTACAATAATTATTATTTAATTCAACGGTAATAATTTGTGCGCGTGAATTTTTTCTTTTTCGTTGTGAAGTGACGTGATCGAATCGAAGGAGATTGTTTTCTTTTTTCTCTTGTTTTTGAAAACACATAGATATTAATATTTGTCTTCGACGGCAAACATTTATTTCATTTGCAGATGGCTTAGGAACTTATCACTACTGACAAGGCAAGTGGATATTTTGTACTTTGAAATTCTTACGTCTGTGCTATTATAGTCGGTATATACATAAGTACTATAGAGAGGCGATAATACTAGAATTCGCAACGCGTGTATCGAGAAACATCTTCATGTGCTGCATGCATGCTTAAAGCACGAATGTGCTACTTTAACGACCTGAGAGAATTTTTCAATAAAAATTCTCGTTGTTTGTAACGTTTCTGACGTTGAGGAAATGGTATCGTGGATAGGTGAAAGAGCGTTGATATGGACGCAAATTCAATCTACACCAAGTTATTAGTGTTTGAATTTAAAGATTCGAAGCAACACACTTTTGGTTAACTTTTCTTGCATTTTTATTATGGCTTTCACGAGATTTCAGTTCATTGACCATATTTTATTGATCAAATAACTGATTATATCTCGCTCGGCCTCGGGAATCAATCAAAAACGCGGGGAATAGGGTCATACCCCCCATCTGTTTTCTCCTTCTTACGTACAGATTTAAATTTTTAAGAAAGTGTTGGTAGACATAAAAATATAACTAGAATATACAACGCGTGCGTCGAGAAGAATCTTCATGTGCTGCATGTTTACAATGCGATCAGGAAACTTTAATGGCATGGGAATTTTTTTTACATAAATATTCGTTGTTTGTTCCGTTTCTGATTATAAGAAAATTGTTTTTGTGGATAGGTGAAAACGTTAATGTGGACGCGAATGAAGTTTGAAGCAGATTATTATGGAGTGAATTATAAGATTTGAAGCAACAAACTGTTTTTCATCTTTGCATGAATTTTTATTATGCCTTTTTTGAGATTCCAGTTCTCGTTATATTGACACATTTCACATTATTATCTCGTCTTTGACCATATTTTGTCAATCAAATAACAACGCTCGACCTTGTAGGCAATTCACAACGCGAAAAATGTGGTTCCATCATATGTTTCTTAGTTCTTACGAACATATTTAAATTTCAGAAGAAATTATTAGGGGACAAAACAAACAAATATAGTTTATACGAGAAAATTTGTTTCAAGAAAACATTTATATGTGTGATAACATTATCATTAATTCGACAACAATAATTTGAGTGGTGCTTGAATTTTTTGTGCAGTGACGTCATTGAATCTAAACTTTATATTACTGTTTCAATAAAAGTACTAGAGAGGGACGAGTCTAAAATGGAATATGCAATGCGTGTATTGAGAAATATATTCACATGTGCTGCATGCTTAAAATACGATTGTGGAACTTTGGACATCAAGATATTTTTGTATGAAAATGCGTTGTTTGTTCTATTTCTGAGTTTAATAATTATTTTTTGATAGATGAAAACTGGACGCGAATTATGTCTGAAGCAGATTAATATGGTGTGAATTTCAATATTTGAAGCAATGTTTTTTTAATCTTTGCATGAATTTTGATTATGCCTTTTACGAGATTTTAGTTCTCGTTACTGACATATTTTACATAATTATACGCCATTGACCATGTTTTATTAATCAAATAGCTTCGCTCAGCCTCGCAGCCAATTCGGAATGCGAAAAATATGGTTCTATCATCTGTTTCCTACTTCTTACACAAATATTTAAATTCGTGAAAAGAAATTACTAGGAGACAAAACAAATAAATGTAGTTTATACGAGAAAATTGGCTCCAAGAAAAACAATCATGATAACATTAGCATTAACTCGACGATAATAATGTCTGCGCGGGAAATTTTGTTAGTGACGTGATTGAATAGTAATTGTATATTAGTGTTAGAATAGACGGCATTGAAATAGATGATTCTCTAATACTGGAATATGCAACGCATGTAATTGAGACACATCTTCATGTTCTGCATGCGTAAAAAACGAATGTGCTACTTTAATGACGAGATTTTTTTTTTTTTTTAAATGCATGGTTTGTGTGTTTCGATTCTGACTCGTTATAGTTCTCGTTATTGATATATTTGACGTTGTTGTCTCGTAATTGACTATATTTTATTAATAAAATAACTGATCAGAGACCCATACCTTGCTCGGTCCCGGAACGAATTCAAAATGTGAAAAATATGGTACGATTACCTGTTTTCTACTTCTTACGAGGAAATTTGAATTTGTGAGAGGACAGTATTAGAAGACAAAAAATAATTAGTGAATGAATAACAATAATTTATACGTGAAAATTTGTTCGCTGAACACCATTACATGATTAGAGTATCATTACTTCGATAGCAATTGTGCGCGTTTTTGCGAGGGACATAATCGAATTGAACAAGATTGTTTATTTTTATTCCTCAACACATTTTTATCGGCAAACATTTGCTATATTATTTGCAGATGGCTTAAAGACTTATCACTACTGGCAAGAAAACTGGATATTTTGCACTTAGAAATATTTATATTTGTGTTATAATACATGCAGCGTGTGTGTTGAGAAACATCTTCACGTGCTGCATTGAAGCACGATTGGGCCACTTCAAAATAACGATATTTACTTGAGAATATTTTCAACTTGAGACATGAAAATGCGTTGTTTGTAGCTTTTCTGACGTTAAGAAAACATTTCTGTGGTTTGGTGAAAATGTTGATATGTACGCGAATTCAATCTAATTCAATTTTATGCAGTGGAATTTTCAGGAATTGAAACACCACACTGTTTGTCATCGTTTCACGCATTTTTATTATGCCTTTTACGAAATTTCCAAGCTCATCGAACATATTTTTCGTCCATCTATTCCCCATGACTTCGCGGTTTTCAATCTTCTATGACGCTTCTAATTTCCATGAAGGCTTTAAAGATGACGATACCAATAGTAATACTGGTTAACTAGTGTAATACGCAGTTATTAGTGAATTAAATTGAATTCTCACTTTTTAAAAGTCAAAACTTTTCTGCAATGCGCTCTTGTTGAGCTCGAATCGTGGATTTAGTTTCTTCTTTAATTTTTCAAATAATGTTTTTCTCTTCAATTTTTGTGACTTCCTTAACTAAGCTAAATTCACTACATTGCACGCTGAAATTGCTGAATATATTTATTTTCACAGAACTTTTTACATTTTCTGAAGTCATTCACTTAATAAGATGCTTATGTGGCTCCTCAATGACACAAAAATCGTCATGATTTCTCCCTCATTTTATTTGCATTTATGACGCGTTCAAATTCATTAGTTCTACGGTCTGATATATCTATACGTGCAACACAATAATTCTAAATTTTTCTCTGTGAAATCTTACAGTTTGGACGTTATTATTGGGATAATTCGTATATACACACACATAAAATTCCGATACTTTCGTCGGAAACCATAATTTCTACTTCTTTTCATACGTCGAAATCATTTGTCTTAGATCCCGGTGATAACTAAAACATTCATTATTTGGGATACGTTGGCTACTCATTTCAAGAATGAATTCATAGAGGATTTTGCTTAACATATTTTCATGGATAATATTTCTTGTTCATTTATCCAAGGATCTGTAATATTTTGGATTTCCTTTGACGCAAACAATCGTACTAGAAACAATATATAAATAAAAATCAAACTTCTATAGTTGTCTGATAGTTTACGTTTTGGAACAATGCATTATTATTGTGAAAAATCCTTACGTTCCACCGTATAGTCAATGAAATTAACTCTCTCATATGCTAGAATAAAGCAATCAAGCTGTAAGTGTGCATATAACAATGGTGAACTCCTGAATATTTCTACTTTCATATACTCATACCGATAATAATTTTATAGTGATTCCCTATTTGTCTTGAATTTCGATAGTTTTGCTGATTTGCGTATTGCCAGATTTTCGTAAAGTTACTGCCTTCGGGAGGTTCTACGGTATTGATATATACATATTTCGACATCGAAAACACGTGAATTAGGGAATACTTGATACATATTCATTTCAAATTTCGGTATCATTTAATACGTACATAGTCTATATCCGATTATAGAGTTTTACTATATATATAATATGCATATTATGAATATCAATTTATTTCATTTGAAATTTTTAATATAAATTTCCGATATTAGAAAATTCCATTTCATGACCATTGCTTTCAGACTGATAATTTCTGTGACGTTAAAGCAACTGTATTTAGCTGATCCACGCTGTGTTTTTGAAAACCCGTCTAACTCGATATTAGAATCAAACTTGAACTAGTTGACTTTCTATCGGACGATATTTTATTTCCTAATAAAAATAAATGCAGTGATACCTCAACTAACGAAGGCAATTTGTTCCGGAATAACTTTCGTTTGCCGAAAATAGTGGTAACGCGATTTTCCATCGCTTTCCATGAAAAATAGTTTATTTTGTTCCAGATTTGGTCTAAACGTTAAGGATAACTTTTTCAAAAAACACCAAGGAGTGCTATAAAAATGACTAAACTGACCGAAGGCTAAAATGGCAGCTTCAAAACTGGATAAATGTGAATTTAAGGAAGATGAGATACTGAGGGTATTTTTATTATACACAATGTACACGCAAACAACACCAGTTTTACGTCTTCTAAAGCTGGTGTTGACTGGACCCAGCCGAGTTCGTAGGTGTCGCCATCCATTTGTGAGTAGGCCAACTCATTTCTGTGTCAGATGCATATAAAGATTGAAAAGATAAGATCTTAGATGAATCTCCAGACTGTTCAGTTTGATGCTAAGAGTCTCGCACTGAAAGAACTCGTGCTCTGAAAACACAACTCTCTTTTTTTTCTCAGCGCATTTTTATTAGCTGAATCTTACATTTCACATGAAAAATATAAGAAAAATTCAGGCAAAGAATCTGGAAAAATATCCCGAGATAGATATGATTTAATCGAGCTCAAGCGTCAGTAATTCTGATGATGATACGCGCTAAAATACAGCCCGCGACGTGACTGTTTTATGTTAGTGTTAGTTCATCCACATCAACGAAAATGGTCTTTAGCCGAATCCGTATTCATTTGTCGAGGAAGAGAAATCACGAAAAAAAATCTCCGTTGGCCGAAAAGTTCGTTCGTTATCCGAGGTATCATTGTGCCAAGTCTACAACAGGCAAATTTTCAATTTTGTGATTATGGCATCATGTACACGAGACAAAATCTGAGCTTTTTTTGGAAAATTCACCAGATATAACGTATTTCAATGACATTGAAAAAGAAATGCCTGCTGGATATTTAGACTTCCATTTTCCGCTGGAAGTGAGAACGTCGTTCCGAATGGAATGAAAGTTCTTCAAAAAATTCTGTCGGGATACGTTTTTTTTTTTCAAAAGAGGGAAAAACACATCTTCGGAATATTCAATGTGGATTCTAAAAATCTTCAGCTTTGTGACCCATGGGGCTGTTTGTTTTTTGAAAGTGGTGAAATCCGTGACGCGATAAGTGCATTTATAACAGACTGCAAGTTGAGAATCAATGGCCGGGTATGACCGGTAGCTCAAGAGCCCCTGGTTATAAGTAGATCTCTACGCCCCTTATTGGAATCCACTGTGAATCAAATTTGGGTCGAGTCCCAGAGTCAAGAATCCCTGATTTTAAGTGAATTTGTACATTCCTCTCGAAAGCCCCTGCCTATCAAGTTAGGGTCGGGACCCATAGTTCAAGAAAACCTGGTTGTGAAAAGACTTATACGATCCCTCACCACAAAGCACCTGTGAATTAAATTTGGGATGGGACCAAAGGCGGCTTTCACGGTGGGCGCACCGGGTGCACGCCCGTTGCCCCCGACATCTGAAAGACCCTGAAAAACCGAAACTTTACACTTTTTCCTAATTTGAAGGGAGCCTCAATTTTCTCCTCCAGCGTCCGGGCCCTCATCTGACTACATTCCAGTTCAGGATGGACTATCCCAAATAGGCTCAAGAGACCCTGGCTGTGGGAAGTTTCGTACGAACCTTCTTGGAAGTCCCCGGGAATCAAGTTTACGTCATGATCCATATTTCAAAAACGCTCTTCTGTAAGTAGATTTGTATGACGCATTTCGAAAGCCCCTGCGACCCAATTTTGAGTCACGACCTGCAGACTAAGGACCCCCATCTAGGTTTCACTTAGGTTCTAAGTCTACAACAGGCTAATATTCCATATTTTGACTGTGGCAAACATACATGACATATTTCGAAATTAGAATTTTTCGGAAATTCACTATCATGTACTTTCAATGACCTTCGCCGACTGGCTATTTAGGGTTCCATAAATATTTTCCGCTGAAAATGAAAACCTCGTTCCGAGAGGAACGAAAATTTTCCAAATTCTGTCGGAATACTTTTTCCTTGAAAAGAGAAGTGAAAAGGCATCTTCGGGAAAATTCATGGTGGGTCCTAAAAATCTTGGGGGCCCCGCACGAGAAAGTGAGAGTAAAAAATCTCAGTCGGGCTGTTGTTTGCGAGCGGATTTCATGTCTTAATGCCTTTTCCTTCCATTTTTGTCGTAATTAACTGAAATTGCCATTGCCGCAACCAACGTCGGGCTCTAAGACTACTAGTACTACTACCACCACCACCACTACTACTATTATTACTCATGGAGAAAAGCGAGAGGAAAAGACGGTTATGGTTACGAGTTTTCACTATGGCGGAAAGATGTCTTCGGAACGAGGAATTTTAATGGATTTGAAAAAACTCACATTTCTATAATTTTCCTCTCCTTTTTTTAATATTTAAGAAAAAACTAATATTTATTTCTCTTTCAACTGAAATTCTAAAAAATCCGTTTTTCGTTTTAATATAGATCAGCTTTTCGACCCAAGGGTCTGTTTGTGTTTTTGAATTCGGTGAAACTCGTTACTGATTCGATAAGAGCATTTATAACAGACTGTAAGTTGCGCATCAAGTGTGGGTCTTAACCCATAGCTCAAGAGCCCGTAATTGTAAGTAGAAGTGTACGGTCCTTCCTGGAATACCCAGTGGTTAAATTTGGGTCGTGTCCCATATATCAAGAGGCTTTGTGTGTGAGTAGATTCAAGGCTTGTGGGAAGCCGATGCGAATCATGTTTGGGTCGTGAAACACAGCTCAAGCTATGAGAATATTCGTATGACCCTTCTCGGAAGCCCAAGAGAAGCAAGTTTGGGTCGAGACCCATTGCTCAAGGGACCTTGACTCTGAGAAGATTCGTACGACTCTACTCAGAAGTCCCTGCGTATCAAGTTTGGGTTGGGACCCATCAAAAATCATTGACTGTAAGTAAATTTGTGCGGATCCTTCTCTAAAGTTTCAGCGAATCAAGTTTGGGTCGTGACCTATAACTCAGAAACGTTTGGTTGTAAGTAGATTCGTACGACCTATCTCGAAAGCACATACGACATAATTTCGGTTCCCGACCTGTACGTTAAGAATCTCTGCATTAGACCAAACAAGATTAGATATACAGTCGAATCCCGTTTTAACGAATACCGTTATAGCGAAAATCTCGTTTTAACCAACACTTTTCTAACCCCCCAAATAAGTTAGGAACAATGCTAGGTAACATTCTAACATTCTATCTATTCTAGGTTCTTTATAACGAAGTGATTCTTTCGGTCTGTTGGCGTTCGTTATAATGGGATTCGACTATATATATATATATATATATATATATATAAACACATCTTTGTAGAGAGAGAGCAATGTTTCTCAACCTTTGGAAGCCCACGGCGCAGTGGAATTATTTTTTTGAGTGCAAAGCCCCGGTCATAAACTCGACTAACGGAAATGAAATGAGATGAATGACTCACGGCCCGACGTACAACTACACTGTCGTAGAGGGAATTATCGTTGTAGCGAGGTTTCACTGTAATTGCAAAGTTTCCAACAGGCTAATATTCCATATCGTCATTAAAGCAAAACATACCATACATGAGTATATACAGGGTGTTCTGTTAATGGACCGACATACTCAGAGGATTGTTAGTAGACATCAAGAGGAACAAAAATCTCAATGGAACACGGTGTCGCAAACCACGTTGAGAGGGTGAAAATCGTGAAAAACGCATGCAGGTTTCAACGTCACTCTCGAACAACAGAAAGCACAATAATGACTGCAAAAAGATTTATTTCATTAATTATTACAAGAGTTGTTGGAAGTGGCGGCCGCTGACGTCGTTGCACAGTCTAAAATGACATAAAAACGATTCCCGAACGCGCTCGAAGCCATCCCGATACTCATTGAAACAGGCAACTGACTGCTGCACGTGCTTACTACCTCAATAGCGCTAATTTACGTCGTGCGCAGAGCGTGATCCTATCCCAGCGCATGCGTTTCACGACGCTGCTTACGTCAGATATGGTGATCCAAACCACGAACGCATTCAGCAATCAACTGACATCCATCTTTCATCTCCTCTGGACTCAGAGCCTGCATACGTTTTTCGCGATTTTCATTCACCGTGGTTTGCGACACCATGTTCCATTGCAATTTCTGTTCCTCTTGATGCCTACTAACAACTCTCTGAGTTTGTCAGTCCATTAACAGAACCCTGTATATCCAAAAATTAAAATTTTTCGCAAATTCACTATCATTTTCAATGACCTTGAAGAAAGGAAAGCCGACTGGATATTTAGGCTTCCATAAACATTTCCCGCTGAAAATGAGAAAGTCGTTCCGGGCGGAACGGAAATTTTTCAAATTCTGTCGGAATACTTTTTCCCTTGAAAAGAGGAGAAGTGAAAAGGCATCTTCAGAAAATTCATGGCGGGTCCTAAAAATCTTGGGGGGCCCCCCGCACGAGAAAGTGAGCGTAAAAATCTGAGTCGGGCTGTTGTTGGCGAGCAGATTTCATGTCTTAATGACTTTCTTTCTTCCGCTGATTGCGTCGAATTTTCGCCGTAATTAACTGAAATTGTAATTACCGTAACCAACTTCGGGCTCTACGACTACTACTACTACCACCACCACCACCACCACCACCACTACTATTAATACTGCTGGAGAAAAGCGAGAGGAAAAGACGGTTATGGTTATGAGTTTTCGCTATGGCGGAAAGCTGTCTTCGGAACGAGGTATTCTAATGGCTTTGGGAACTCAAATGTTACCAATTTTCGTCCTTTTTTTTAATATTTCCAAAAAAATTTAATATTTACTTTACCATTTTTTTTCTTTCTTCTTCTCTTTCAACTGAAATTTTAAGACCCGTTTTTTTTTTTTTTCCTTTTTGTCTTGAAATTAAGACTGAACATTAAAATAATTTTTCTTCATGTACAGAAAAGAATCCGAAACACTTTAAAAGATTTTAAGAATGTTTTTTTAATAATAATGTGTAGAAGTGATTAGAAAATTTATTGTAATTCTGTTGTTTTGGAAAAGAATACTTGAGATGAAATTATTTTATTTCCTTTTTTATAATGGTATCATATTTAATTCCTGAAAAATAATATATATATACTTTATTTTGAATTTGTTTATATGTACATTAAGATGATTTATTTTTAAAAAGTTTTATAATATTTACATATTAATTTTCCGACTGATTGATATTGCATTGAGTCAACAATTATTAAGAAATCCGATGCAGTATATTTACCAGTTATTTGGAGATATTTAATTGTTTTAGTTTGCTTACTCTTCTTTTTTTTAACATTGTTTAAGAAAAATTGATATTCAATTTACAATTTTTTTTTCTTATTATCCAACTGAATTCTACCCGTTTTTTCGATTATTTTTTGAAATTAAGAATGAACACTGAAATGATTTTTCCGCAAATACACACGAGAGAAATTCAAAACACTTTGAAATATTTTAAGAATTATTTTCAATACTCATGTGTAGAAGTGGTTAGAAAATTTATTACAATTTTTTTTTGGGAAAAAAATATTAATTTATATTTTAATGGTAGGTACAAAAAATATATTTTATTTTACATTTTTTGCATGCTGAAATAAATTTTTAACATTATTATTCCATTTTTAAATAGTTTTATAATATTTACATATCAATTTCGATTGATTGATTTTCCATTAAGGCAACATTTATTAAGAAATTCGACGCAGTATATTTCCCAATTTTTTGAATCATTTTACTTCATTTTTTTTTATTATTTTCAAAAAAAATAATAATATTTTTAATTTGCCTTCTTTTCTTCCCTTCCAACTAAAATTTTAAGACTTGTTTTTCCGTTTAATTTTTAAAATTAAGAATGAACATTAAAATGATTTTTCTTCATATACAAGCGATAGAAAAGAACAATTTGAAACACTTTTTCAATAATCATGTGTAGAAGTGAAAATTTATTAAAATTCTTTAGATGAAATTCTTTTATTTATATTTTGATGGTATATCTATTTTCATTGGAAAAATATATTTCATTTTAAATTTTGTTTTATGAATATTTAGATACATTTTTGGATTATTTCATTTGCAAATAGGTTTATATTATTTGCTTATTAATTCCGACTGATTGATTTTGCATTGAACCAACAATTATTTGGAAATTTGATGCAATATGTTTAGAAATTATTTAAAGAACTTTAATCATTTAATTTTAATTCCTGTTCTTTTTAATAATTTAATTTTTATTCTCTTTCAACTCAAAATTTTAAAACCCGTTTTTTTCGTTTGGTTTTTGAAATTAAGAGAATGAACATTAAAATGATTTTTCTAAGCATACAAACGAGAAAAAAGAACATTTGGAATATTTATAAACGATTTTAAGGATGTTTTTCTGTTAATCATGTGTAGAAATGACTAGAAAATTTATTGTAATTATTACGTTTTTTTTTTCCTTTTTTTTGTCCAAAAATGATTATTTTAGAAAAAATTATTTTATTTGTTTCCCTTGATGGTTTTATACTTAGGTTTGTTAACAAAAAATTTTATTTTAAATTTTTCATTAATTCAACATTTAGATACATTTTAGTATTATCCCATTTCAAATACCTTTATATTGATTCCGACTGATTGATATTTTACTGCGTCAGGAATTGTTATCCATACGTTACGGTGAATGTCATTATGGGTATTATGCATACTCATCAACCGGTTTGGCAAGTTTGATAAATTTATCACTTTTTTACTGGCGAATATGCATAATAACCAAGTGTCTTTGGTAAATTTGATAAATACTTGAAATTTATTTGCCTTTATCCGGGATTATGCATAATACCCTGGTGTAATTGGTGAATTTGATGAATACCAATGAAATTCCAAATTAGTCTAGTATTTGTGGCGAATATAATTTGACCCCGATAAAATGATAAGACATTTCATGATCGTATATAATGATACAATACATGTATGAATTATAACGTATAGTATATGATGTAGTACGATTTTATCATGTTTAATAACGACGCGACGCTTGGGTATTGTTCATAATCAACGGTAAACGTGATTAACTTAAGGAAATTTATCAAATTTACCAACGACGCTTTGGTGCTATGCATAATCGCCAGTAAAAGTGATAAAATTAGGCACATTTATCAAACTTACCAAAATGCTTGGCGATTATGCATAATAACCGGATTTATCACATTTAACGTAACACATATATTTCCAAATTATTTAAACACATTTAATCATTTTATTTTTCATGAGATGAATTCTTTACGTGATGCACTTGATCATTGTATTTTATTGAAATTACAATTGATTCCGTAATATGTGCGCAGTAATTGACAGGTATTTGACACAATAAATCTAAGCTAAGAATGCTCAACCTTTACGAGAATGCGGGCCACTTAAGTGATCCTTAAATGTACCGCGGGTCGCTCAGGTGATCTACGAATGTGCCGCAGACCCAACCGCGGTCAGCTTAAGCACTCTGGAACTAAAGTGATCTGTAAATATATCGCGTGTCACTTGAGTGATTTGAAAACCTGCCGCGTGCCTCGTGAATGATGTGAAACTGCACCACGGCTCATTTAAGTGTTCTGAAACTGTACCACGGGTTACTCAATGATCTGTAAATAAGTCGCGGGTCACTCAACGATCTGTCAGTATATCGCGGGTCACTCAAGTGATCTGTAAATGCCCCGCTGATCACTAAAGAGCTCTGAAACTGTGTCGCGTGTCACTTAATGAACTATAAATATGTCATGGGTCACTTATATTATTTGGAAATGCGCCACGGATTACTCAATTATACAGAAATATGCCGCCTGGTGAATTTTTTACAAAATTGTTTATGAGGGTCTCCGGTCACATTAGATGACCCTGAGGATCAAATTTGGTCCGCGGGCTACAGGATGAGCATATATGCCCTAGATAATTTCTATCGCTACAGTTCCCAAAGTAATATGTTCATACAATAATTTCCCCCGAAATTAAGTTTTATTTCATAAAAATATTGTCTTGACATATCTATAATTTTGCCGCGGGTGACTTGAATGATATGGAACTGCACCGCGGGCAGCTTAAGCGCTCTGGAACTGAAGTGATCTTTAAATATGTCACATGCCACTTGGGTGATTTCAAAAAATGCCGCGGGCCTCTCGAATCATGTGGAACTGTCCCGCGAGTCACTTAATTACTCTGAAACTGGACCATGGATTACTCGACGGTCTGTAAATAAGTCGTGGTTTACTCAACGATCTGTCAGTATGCCACAGGTCACTTAATGAACTATAGTAACTTGTCACGGGTCACTTAATGAACTATAGTAACTTGTCACGGGTCGCTTCATGAACTATAATTACTTGTCATGGGTCGCTTAATGAACTATAATAACTTGTCACGGGTCACTTAATGAACTATAATAACTTGTCATGGGTCACTTAATGAACTATAATAACTTGTCATGGGTCACTTAATGAACTATAATAACTTGTCATGGGTCACTTAATGAACTATAAATATGTCATGAGTCACTTGAGTTATTTGGAAATGTACCACGGATTACTGAAATTATCCGGAAATGTGCCGCGTGGTTAGTTTTTGCAAAATAGTTTATGAGGTCACCGGTCACATTAGATGACCCCGAGGGCAAAATTTGCCCCACCGGCTACAGGTTGAGCATATATGTCCTAGATACCTTCTATCTCTACAGTTCCCAAAGTAATATATTCAGACAATAATATCCACCGGAATTTAATTTTTTTTTCCATCCGCCAATATGTCAGAATAAAGAAGCGAATATGCAAACAAAAATTGTATATACATGCATTTCATAACTCTCTAAGAATTCATATCTTAAATCGTTTTGTAACGTTCAATTTATTAAATCGATTAAAATTCCATTTTATAGATAGCTTTAGCATAGCTTTGTAAACATTTCGGCAAGAGGAACAAATATAAGCAAAATAAATTTATTTACAGAACGCGTATATATATATATATATATATATATATATATATATATACACACACACACACACACACACAAAATATTATAATAAATTGAGGCCTAATATAAACATATTTTCAAAAGTCTGCAAAATTGCATTAAATTTTTTCGTTTGAAATTTCTTCTTTCTTCAATTTCAATTCATGTTTATATTTTATTTTTGTATTGTATTTAAAGAAAATTAAATACCTAGAAATAATCGTTGATTCAATTCATGTGTGTAATTTATATCGGAGAGTTTTTTTAAATTTTATTTTCCGTTAAAAATCCGGTTTTTTTTTAACATATCGTGACAGATGGTAGAGGATAAACTTGTTATTTATTTCTGTGTTACTACCTGAAACCGGGGCCAGTTCGTGCATTTGCAAATTTCGTTGAAAATTGACCCGGCCAATGTCCGAATTTCCGGCTTCGGCCAGCTGGTTCACGCAGTCAACGGAGATCCTTGGCCAAATAACAAAAAAAGAATGGTCCGGGTTCAACGGCATTTGGCGTATTTTTTCGACGTATGTCCACGTTAGCTTTGGCAACTCATCAAACCACAGTCATGATGCAGTAATCACAGTAATCACTTTTCTTTCAAGTTTTGACAGAAAAACACGGTATGTCTATATTTCACTCGCGTAAGAAATTAAGAGAATTTGCAGACTTGGTCGATTATCTCTAGAATTACTGTACCGATTTTAATGAAATTTGATATGTACATACATTGATACAATACAAAACAAATAACTATTCAATAATTGTAATACACTCGCATGATCGCGCGTAACACTCGTTGGAGTCGGAAGGTATGCAGATTAAACAAAAAAATGGGTTAATAGGGGGGTATGGGTCTTTTCTTACAGATATACAGGTCTCGCAGCGTGATTTCATACTTGAAATAAGGCAGTTTATCATTTCCTGTGGCAATTGGTCCCACTCGTTCAGCAACGCTGTTTTCATTCCCTGCATGGCTCTCGGAGGGGGGTTGCGAGTTGCAATTGCCCTCCCCAGAGCGTCCCAGACATGCTCTATAGGGTTAAGGTCTGGAGATCTCGCTGGCCAATCCATCCGGCGAATATCTTCACTCTCTGTAAAGTCGTCGAGCAGAAGAACTCTATGTGGCCTCGCGTTATCGTCCATTAAAATGAACTCAGGGTCAACTGCACCCCTGAAAAGGTGAACATAGGGCTGCAAGACCTCATCCCTATACCTCACACCAGTCACAGTGCCTCTTTCAAAGACATGGAGGGGTGTGCGGCCATCCAACGTGATGCCTGCCCAGACCATTAAACCTCCCCCGCCATAATGGTCGATTTCGCGGACATTGGAGGGTAGGTAGCGGGTCGCTGGTTCTCTCCATATGAACGTACGGCGAGAATCGGTGCTTAAGCTGAACCGGGACTCATCAGTGAAGAGAACGGTCGCCCATTTACGCCTCGCTATAATCGACAAGTGGCGATCTTCTCTGGCCGTCATGGCTCTTGGAGGACCTTGCCCAGGCTTTCTCTCGATGGATCCGGTAATCTGGAACTGTTTCCATAAGTTACACACGACGATGGGCGTTAAATTGAACTCTCTACAAATCTGGACTTGAGATTGGCCTGCTTCTAGCCTGCCCACAATTCGCCACCTCATTCCATCATCTAAACGTTGGTGGTTACTCATTTTTACTGTTACAATTTGAAATTAACCGATTGCTGCAAAATAACACCAAGAAATTCGCCGAGGTGTGCTAGCGAACGTAATGCGTCTTAACTTACGCGCGCTTATAAAGCCTGTTTCTCTACTGGCTTAGCCTACACACACGTGTACGCTTACGTATTTGACGTATAAGATTTGCATTTTTGTCTAGAAGCAGTGGTTTTACATTCAGTTCAGTTCTTTTCATGAAATTCGATAAAATATGCAAATTCTCTTAATTTATTTCACCAGCGTATTATACACGTAGTTTTACTCTAAAATATATCTTTTCTTTCCTTTCGCCACATGGAACTATTCCGATATAGTTGCTATATATAACTATGTATCACTCGTTGGCGATGAAAGAAATATATTTGGGGCCTACCGGACAGTTTTATATCAGCATCTCACACTTTGACCAGGGACTTCCGGCCACTTCGCGATTCCACAACACTTCGGTCAAAGTACTCATAATATAGCAAAGTATTGTATTAGTAGTATATTTTAGATAGATAGATAGATAGATAGAACCGCGCACACCCCGGACTGATGCAAAGCACCTTACTTCCGTTACCTCAAAAGAGGCAAAGTTGTGTCGGAAAAGTTAGCAATATATTTATAGTGGTGGCTCCCCTTGCCCCGTGCTCGCAGGTATCGAATCACTCGCGTCGTTCTCCCCCATGAAGACAGCCATCAACTCGATGTAACTCACCAGCCATTTGACTAAAATGTATAGCTGAACCCAATGATTAGGGAGAAAAGGTGCACGCGTGCCCAGTGGTGCATAAGGGCCACGTTGTGTATATATATATATATATACAACGCCTCCACTGTGACGGGGAACGAGGAAACAAAGCCTCCTTCCACAGTGCTGAGGAGTTTTGCTTTCCTTTCTTTTTACAGAATATGCAATATGTGCACAGACAGATGAAACCACACAGAGCCTCCACTGCGACTTGAATAATCAAACAGATCCTCCGCTCACAGTGCTGGGCATTCACTTTTGAATTACTCAAATATATTATTTACATTGCAAAAATTTGCCTTTTTGACATAATTGAGAATGCACATAACATTAATATAAACACAACACATACTGGGAACAAATATGTGCTCATACAAGTATTCATGGTTACAAAATTCTAATCATGCTATGTCAGTGTACTATAATATTTAGTAGTACTATATGGTAAGTATATACATTTAGTACTATATTTTAAGTATACATATAATATAGGCCGAGGAATAGTTATCTCGGCAAATATAACAGACTTTTCCGTTATACGAAATTCCCAGACATTCCCAGACTAGATTTCTCAAATATGTTCATAAGATATTTTCCTCAGAAATTTTAATTGTATTTGATGCGTATCAACATGTTTATAACTCAGAACAAAGAAAGAAACCAATATGCAAATACAATAATGCACATATATTTTGTATCGTTTTGCGCTGTTCAATTCATTACAGCGATAAAAAATTCAATTTAATCAATATTTAATGCATTGTATAAAAAAGTAAAATATTTTAAACAATGGCTATTTTTTTCCGAAAAAAAATCTTCTACGTTTGGAAAAAAAACCATAAAAATAAAATAAATCTATTTAACAAAACTCTCTTATACGCAAAACAATATTCTTATTGATTCAATAATGTTTTCAAAATATAAATATATTGAAACATCTTTTTTGAAATTTTATTTTGCAATTTAAATACAAAATTTAATGCATGGAAAAGATTGATGATTGAAAAACGTAAACTTTATCATATTTAAATTTTCAGTAATTTAATGTTTAACGCATTGTGGAAGGTGACAGATATAATAACTTTCTGGTAGATGATAAACAACTTTCTTACAAATTTTTTTTCTATTGGTGTAGAATATTGTGTAGAATTGTAATTTGTAAATTGTAATTTATCAAATATAACAAAATTTCCCTTTATATATACACGCAAGTTCTGGATACTTGCTATTTCTACATTTATTAAATATGCAGTGAAATCTTCCCTAATGGACATCTCCCGTTGACAGACACTTCTCTGATCCTCGGCCCGTAGAATAGGACTTTAATGTACTTCAATTCCCGTTAGCGGACAGCAAAATCAGGAAAACTAATTTTTTTTCAAAGTCAAATTTATTATTTTTTCCATAATTCGAGAATTTATCATATCCAACAGTAGTTATATACAATCCCAAGCTCGTTTTAGTAAATATGATAATTCGTCTATTAATTACTTGATTAACAGAACACAACTACGTAGGTCCAAGATATTGATTCCGAATGATAATGTTGGTTTTGTTTGCACATGTTGATATGTATGAAGAAAGCCAACATTACGAGACTATAATATTATTTTCTTATCTTCTTCACACTTTTTATTTATCACTTTCCAACTTTTGGAATTATGCTTAATCGCCGATGAAAGTAATTATCATATAGTGAAATTTAGTCAAACTTTCTTTATCCACAGGATTGGTGAATTACGCATAATCACCGGTGGTTGTATCACTTTTGCAGTAATATATAAATTTAAAGAACCGATTACGACTGACGCGAAATGCCGTATAAATGACAACACTGCATATCGTGCCTCGCCAAAAGCGGACGATCCCTATTAGTGAACAACATTTTTGGTCACATGGTTGTCCGTTATCGAGAGGGTCTATTCTGTACTGCATTTTATCCATTTAAATATATATGTAACTCCGAAAAAAGAAACATATATAGAAATACAAAGAAAAACGCATATTTCGTAACTTCGCATCGTTTTCCACGATTCTATTTATTACAGAGATATAAAACTTCCATTTTATTGAAAATTTATACGCTGTACAAAAATTACATTACAACATTAACATTACAACGTTAACAACAACGACTTTTCTTATAGGGTACAAAATCTTCCTCGATAAATTAAAAATGTATATGAGCAAAACGAATTTATTTACCAAACTTGTACAGAAATAATATCAAAAAACTTTGCAATAATTAATTAATAATTAATTTTTATAGTCTACTTTTGTATATTTTTACAATAAAGTTAAATGTCTGGAAATGATCGATAATTGAAATCATATTGCATTTAAATTTTTGTTATGGATACTTTCATACCACAATGAGCAGAAACCTGTCTTATTCCGGGATTGCATTATAAAAGTTTGATAACTTCTAACTCTTATAATTAGGACGTTGTCGTCCTCTATCCTCCTTTGCGCAACAGAAAAACATTCCAGGTTTTCAAGTGAAATATTCGCTAAGAATTTCAATTCAAAAAGCGGAGAAAAGTCATGAAAGAACAGCAGAAACTAACGGATCTTTTCCTCTCTCTTTTCTCTTATTATGCCGTTCTTTCCCAACTTTTTTACGATTTTTAATTTGGAAATTAGGATAATGATAAATGAATGGTTTTTTTCCTGTTGGCCTTAGGAGATGCAGACCAACAACGTTCTAACTGGAATTTAGAGGACATGGTTACCGTAGAAAAATTTAGATTTTTTTCATTTTGTAGCACACTGTATTTTCCCTCTCAAAAACGGATACAGGGGACGCGTGTTGGACACTTTTCAAATTGAAACTATACCTCTACGACGGACGGCTGATGCGATAAAGGCTGCATTAGCACTTACAGGACACCCTGTATACGCGATATTTCACATTACAATAACAAGAAATTTCCATGTTATTCTCGATTCCTCTAAAATATCCTGGATCTCATTCAACTTTTGACTTTTATTCTTCAATATTCGATGATAGAAACTTAAAACGAAAAAAAAAAACACCGAACTGTCTACGTATCGGTATATTAAGACTAGCAATATGTCTACTTTCCTTATTTTTGAAGAATTTATTCCAAAAAAAAAATGTATTTTTTTGAATATATACAACATTTTTTCCTTTGTTAGTCTACATTCCGCAGTATGTTATAGTCTGAAAATGAATGATAACCGCAATGTCTGAAAAGGTGTCTGACGGATTCCGTCTTTCTTTAGAAAATCCTTCGGAGAAGTATTCAGTGCTATTTATCGTTCTGTGATAGGGCTATAACAGGAGTAAAAAATAGGAAAATAAATGGATGAGGGAAAAAAAAGGAGAAAGTACACATACACCGATGGCTGATATCGGTTCTATATTAGTCTCAGTTTTTTTTCTCCTATCTTTTGTCGAAAGTTCTTTGTTATATGAATACTTAATGCTGTTAGTTAGCATATGAGACAATACGAGGCGTTACAGACATCAAGTGTAGATTATAAAAAAAAATATATCTTAATATCTCCTGAAAAATGGAGTGTAGTCTGGAAAACGAAACTAATGTTAAATTTATTTATAAGCTGTGAAAGAGCGGAGAAATATTATTGTCTGGATCTTGAGGGGGGGATAGATGTAATTTTTGAATAATCTTAGTGAAATAAAACTATTCATCAGTCTGATACAAAATGAATGAAGATGTTTCTACCAACGGCGGCTCGTTAATGAGTAATTACTACGGCTTAGACAGTCGAAGTTGGTTAACCACTTGCCTGACGGGTTTTTAATTTTTTTTTCTGCACGGAAAATGTCTGGTTTTTGTACTATTTTTTCCCATTGTTTTCTTATGTCTGTGACTAGGAATAACACAATTACACGAAATCTTACTTATTTTTTTTCAAATTTAAAAATATTAAAATTTATACAAGGATGACGTCACTCTCCGCTACCATATACACAGGTTTTTAGCAACTCTCTGTTGCGAAGATATATTTCGGAAAGAGAGAAAATTCAACTGCAGCTGCGGGGAATCGAACCCACGCCCTAGACCACTAGACTACACATCCACAGAATCTCTCAATCTTTCCTTGGAGCTCGTTAGGGCGTTCACCCGTAACAGCCAGTTGTTAAAATCCTTCGTAATAAAATTTAGATTCACTTGATAACTTTTTTTTTAAATTAAAAAGAAATGAAAAGCTCTTACTTTTGAATTGTCTTGGGGGAAAAATCACCGACCCAACTCGATCCTTAACACCTGAATTGCCGTATGGCGATATGACCGGAGCTGGTTGAGTAGTAGGATTGTAGTATAGTAGCAATATCACCGGCTCGACGGTTGATTTTCCATGCACTCGTGCCAGTATTTCATCCGTACGAGCACATTTCTTTCTCGATGTGGTCTCAAAGTTTATGGAATTTTTGAAGATGGAAAAATAAGCCGTCTAGCAGTCCAGTGGTTAGAGGAGCCAGCTTCTGACTGTGCAGGTCTGGGTTCGGATCCTGGCTCGGGCATGGATGTCTAACAAATTCCCTGGACAGATCGTAATGATCTCTTTGGAATACGTGATGATCACGTTATGATTGAAAAAATAATAATCAATTAATGGAAACCTCACGAGCGTGGATTGAGACGACGAGTCTACATTATAAAGAATGGGGATTTGTTGAACCCCTTGCGGGTGCGCTGTCGGGCAAAGAATCGTAATTTTACGATTTCGGACACAAACATGTCTTGATTATTGCGTTCAGATTCGTCACTCGTTCTTGGCTAATCTTTTGTTGAAATCACTGACATATATTTGACGTACAGGGCTACTTAATTTGACTATACTACATCAGTGCAGGATAGATAAAATCCTGCTAAAAAGTGTCGAATTTATTCAGGTTTATTTCTTTTAAGTTTTATATCAACAAAAATTTAAAGAATTATACTACTTTCACCAACGATCGATTCTACTATATCGCAGTGTACAGGGTGCACAAAAAGTCCGTAGAAACTTTAAAAATTCATAAAAACCGAAATAAAAAAACGGCATTCAGGGTTAGTACTTTTTTTTGACAGGAAAAACTCAAAAACAGCCGATAGGTGGCGCTAACGTACACAAGTAAAAAAAAAAGAGACGCAAATAACGAATAGAATGCCTCTAAATCGTTTATTACAGCAGTATGTGTTCCACGTGACCACCACCATAGGTGATAGCACATTGTAGGCGAGTCACAAATCCAGCAACGCCAGAGTGCAGCAGGTCCGGATGTATACATGACACCTCTCGGCGGATCGCATCTTTCAGTTCCGACAGATTGGATGGACCGGATCGACACACTTTTCTTTGACTTGTACACGTCAGCGTCACCTATCGGCTGTTTTTGAGTTTTCCCTGTCAAAAAGCATTCCCTTGACCAAGCGATGCTAACCCTGCAAAAACCGGTTTTTTTTTTATTTCTGTTATTTTTCCAGTTTTTATGAATTTTTAAAGTTTTTACGCGGATTTTTTGCCCGCCCTGTATATACTTATCACTATATTGAAATTTACTGCCATTAACGAGTTTGGTTAGAAATTGAAGCGCCATCTATCAGTGGTCACCTCAAGCCCCTTAGGAAAAATATCTTGTAAATCTTTATTCTTTACAATAATTACCGAATATTCCCGTACAGCTGTTACTATACATTTCCGTACAAAGTTATGATCAAATGCATAAGGTTTCTTAAAAATACTAAAATGTAATTCGACTTTTGGTTCTCACTCATCTAAGTTATGATAACTGTTACTCATGATAACCGTTGTGGCAATTTCACAGATAGCAAAAACGCTCCATACTCATGTAATACCATGGAAAATGGTGTTAGAAAGTTTGATGCACGTTAATATATATCTTATATTTCGACATTTTTAATCTGCCAACAAAACTGGCATCACTGGCATCACACCAAGCATTATCTCTAACGTGATATCGCTGACAAACATCATCTGCCGTAACTTAACAAGATTAAGTTTAGGATGTGCGACGGAGATAGAAGTTATTTTTCGTAAAACTCCGGAGAGAGTAACACGAGATCATTCGCTAATACAATGATAAAACCATAAAGTTCGATCACCGTCCGGAAGAGAATGGAACTTCACCGCCGCGTGCCGACGACTCACACACAAAATGCGTGACGTAAAGCGGGTAATTAATTGAGTCATCTTACCTTACGTTATTTCATTATCTCGGAAGGATAAACACCACGGCGAAGGCATGCAATGGCGGTGTTGTTTTACTGGAGGAATGTCCGAAAGTTTCAGAGGGTTTTGGATGTTTGAGAGCAAACAGTTTCGTTCTCCTCTTTTCGGTCTATAAAAATTGAATTTCCCAATGAAAAGATATGTCATATACGGTGCCGAAATATTCACAACGCATAATCGAAGATGTATTCTCAAAATTTACGACGTTGGAATGCATTTAAAAATGAACATACATATATTTTCCATAATATTCTGCTGTTTTTTTAAGGTATCCAACTACGTTCGAGAGAGCGCTTCTCAGTAAAATGGTGCTGGAGTGATGATAACCTTATATGATTCAAACGTCTCGAAATTTTGAGAACAATAATAAATGTTTGACTACCAATTGCATTTCTATGAACAATTCCTTTTGATGTCAAATTTTAAGCTGAATTCCTGTAACATTCAGAACACGATTACTCAACATTCTTATGAATGATGGAATGTTCTGTTATTTTCACAGTGCATCCAGGCTAGTATAGAAAACAATGTTAAAAGTTGGTCTCATTATGTGGGATACTGCGCCGGAAAGGGAGGATTGTATGGTATTCTCTTAAGCTTACACTCAAATCTACATATCGTGTATTATCGCTGTGATTAGCTGTTTCAGACCCTGGCGTCACGAATGTGTGGGTTGCTTTTTCTCAATGTATAATTTTTTTTTTCTTTTGTGTTTAGGGAGTTAAGCCCTGACTTAAAGAATTGCGTAAGTTTCGAGCAAGAAATATGGCGAGCATGACCTTTGAGGGCTTTCATCAGAGGGCAGCACCCAAAGCTAAATTTTCGAAGGGGATTTTAAAATGGCTTCCAAGATAAAGTGCCTCGGGGAAATTTTAATTTACTACTTAAAATTTAGCAATAAAATTCTGGAAGAGATTTGTATGCAAAGACGAAGTAAAAACAATTTGTGACATTTGTTTTTTGAATGAAGATTTGCAACATCTAAATCTAGAATCATGTAGTGGCGACAGGAATTGTGTGAAATGTTTCGTGGATGGGCGTCGGTCCGTGGACCATGGTATAACGAATACTGGCATGTACTATAACGTTAGAGCTACTAATAATACATTTAAAAACACATGTAACTGTTGAAAATCCCATTAGAGACAAAAATGCAATCGTGTTTAATTGAAATAATTTTTTATACGATAATAATAGTTATTACTGGAATATTTCGTACCGAAAAATGGTAGTGATTATTTTCACTGAATTAATATTTACTTATTTTTACTTAAATATCGAAAATTAATAAATTTACTAATTAATTCGATCATGTTCAAACCAGAACGTAGTCATTAAATTAATCCCAAATATATCTCCATAATGTTTCAATATATACCGGAAAGTTTCTAAAATACTCGTAGTCCCCATGAATCTATTCAATTCAATTCCAGTTTTGCTAAGTGGATTTTTAAATGTGTAAACATGTGTCCAAACATGTTTTGAAGTAGTATAAGATCATGCGATTCAATTATCTCGTAAAACTGACGCACGAAGAGGAGATCCGGCACAACGTTGAAATCAGCGCGAGTTCCCACAAAGAACTTACCCGGAAGCAGTAAAAGTAAATTACACAAATGCAAAAAAACATACATTGTTGTTTAGATGTATCATTATCCGGCTGAGTTTCATCGACTAAATTCTTTCTCCCTACTCTTTTATCTCGTATTTCTAGGGGGATTCCGAGCACATAAAATACTTGACGATAGTATTCCTCGCGAGGAAAACGCGAAATTTAACCCTTTATATCCGAAATTAAGAAAAGTAGAATAAAAAGAAAATTATAATCAATTAAAATAAAAGTATAAATGTAAAGATAACAAGAAATAGTTATCACGTAAATTATTTGGTACGTCATTTTAGTTCTAATTAAACACAAAAAACAATGCTTTTGAAATAATTAGTTAGTTCAAAACAAACTATCTAACCTGATACTTTAAAGTACCGTCAGTATAGTTAATGAGACATCGGCCGAATTCTTTTGAAATTAAGACGCGTTTCCAGTGTACATGAAACAATTCTGAAATAATTCTTAAAAGAATTAATCAACTTAGGAAAATAAATTATATAATCATGAAATCAGATGGAGTCCAATAACAATCGTAAAACAAATCGTAAACATATCTCTAAAACAACTCGATATATTCTGAAAAAATTTCCAAAATATCCGGAGTCTTCGAATATCTCTCTTTCCAGTTCCAATTCCACTAAGTGGATTTTGAAACGTGTAAACATATCTGTGTATCAAAACATATTTCTTGAGACAGGGAAAGACCAAGTCGTGTAAAATCATGAGATTTTAAATAATAACACCCCCGTGGCACCAACAGGAGATCCCACCACCGCGTTGAAATTCGACACGAATTCCACAAAGAGCTTCTGAATTTACCTAGACGCAGTAAAAGTAAATCACACAAATGAAGAAACATATGTATTATTGTTTAGATGTATTACGCGGTTGAGTTCATCCGCCGAGATTCTCTGTCTACCCTTTTATGTCGTATTTCTGGAAGATTCCGAGCACACGAGATGCTTCACTGTATTCCTCGCGCGGAAAACGCTCAATTTAATGAGATATCTGCCGAGTTCTTTGTCGAAATTAAGACGCGTTTTCGGTGTTATATGAAAGAATTCCTCGTTTATGTGAGGTAGAAATTTTCCCTCAAAATCGCACAAGGAACGATGACAACATCTTAACTTTCCAGGTTATATATATATACATACTGTATCTTGCTAAGCTTTAGTAGCTTGTCTTATTTAGTATGTAAAAAGGCTCGAGAAACGCTCTTCGAAGGTAATCCGATGCTTCGGAATCGACCTCAATTTTTCTTCGAAATTTCGCAATTATTCTAATGCGCTTGTATTTTTTCCTCTTTTTCACTCGATCGTTCAAGAAGCAGCTTAAAATACATTATTGTTATTATCAGTGGTGCTTTGAGAAATCCAGAACCTTCTATTCTTCCGAATTCAGTCAGATTTCAGTCTATTTTGCATGACCGATAGTGATTTCGAATGTTTTATTGTAGAGCTTTATCAAGGTATATATAAACGTAATTATAAAATTTGCTGGGAACTCTGTATGAGTTAATATCGGTAACTGATTTTACAACAATTCATTGTTAGTAATAATATCGTCATTAATATTACTCTTTATACATTGGAACCTCCCTTAACGGACACTTCTTCCCCCCCCCCTCCGTTATCGGAGACTTTTCTGGTCCCTGGTCCTGTGGAATAGGACTTTAATGTATTTCACTCCCCGTTAACGGACAGTAAAATGTGGCAATTGTTTTTCCAAACCGCAAATTTTTGTTCATAAATCGAAAATTTATTATATTCAACGGTAATTATGTATCACATCAAGCCCGTATTGATAAATATGATAACCCATCAATTAATTATTTGATTAAGTGAATGTAATCAGATTTTCCAACTTCATTCGGGAATTACGCATAATCGTTGGTAAAAAAAGATAAATGTAGTGAAATTTAATCAAAAACTTTCTTTATCGAGAAGACTGATGATTATGCATAACTACCGGTGTATAACTTTTACAAACAGTACCATATAAGAACCAATATCGACCGAACCAAAACGTCATATAAATTCAAAAGTTGTATAAGTAAAGTTCTACTGTATATCGTACCCCCTGAATAGCGGACAAAAGTTTTGGTTCCATGGGTGCCCGCTATCGAGATGTTCTACTGTATAAAAAACAATTTATAATTTTTTTTTTAAATTATATGTATATATATTTGCTCATCCAAAAATGAATAATATTACAACGATTTTTCATAATTTATTATGAGTAAAATATCATAAAAATATGTAAATTACGTGTATTCCTGACCTAAATGGTGTTCTAGATTCAATAACAAAAATAATTTATGATAATTTTTAACAATTTCCCAAAACATTCTTAGTTACAAAAACACATCATGCGTCCAGGTTGTTTAAATAGTGATTTTAATATTCGAAAAAAATATATCAGTATATGCATTATTGTTAGTTGAATACAGGGTGTTCCATAAATTCGTAGATAGTTTAAAAGTTCACAATGCGGTTTTCGTAAAAGCTATTCATACGCGAGGGAATTTTTTTTATACAGAAAACAAATTAATTCCAACGTTTGTTGATAGACGGTGCTGTACGAAGCAAATTACAGGAAATATGGAAATCAGAATCATATAAAATGCAGGGCTTACGATTAAGAGCTTATTTCTGAATTTGCCTGTTACTCCCGCCCATACAAAGTTTCCATTGTGATGTTGCTTCACCTCAGCCACGAATCACCGCTGAACCTTTGCAAACGTTACGGACACGGAAGGGATTTGAGAAAGGTTTAGGTCCAATCACTTTTACTATACTTGTTTTATTGGCCCTCTATCGAGAAAAATTTAAACTAATTTTTTTTCGGTGTTAAGAAAAATTCTTTTTCCGTGGGAGAGAAAGTTATTCGCAAACCACATTCAAATATACCGATTCCTTCGAATTTTAGCAATTTTAAAACTATGGCAACTTTGTAAGGGCACCCTCTTGTAATTTTTTATACCATGATAATAAATACTATAAGAGTAAATCTCATCGAAAAATGGTAGCACAGTCAAATCCCGTTATAACGAACTCCAAGAGACCGTAAAAATCACTTCGTTATAACGAAATTTCGTTATAAAGGAATTCCAAGTTATTTAAAAATGTCCCTGTATAAACGTATCTGGGGCATTAGAAAATTGTTCGTTAAAACGAGATTTTTGCTATAATGGTATTCGGCTGTAATTTTTTTTTCCCCGAATTGACATCTTAGATACTATTCGAAACTAATCAATTCCCTCAACTTCAAACCAGAATAAGTCAAATAGTAGTCATAAAATGAATAAATTACAAATATATCTCCAACATAAGTTGATATATTCCGAAAATTTTCCAACACATCCGTAGTCCCCGAATCTTTCCAGTTCAATTCCGATTCCACTAAGTGGATTTTGAAATGTGTAAACAGTACGTGTCAAAACACGTTCACAAGTCGAGTGAAATCATGTGAATTTAAATATTTGATAAGACCGTGGCATCAAGAGGATATCCGGCACCATGTTGAATTCGGCGTGAATTCCACAAAGAGATTTGAAATTTACCCGGGCGCAGTAAAATTATATCACGCAAATGGAGAAACACATTCATAGTTGCTTAAATGTAAGAAGTCTCCGGTTGAGTTCATCTGCAAACTTCTCTCTCAAGTTTCCTAACTCTTGAAGATTCCGAGCACACAAAATACTTGACGACTGTATTCCTCGAAGGGAAAACGCTCAGTATAATGAGATATCTGCCGAGTTTGTTGAAATTAAGACGCGTTTTTTCAGTGCATATGAAACAATTTTTCCAGAAATTAATCAACTAACGTGAATTAATTCCATCATCTTCAAACTAGAACGAGTCAAATCATAGTCATGAAATACATAGGGAACATGCGATAATAATAATTATTATAGGAATATTTATCAAAAAATTATAATACAGTCGACTCTCGTTATAACGACCCCATGTTACAGTCACCAATCCATTACAACGACCGGTAAGATGTCTCAATAACGAGTATCATTGTATATTTTCGTTTCGATATAACGACCGTCGCAATATTAGCCATTTTCGACGAGACGAGCGGGTCGTTATATCGAGTGCCGACTGCAATTATTTTTACTGAATTACTATTTATGGAAGAGTAAATTTATTCATTTATGTATCACAAAAAAATGAAAAAAAAAATACAAATTCCGTCTTAAAACAAGAAGGTATAGTCAAAAAATAAATTGCAAATACTTCTCTCTCAAGTTTCCTAACTCTTGAAGATTCCGAGCACACAAAATACTTGACGACTGTATTCCTCGAAGGGAAAACGCTCAGTATAATGAGATATCTGCCGAGTTTGTTGAAATTAAGACGCGTTTTTTCAGTGCATATGAAACAATTTTTCCAGAAATTAATCAACTAACGTGAATTAATTCCATCATCTTCAAACTAGAACGAGTCAAATCATAGTCATGAAATACATAGGAA
Source organism: Pholcus phalangioides (assembly GCF_987345545.1). Classification (NCBI taxonomy): domain Eukaryota; kingdom Metazoa; phylum Arthropoda; class Arachnida; order Araneae; family Pholcidae; genus Pholcus; species Pholcus phalangioides. Next base: position 13,827,507 of record NW_028301595.1, read on the forward strand.
ACATGCGATAATAATAATTATTATAGGAATATTTATCAAAAAATTATAATACAGTCGACTCTCGTTATAACGACCCCATGTTACAGTCACCAATCCATTACAACGACCGGTAAGATGTCTCAATAACGAGTATCATTGTATATTTTCGTTTCGATATAACGACCGTCGCAATATTAGCCATTTTCGACGAGACGAGCGGGTCGTTATATCGAGTGCCGACTGCAATTATTTTTACTGAATTACTATTTATGGAAGAGTAAATTTATTCATTTATGTATCACAAAAAAATGAAAAAAAAAATACAAATTCCGTCTTAAAACAAGAAGGTATAGTCAAAAAATAAATTGCAAATACTTCTCTCTCAAGTTTCCTAACTCTTGAAGATTCCGAGCACACAAAATACTTGACGACTGTATTCCTCGAAGGGAAAACGCTCAGTATAATGAGATATCTGCCGAGTTTGTTGAAATTAAGACGCGTTTTTTCAGTGCATATGAAACAATTTTTCCAGAAATTAATCAACTAACGTGAATTAATTCCATCATCTTCAAACTAGAACGAGTCAAATCATAGTCATGAAATACATAGGGAACATGCGATAATAATAATTATTATAGGAATATTTATCAAAAAATTATAATACAGTCGACTCTCGTTATAACGACCCCATGTTACAGTCACCAATCCATTACAACGACCGGTAAGATGTCTCAATAACGGGTATCATTGTATATTTTCGTTTCGATATAACGACCGTCGCAATATTAGCCATTTTCGACGAGACGAGCGGGTCGTTATATCGAGTGCCGACTGCAATTATTTTTACTGAATTACTATTTATGGAAGAGTAAATTTATTCATTTATGTATCACAAAAAAATGAAAAAAAAAATACAAATTCTGTCTTAAAACAAGAAGGTATAGTCAAAAAATAAATTGCAAATAACATATCTCCGAAATAACTCAATGTATCCCGAAAATTTCCTAAAATATCCGTAGACTTTCCAGTTCGATTCCGATTTCACTAAGTTGATTTTGAAATGTGCAAACAGCATGTGTCAAAACACGTTTACAAGTCGTGTAAAATCCTACGATTTGAATATCTGATAAAATCGAGGCACCGCGAGTTCCGCAAAGAGCTTCGGGATTTAACCGGCCGCAGTAAAAGTAAATCACGTAAAGGGAGAGAAACAAGCATTGTGTGTTTGTTCAGATTGTATTATCCGGTTGAGTTCATCACAACAAAATTCTCTCTCTCTCTCTCTCTCTACCCTTTTATCTCGTATTTCTGGAAGATTCCGAACGCACACGATACTTGACGACTGTATTCCTCGCGCGGAAAACGCTCAATTTAATGAGATATCTGCCGAGTTCTTTGTTGAAATTAAGACGCGTTTTCGGTGTTATATGAAAGAATTCCTCGTTGAAATTTTCTCTGCAAGTCACACAAGGAACGGTGGCGTGTCTTAACTTTCCACGATATATACGAATAAATCTCTTGTTACGCTTTACTACCTTTTCTTATTTATTACGTAAAAGACATGGGTTTGATATGCTCCAGAAACGTTTCGGAAAGTAATCCGATGCTTTGGAATCGGTCTCAATTTTTCCCAGAAAATCCGCAATCATTCTAATGCGTTTCTATTTTCCCTCTTTTCGCCCGATCCTTCGAGATGTAGCTTTCAAGACATTATTATCAGCGGTAGTGTTTGGGTTTTTGAAAACGTTGTTTCCTCCCAAATAATTATCAGGTAAGTTATTTTATCGTGCATAAATTTCACCGATTTCAGTTTACATTTTGATCTCCCAGTTGAAAGCTCATCAAAGTGAACAACAGGCCTACAACGATACAATTATTCAATCATTACACTTTAGTGATTATTAGAAAAACTGATGGCAGATGGTCGCATATTACACATGGCAAGCACTTTATACACGGAAACAAACTCCACGGCAATTTCACCACCAACGTGTTCCAGTTCGTTAGAAATTCCTCAAAGGAATATGGACGAGGTGCATGTGTGGTTTTGCAGTGGTAGTCTACATTTTTCATGGCCGATAGCAATTTTGAATGTTAACATAGAGATTTTTCAAAGGAAATTTCATTTGAGAGAAAGAGATGAAAATTATAAATTCAGTTGAAGAGTATCTATATATAGAAACTGCATATACATATATAAGTAAACATCGATAACTGATTTTGTAACGATCGACTTCAGAAATATACAATGGCAAATTGAAAAAAATATATCTTGGCACTCTACTACAGGGTTATTTTACGGTAAATGACCCGTGGGACATACGTGACCCTCGAAGCTTTTTTTCAGTGACTTACTCCCGCAAAAGCTTACATAATACAGAATTTATAGAAATGATGGGAAAAAATCTCTATTACGAAATATATACCGAAATTGGTTTAAATTTCGCATATGATTCACATCTCAGCGAACAAATAAATTCACCAAGAGATCATACGATCCATCCCAGTGTTCACAGTTGAAAAAGATACAATCAATTCATTTCATGTACATAATTCACACACAAATACATAAATAGAATTCACCATGTATGAATGAAACGTTTTCATTAATTTTGTTAGCATTGTTAGATTTATGACCATATTTTTTGTCTCTTTTGAGGGCTAATTAGACAGGGACCTATACAATTTATTGCCGCTTCCGAATGGCAGCCATCTTTTTTTTTCTCACCAAGAGTTTGGTGCGCTAACCCCTCGATTTTGGGGGGTCAGCGCACTCCCTGCGGTAGCAATCTTTTTCTGTGGTCAGTATCTGTGTGAGAAAAGTTTCTGAAAAGGATGAACCGGATATCGAACTCGCGACATCTCTAAATATCCTTTAGTACTTTAGGCGGGTATCTTATCGACTTGGGCTACTACTACTACGCACGCCATACATGCACCTCGTCCATATTCATCTCCGGAACCTCTAACAAATTCATACATGTTTGAATGTACGTGTACGTATAGTGAAACCTGGAGTGAAGTTTTTTTCTGTGTAATACTTGTTATGTGTAGTGCTGCCATCTGCCACCAGTTTTTCTAACTAAGAGTGAAGTGTAATGATTGAATGATTTAACGTTGTAGGCCTGTTCGCTCTCTATGGCGAGACTTTTTAATGAGGAGATCGGCTCGCATTTGCGCCCTTAGTTGGGAACCACAGGAAACCAACTTCAGCCGACTACTACTGTGATGACGGTGGGGTTCGAACCCGGATGCGTGTCCGTCACTATGTCCACCCGACCACCACAGCGGCTATCGACCTAGGCTACCACGTCCTATACATTTATGAAGATTACATTTATTTTGAAGATAAAATGATAAACTTGCTGTAAAATATTAATATCATTATGTGGCAAACAGAAATGTCAGTTTTAATAAAATATAATATCAGTCATTACAGTGTTATTTCAGAATTAGAGTGAAAAAGAGATGGCAAATGCCACAAAGAAGTCAGATACGACATTTTAAAAATATTGTTCAATATTAGTAATGGAAAGTATGATTGTTTAAACAATTTTTTAGAGTATTAATTTTTTTTTCATTTTGGATATCGATGTCCATTGTATTGAGGGCAGACAGGCCTACAACACGATACTGACAAAACATGAAAATTCAAGCATTTCCATCTTTACTTTCCAAAATGGAATCTAGATGGCAGCATGAGCACGAAATAACTGCACCTCGACAACATAAACACGTTAGGGCTAAGCATACGCTCAGAGAGAACACACATTCAAATAAAATTCCCCGACACCACCAGCCCCTTAACCGGGATATGGGCTGAAATTGGCGAATGTCGACAAAGCCTGGGTGATGCACAGTTTAAAAGTAGAAAAAAGCAAAGAACACACTTTCCGACATGTACCGATTCGTTAGAAGTTCAGTAGAGGAATGTGTATGAGGTGCATGTTCGGTTAAGTAGTAGTAGTAGTAATCTATTCCATTGCTATGGGGCAAAGTAAATTCAGTTTTTACACAGAATAATTTTTTTTTCTGTTCAGAAACAACTAAAATTTGATTTCGTCTTTTGAGATTAATGATATTCTGTTTATTGCACTGAACTCGATATTTGAATCTGACGTTTTTATATAAATATTATAATATTTTTAGAAAATATTTCAGAACTAATGAGAGAAATTATTTTAGAAATAATGAGAAAAATGATTTCAAAACTAATGAGAGAAATGGTTTCAGAAATAATAAGAGGAATGATTCCAGATCTAATGAGATAAAAAGGATTTCAGAACTAATGAGATAAAAAGGATTTCAGAACTAATGAGATAAAAAGGATTTCAGAACTAATGAGAGAAATTATTTCAGAACTATTCAGAGAACTAATGAGAGAAGTGGTTTCAGAACTATTCAGAGAACTAATGAGAGAAATTATTTTAGAAGTATTGAGATAAAAATGATTTCAGAACTAATGAGAGAAAAGTAAGTTCATGATTAACCTCTTAATTGTATCGATTACCATTAGAACAATGTTTATGTGGTTGAGATAATTTCCATTTTTGTGACGACAAAAAAAATCAACCTCGAAGGCTAAATTGAGTTTGTTCATTCTTCTTATTGATATAATACACGAAATCAAACAGGAAACTTGCAATTTTTCACGTATTCTTCCGAAACATATTCCACGGTTGCGTGGTGAATAGGCGACCTAGTTATCCAAATTTACTCTCGATCCATTTTCTCCAGTTAATCGAATATTATACACAGTTCTTTGTCAGTATATATAATAATATTTCTCAAAGTTTTTCCTCCGTGTAAGGATTTTTTTTCCTCAAATTATCTTGGAAAAATGTTAATTAGCAATAGATGATCAAATTTAGTGATTCCGTGTGTAGTTATCTCTTCAAAATTCTTCCTCGGGGCTTGTATATATAGGTCACGGTAAATGTGACAAATCCGATGGTTATGCATAATTACCGACCATTTCGATAAATTTAATATATTTTGAGAATTTATTAGTTTTACCGGTGATCGTGCGTAATTCCTTAATGAAGTTGGTAATTATGATAAATATGGAAGAAATAATGCGGAATGTTCCCGTAAATTCACCCACTCTTATCAGTCAGTTAAATATGAAAGTAAATATTATATAAAAAAAATATATATTACACAATAAACGTTTAAGTAAGTTTACGTTTTTTTTGATAACAGTTATGTTATCATAAAAAACAACCAACAAGCGAATCGGTTACATTGGCCCGGATGTAACTAACACGCTGAGATTGAAAAAAATTATCAAATTTGCTGTAACATTTACTTTATAAACTTTTATCCAAGATGCACATGGTGATATAGCTATTATTTTAGAAAATTATTTCAATTGCATTCAGGCTAAGTGTCTATTCAAACACACCTCTGAAAATGAAAATGACTCTTATTCCATCATTAGGTACTTTTGAGTAATACGTAGTTTCCCAAATTTTTTGTTCCATCACCCCCCCTCCTTCAGAAAATTTTTTCTCTCATCGCCCCCCGACTCAAGCGAACCCATAGGATGCTACGTTAAACCAGTAGCTTTTATCGCCCCCTGGACCATTCCATCGCCCACCAGAGGGCGATATTGGATAATAATTATAATTCTATAAAGCAGGTTTGACTACGATTGTTTAAGGTCGTGTAATTCGGGCTTTATTTTCGATTGACAGTCCACTGGCAATATCATACTCTTGAGAAATTTGCGAAGAGATTTCATGTGAGGAACGAAACAAACGGGTACAGTCGTCAAACCCTGAGAAATGTAAAAAATACATACATTAAACAACTTTTTGATTCCGACCGCTTTGTGCACTGCGTGAATACGTTCTATAGAAAATATCAAAACGACACCTATAAGTAGAATAATGAAATTTCATAATCTCTGCCTGAAAATTCTTTTGTCAGCGATTTCAAGTTTGTATTACTCAAGACCTAGATTTTGTCTGCCTACCAACTGTGCGATTATTTTTTTTTGTTCTGTCGAAAGCATGATATGGAGTACAATAATAACTCCCAACATCATCGAGCAAGACCCCTGGGCTGAGATCTTTGGTAGGGTACATGAGCTTGAAGATACAAAAAATGAGAAGAAACATAAAGATCTTTTCACATCATACAACATTGTACCAGCGAAAGCAATGCAGTAAAAGTGCAAATACCCATAAAAACGCGAAATTTCAATAACGTACGAGGACATGCTTCTTCACAAGTGTACCTTCAGAAGGTACAATATGGTTACTGGAGAAAGGCAAATACCATGGTAGAAACATCTGATCTCTTCTTATTTATATTCGCATAAGAAGGTTGTCCATTTCAGCATGTTTAACGCAAAATATGCATCCATATTAGGCAAATACTCTACAGTTGTTCTAGGTAGAACTTCGTTTTTACCACTAAACCAAGAAGCCTAGAACATTTATATTTTAGGAGTTCAAGCGACAACAAATTCAAGATCCTCAAAACTGATGAAATTTTTATGACCTGAGATAATTCGTTTCGGTGTAATCGCATGTCAAAGTAGCTTTGCGGTCAAAATGGCCGCTTTTCTAGTTTTTTTCGCTTCTGTCGTTCTAGTGTTAAAGCTTTCCAGCAAAAAGGATTGTGGGTCTACCAATGGCATTGCCACTTCCAAAGAAATACACTTTGATCTCTATATAGTTGCCCATCCCAATGCAGTGGTTCCCCGAAAATAACACCCGTCTTATATAAATTTTTGCCTCAAAAAATGCACTAGGACTTATTTTCGGGGTAGGGCTTATAATAGGATCATCCTGAAAAATAACGCTAAGGCTGCTTTTGGTAGAATAACTTATCTTTTTTGAAAATATTTTTTAATGATGATTACACGGAAATCGAAGAAAAATAGCAACTTCATAAATACTTCTTTTGGGTGTCATGGTTTAAAGTAAACAAGAACTTCAGACTTTCAGCATCAAACGAGGCAATGTGCCCATGCCAGCTGGAATTACGCGTCGCTTCATTCGGCCGAACAGTACTGTTAACGAGCTCACGTTTTTATTGTATATCGAGTGTGACCCTACTGCAACATTGATTCTAATCATCCCACTAATGTAAACATCCCAAAATGCCGTGATCGAATTTTATTCATAATCTTACGAATTTTGTGCTCCATTGATATTCATTGCGCAGTGAATCTAAGTCAATAACCACAGGCCCGTGTAAATGACAAGTCCAAGGAAACAAAGATAAAACAGTTAATTAATCTTTAATTATTAGGCTACTATAAATAAGGGCATTAAATATACGATTTACAAATAGAAGCTAGGATAGTGCAATTACATAATTTCAATTTACATGGAGAGTGATAAATGGTTCGTAAAATCGGAAGTGTGACTTACCCCAAATCCGGTGAAGATCAACTTCACTACGGCGTAGCTGCCCATCTCACACTTATCTTGTGGACTTCCACAACCTCTCTCTATCTCACTCACTCAGTCTCTCTCAATCTCTCTTTTAGTCTCTCCCTCTGTGTCCCTCAAACTTCATATATATATTTTTCTTTGGCTATCCGCCTACTCCTACCTATATTCCATAAACTTCATTTCATTCGCTAATTCCGATTTTCTTTTCTAAATTTTCTTTACCGAACTTCTCTTCACTTTACATTATTGGATAACATTTTCCTATGGACATGCGTTTCATTGGCTACTGCTATCCCTTTGGTTCGGTTGACGTTCCTGTGGGAACTATTCCCGGAATTCGCAAATCTCCTTTCACCTAATACCATCTGCTCTAACCCTGGACTTTCTCACGCTTTTACATGTATACAAAATTCTGACCAGCTGCAAATATCATTGAAATATGAGCGCGGCCGCTGAATTTTATTACCATATTCTTCTTATACAACTTATACCGATTTCTTTCATAATGTCCTGCACCCTTTATACGATTCATTTCAGTCCCCATATTTATAGATCTGTTTATCGCTACTTTTTATACTACTTCTTCGATTCTGTATTCCTTACGTGCTACGCGCAAAATTTATAGGTTTCTTTCATGATCCATATTCTTTGGGACTCTAACTCCTAACACCTGGATAACACCTGGCTGGTATGGCTTTGAAATACATAATTTCAAAGTCCATCCTTTCATACCTTTATTCCTCGAACGATACTATTATTTAACTTTGCTAATTCCTTTACAGTATAACAGTACCGGTTGTTTACTTATGGCCGCGTATATAGCACTTAAAAAGTTTGATAACGGGCCGTTCAAGTATTACGTCAGCAATTTTTTTTCCATTTTAGTCCCCCGCCAATTGTCAGCAAAAGTCAGCAAAACTCCGACCACCCCGCCCCGTCCCCGTCAGCAAAATTTCGACATCTCTGCCCCCTACCTCCTAATGCATATTGGTGGGATCAAAAATAAACTCGTGAGGGCGGGCATAGGGGGGTCGTGTGCCGCCCCCCCCCCGAAGTTATCTGATGTGGCTTGCCCGCTCAAACCCAATTTCGTAAAAATGAACTAAGCGGCACGTTTACAGATCGCTAAAATCACCCGTGGTACAATCCCAGTGCACGTAAGTGGCCCGGAAACATTTTCTGAACACTTGAGGTATCCGTGAAACATTTAGAGATCACTGAAGTAGCTCTGTAAGGGATTTATCATTAGAGAGAATGTTAATTCAGGTGACCACAAACTAACCTAAGATTTTTCTCGTTTTTGGCGCACCGAGTAAGATGTCATTAAAAATATTTCATACTTTCATAAAGGGTGGTTGATGACGTAAGCATTATCCAAACCCTCCCTTGCCATCAAAAGTCAGCAAATCGGAAACCCCTTCTGCCCATCGATGCTGACGTAATACTTGAATGCCCCCTAAATGATATTTTACAAAACTTGAAAAAACATCCAATAAGCCTATTGGTTACTTTTGCTTTACAGGTCGCATTTTTTAAAATTTCATCAAAGAACTTTTAGAAAACTTTTATAGCGTAATCCTGGTTATCCCTTTATGACAACGGCATCCATTGGGTATACGAAATGTGGCATAAGCCGGGATTACACTATAAAAACTTGAAAAAAGTTATTTTATAAAACTTGAAAAACAACCAATAAGCTTATTCTAATGTGCTCAAATGTAGCCAACACGCTTATTGGGTGCATTTTTCAAGTTTTATAAAAGAACTTATCCAAAACTTTTATAGTGCAATATAGGCCGTATGTCGTTTTTTTATCTACCATCAGAAACGAGTAGTGATTTCCTTCGTTTTCTTTGATAAAAATCACAGTCTCAAATTTATCTGTTTACGTAGGCGTCCAAGGAGGCCCGCTTTGGTGTCTACGAAACTGTAATTTTTTTTGTTTGCATTACAACTTATTTCAAATATAAATTTCAACGATATTTGATACTAAATAATAATAAAACCATCGTCATTTTATATAGTAGAATACGTCCATCACGTGATGCAACGACATACTAAATGCGTCGCATTGAAGAATTTAGCTACGCCTTACTTTCGGAGGAAAACACGGTATTATTCTTCCTGATGCATTTTACATAAGATCTCGTGTATTACAAAAACCGATGTTTCAAACTGCAAACCCAAACGGGGAGCAAGCGATGAAACCGATACCCTAGACAGGAGTGTGGATCGGGGATATTCCAGTGAAAAATATCCCAACACCATTGTGGCCCCGATTTAAATATATTAACCTTCAATGTTGTTCTCACAGGAAGAGTCGGTAACTATTCAAGTGCCCTTAACCCCACCCACGTTCGTTCGAGATTGTTCTTTTTCCCCCCGTTCTCTCTTTCTGTTTTAGCCTTTAATTGCATCAAACCCGTGAATTAGTAAACGGCGTATTTCTACAGCTGAGGGGTTTCTCATGCTTTTCCTCATGACTGGGAGACAGAGAGAGTGAACGTGGAGTGGATTCGGGTGAAAGATCGATCGAAAATTTTGAAGGTTACGCGGAAACTCCACTCACACGCGCGCCGCTTCTGCCTCCGATCCGAAACTTTGTATGTTTCCCGGAGTTCTTTAGGGGCAGGAAAAAAAAAAAACGGGACACATTCCCGTGTAATTCACTGCGCGTTAGTGCGTTCCCTTGAAAAAAAAAATAAACCATAAACTTAATGGACCTTTTTTTTTTCTCCTCTCGGGCCACGAAATTCGAAACTGATAGCTGTATTTATGGAGTAATGTCTCCTTTACGTATATATATATGTATATATATAGCAGTACTTTTCGTTAGAATATTTATAGAGCAATATTAATGCATTGACTGATCATAAAATTGAAATAATTTCACATGGAATTTTTTTTTTTTTTTTACCCGGAAACCTAAATTATTATTACAATGAGAATAGTTTTATGCGCCGTAGTTTTTCGGTTATTATTTGATCGGTTATCATAATTTCAGATTCAAATGGTTTTCGGTGAACGAATATGGCATGTTTTTATTATTGTTCCGGTAAAATATAAGGATATTTTCATAAATATGATGGCATATTGTTGTTACTTTTTATTGTATTATGGTTGTTTTTTCGGGAATAACTTGAAAATTCCCCCTCAAAGTTCATGTCTTTAAATTGAAGTTTGATAGAAATGGAAGTACTGTTATAAAGGCATTTTGTACTGTTATTTATTTTATTTGAACTTGAATTCCGGATGCACTTTTCAGAAATATCTTTCCAGTAATTCCTCGCCATTCTGTCATTTTCTGCCATATTCTGCGTGATTCTCTCATTGGAGACTTTTCGATGTTGTCTATAGATATTTTTGGGATAATTTTTTGAAAATCCATATGCGTTTACCTTCAGTATAATACAAGAGAAATACAAAACCAATTGAAAAAAAAAACATTTTTGATAGTATTACAAATTTTGCAGAATTTTTATTTCATATATCATATTTTTCTTTCTTCTAATATATATTTTTTGCATAGGTACGATAAATGTGTCCGTTCCAAATAATAAATGTCATAACCAATACTAAAGTATATATTGATAGAGATGAAGATCATGTCTATGAAACCGAAAATATTGTTCTCTAATAATAAAAATTCTCAAATTCAGATGAAGATAACAACAATTTTATGAGCAGTGTGTCAATACTATACTTTACCCATTGCTCTTAATTTTTTCATGAAGATTGCTTTCGTTTTGGGCATTTTTAGATGTATCCGTTAATAGGAGTTGCCCATTATGGAAGGTGAAACTGTAGCCAGTTTCTTCAAATACGCACAGATATGGTGACTTCTTTTAACCACCATCGATTATTCCGCGTAGAGACGACTTGTTTACCTGCAATCAACATATCTGGCCTTGAAAAGTAAGCTAAAGCTATTGAAAATCAGCATTGAGATTTAGTGAGCAATTCAAATAACCAATTAAAGAAACAAACATGGTACTTTGAAAATTTTTCAATTTTTGTTACTGAAGAGTAACTTCTTAAACGGTGCAATGAGTCATTTCGCAAACGAGAGATCAGTGCTGAACTTTCCAATATTCATGGATTAGAACCTCAGTGAGAAACATTGGAAACGGTGCATTTCCGAATGATTTTTAAACTGTGATTTTTAGCAAACGTTGCAAGCGATAGTAACTGTGGTGGGACTGAACGGTAGAATGCTTGTCAAAGTTGTAATTCCGAAATATCGTGGAATTTAATTTAATATATATCGATACAGTGATCTATACACATGGTTATTCATAAAAAAGTTAACTGAACATTTTAAGGCAAATGGGTATGTGAGTAGCTTGTTACAATGCATCACTCGTGAACGTTTCAGCTTAGAAGGTTTTCCGATAAGTGCGACTTATTTTCGTGGACCCAACCCTTGCTAACATTCATCGATATTTCCTTTTTAAAGCGTTTTATTGCTCTAACCACTTTTCATGGTGGTTTTTTGAAGAACATCACAAGTGGAATCATCACAAGTGGTTGATCTAGGAATGTAAGGTTTGGGTATACGCCACCGGGCCTATGGTAAAGACGCCCTTGACTGTATTAACTGACGAGCAAAATTTGGAAAACGAATCTCACATAAGAAAAGTTTCATTATGACCAGTCACGGTGAGCCAAATCCCTTACAATGTGCCGCTGTGGTGGTCAAGTGGTTATAGTGACGGACTCGCGATGCGAGGATCCGCGTTCGAACCCCACAGTGGTGGTCGGCTGAAGTTGGTTTTCTGTGGTTCCCAACTTCAAGGCGCAAATGCGAGCCGATCTCCCCGTTAAAAAGTCTCGCCACAGAGAGCGACAGTCCTACAACGATAAATCATTCAATCATAACACTTCACTCATAGTTAGAAAAACTGGTGGCAGATGGCAGCACTACACATAACAAGCATTACAGAGAAACAAAAAACTTTACGTCAGGTTTCACTACACGTACACGCACATTCCCGCATGTACCGATTCGTTGGGGGTTCCGCGGGGGCGGGGTGCATGTGTGGTGTAGCAGTAGTAGGTAGGGCCTCCAAAAAATGGCTCGGGGATCCATGATGTTCTTAAGTCAGCCACCTCGTTGGGCAATTTGCCTGTTGTGGCGTTGTATTTGTATGTATATAATTTGTATGCATATTACTCTGTAATTCGGTCTCAACAACAACTGAAGATTGCTTCTCTGTGGGCAACATCTTTCTGCAGCAAAGCCTGTCTTACAAGCAGATTCGTTGCTTCGTTCACAACAGTATCTCCCTTGAAGAACGCGTAAATCTCGCAAGAAAAGTAACTTCGCTGAAAACCCAACGAAAGAATCAACTTCTGCAGCCCATACTTTGCAAGCTAATTATGAAAATGTATGACATCACATATGTGTTTAGAAACTGATGGATTTCAATCGGGTGGCCTCATAATCACCAAATCTGACATCGAGAAAATCCTTTAACTTCGACCAGGTCAAGGAATTTGTGTCGAATGTTCTCACCGCTGACGTAGACCATGGCTTCGTCTCCTCTCTACATGCACATCCGTAGATACCATACAAGCATCACCATTATTCTACTATGTGTCAAGCTATGTCCAAGCATGCCCGGTGAGCATGCATGTAGCTACGTTGCTGTTGTTTTAAATTAGGTGGGGTTTTTTTCGTGCAACTAAAAAAAAGCATGCACGTTAAAAACATCCTTCAACCCTCTTTTACGATCAAATATTTTATTTTTTTTTATTTCAAAATCTTTAATAGGAACCCTTTTATTACGGTCATCCCCATTTTATGGTCGGATTTGTTTGTCCCACCGGTGTCCTCAAAAGAGGAGTATTTTTTCGCATAAATACTGTAAAAATCAACGACAATAGAGACATAATTTTTGGACAATTTGTTTGGAACCGAGTGAAGACTATTGTATCGAATGGCTATGAATTCTCATTGGCGTATAAGAAATTATGAAAACCTGATTCAGAACATAATATGAACCCCCATTAGCCATGCCCTGTTTCTCATAACTTCGGACCATGGGCAAATATTGATTTTTGTGGCTCTTTACATGTAGGCTTTACTTTAGGCAGAGGCGGGGAGGAGACAGAGGGAGCCGTGCTTATAATACAAAAGGAAGCCAATTTCGGTGCGATGGACACATGCCCCATTTTCCCATGCGAGATACAGACCCTGCTATCAGCAATAGGAACAAGTTAGCGTCAACTATAATTGAAGACGACTTAGTACTGAGATAATAACATCATAATCATAATGATAAAAATTGTCTATTGGAAAATTCAAAATAATTAAATACCACATAATATCTATAGTTCCAATATTAGAAAGTTTCCTTAACTGCCCGATTTTCTCTACATTTGTAGGTCCCAACCCCACGAAACACCAAATAAATGCTAAAGTATGTACGTACGATCGGAATTATCTCACGTTAATAAAATAAAATAGTGTTGTAATAACCTATTATTACATTCTCTTCTTCTTCTTCTTCTTTATTCATGACCCGAAGTTAATGAGAAAGAAAATTTCATCCGGTGATAGAAACTTTATGACCAAACCAGGGGGGGATAAAAAAAAGAACTAGATAAAATGAACTAGATTTTTATGACTTCTTATTTTGCTTTTTAACCAATGGTTTTTATGGCTGAACATATTACTACATGCCGCTATCGCGAAACCTCATTACAAGTTCAGTAGTTGGGTTAATGCATTATTAAATAAAGGAGTATAACCAGCGATATAAAATATACTTCACATTTCGAGAGAGTAGTGTTTCTCAACCAAGTAGTTCATTTACTTTCGCTCGCTTAGCTACCCAGAAATGTATTACTATAACATAAGCGCCGCATACTCAGCGTGGAGATGTTGGAGTTATCGGTGGGTTAGTCACTGGTTTGACTGAAATGACCATTTTCGTCTACTGTGAGTAGATCCTAAATGACCCTTCATCAAAGCGGTCGCATGACTGGGTAATCTCGGCCATGGGAACGGATCTCATTAGCGTTTCGCGGGGTACTTTCGAGAGGAAAAACATGATCACATACTGCATACATGCCGTGTAACCGCATACACGCACTTCAACCTGCTGACGTCCACGAAGCTTTAGCGTTTGGATATGCCTCGGGTACGGATTTATCGGTGCAATAATGCTACGCAATTTAACGAGTAGCTGCTGCTACTACATAACTATGCGAACTCACGCGGATTTCTCCGCGATCTAAATGGTTTTGTGAGAGAAGTTGAGGGTGTTTTGCCAATCTGTATAACTATAACTCTACTTCGTGTAAGAATCACATAACACAGTAACGAGGATAGAAATGTGTCAAAATGTTTTGTGCTTTTTATGTGTAGGTGTTCGATCTTGCGCGGTTTTACCTATGGGCGCAGATGCATATTTCATGAGGAATTTCTTGAGAAAGAATGTGTTCGTATGCGTATATTATAACACATGAAAATAGCTCTGTAAATATTCTAAAACGCGGTGCTCTATATGTTTACGCGATGTTGCCATAAACTATATTAGGTTCGTATTTCTACACCAATAGTGTTGAAAATACCCAATTAGATATGGTTATAGTTCTATATGTTCGAAAATAACTTAATACTATATTCTTCGAAATAAAATTGTCGTATAATACAGTTATTCTTATCATTTTTTTCAAGCGTGGGTGCTTTCGGGAACATATTTTCTTCTCGTTGCCCACGTATTATTCAGGGTCTACACCCTCACTAAGTAACATAATTCTTAGTTACTGAGTTTTTTTTTTCGAATGAATTTATTGTGAACGAAAATGTTATGAATAACAACTGCCCTGGACATCCAGGTTAGATCTCTGTGATTGTTCTATGTCAGGTCATTTCAACATCGTAGGTTTAAGGCAAAGAAATGTCCCGGTACACACAGAAATATCTGGAGGCCCATAAGCAGGAGTTAACAGCTAATGAGTTGTATATTTACATACTTAAACTGGAAAGAATCATTGCACTAGATCTTATTATTCAACACCTCTCCACCGTCTTAAAAGCATCATGGGCCCCCGGGCAGAGTGATATTATAGAGGCTACACTACTCCTTTCAGGCTGGAAATATCAGGCTACAACTTTACATACTTTACAAAAATCCGAGTAATATATATCATTAACATGATCTCTAATGTCCAAGCCCCCGGATAGGCCCATGTATTAAGACAATCTGGAAAGATAACATTCCAGGACATTCCTGGAAAGGCCTATTAAGATGGCCATGAATCTATGAGTCACATTTCTTCCCACTAATATCACTTAAAAGCTTTATTTCTTCACATCTGATTCACATCTTTTTTTTCATGTTCTTTGTGGGCCACTTAGCCACCTTTGATTTTACCTGTGTCCCCCGCAGAATGTTTTAGTTGGGGGCGATATAGTTCCATGTTCAGGAACACTGATATAAAATATACCTGATAATAACATAAGAAATTTTATGAATTTTTTCTCATTTCGAGTGGAATTCTACGAATATCCAATGATATGTTCAGCCAGCTATAAGCGTGCAAGCGTGGACATACGGCCTATTTTTATTTTGGTTGAGAAATGAACAATTTGGCACTAATTCGTTTTGTAAAGCCGAACGTCATTGAAATCTTGGCTCTTTATATTACACTTTCGCTGATTTTTTTAATTCCCTGATCCCATCCATGCAAAAAAGTATGGGGGGGGAGGCAAGGACACTTCCTTGAAGGGTACCACTTGTAACACCTGTCCAATGAGAAATTTTCCCCTATTCACCACAATCCACCGCGCCTATCTCTCAACCACGATTTCACCAATTAAGCAAGGAATCCCAATTCCCCCCCCCCAATCCCGATTTCATGTAAACGCTTCAAGAGTTTACCATGTAGGGCACGATCGAATGCCTTTTGAAAATCCAAATAAACAACATCGACATTTTTTTTTCCTTGCCCAAAACGTTAGTCATGTGATCATAGAAGCAAAGGAGGTCAGTTACACGTGACTTCCCTTTCTGAACCCATGCTGCTTGTCCGACAATACATTATTCCCGTCTATCCATTTCAACAATTTCCTTTTGATATTAATTTCCAAAATTCTTGACAAACTCGAAGGTTGATAATTGCTAATATTAATTAATAATAACGGTTTCTCTACTACCATCGTTAAATATCGGAACCACATTAGTAAGCTTCCGATCTCTCGGGATATTTTCTCTTTCAAGTAAATGTTATTCCTCAAGGCTTCCTAATCATATGCAGTTTTGTTGTTTTCATGATTTTTTGACATTATCATCGTAAGTTACCTCGATAAAAAAGTCTGCCCGATAGTAGCATTTTTTAGGCCAATGGAAATGGTTTCTTTGGATTCATTGCTAATACCAAGTTCCACATGTAAAAAATTAGCATAATATTTTTTTTTATTCCTCAATATTTGTTCCCCTAAAGGTCAGGATTTCGATTCCAAAGTTTATTATCAAATCGAAGTTTTTCTAAAATATTTAGATATTTCGACAAAATTGTCAATGTATTCGTTAAAATTCTGTGAAATAAGAAAACGAATAACCTGATTGCATTTTAACTCATTCACTGCCATTTTTTTGTGAAATATTTGGCCGGATAAATTATATATGTGCACAAAAAGTTGTGAACGTAAAGCACGTGAAATTCCAAAATCCCCAAATAAGGATCGTAGCAGCTAATGGGTTAATAACGAATTTAATACGGCTAGAATATATTAACTAGACGTTTTTTCAAAAATTTTTCTTCGATACGGATTATTTTTTCCTATTTTTATAACACTACAATTTTTTTTCAGCGCTAAATGTTTCTCATGATTTTCCAAACAAACCTGAGCAAAAATCACGATAAATCTCAGCATAGCCCATCAATTTCATATAACTTATCTGACAAAAACAATTTTTACTCTAATGAAGTAACTCACCAACATGAAAATATATAATGGTATCAAATATTTGTATAAAAGCTTCGATTTACAATTTCCCTATATTCACATAATAAAAGATACCTCACCATCAGCGTTGATGAATATTGATGGATACTCATCCAATTCCTGTCACGAACGGATTCGATCGATCATTGATTGTGAATATCGTCTTCAAGCGTTAAAATTGTAATAGCTATCTCCTTGAAATGTTACACAGAAAGAAGCAAAAAATAAGTAAAGTACAAATAAAAGTCATCATAGAGATAAAAGTGATGATAAAAGACAGCATAAAGAAAACTAGAGAATTTTTTGCATGTTAATTTTTCTTTGCGATAGAATCTTTCGTCAGCCGATAGAATTGTAATCGATTATTCATTCTTTTGGATTTCCGTGAAAACAAAATGAATAACCTGATTGCAATTTAACTATATTTACTGCCAAAATACAAATTCTCTAGATTTTCTTTCAATCTTCCCATTCAATACAATTGACAAATTCTTTTTCTTATTTTTAGAACATTACAAGGTCTTTTAAAATATTAAACGTTAACAATTGTCTAAACTACCCTGAAGAAAAATCACTGAACCTCAGCATGACCCTATCAACCACAGGTAAATTATCTGAAAAAAATAATAATAAAATACAGTATTTCACTCTATAAAGCATAATACATCAACATTAAAACAGATAATGGTATCAAAGATTTGTATAAAAACCTCGATTCCCAATTGCTCCATTCACGTAATAAAACATATCGCATCATTAACGTTGATGAGTATTGATGGAATCTCATCCAAATGCTGTCACGAACGGAATCAATCGATCCTTTATCTTGACTATCGTCCTCAAGCGTTAAAATAGTTATAGCTTTCTTCTCGATACGTTACACAAAAAGGAGCAAAAAAAAATATAACAAAAGTCATAAAATTCAAAACCAGACGGAAAGGATTTTTAAAAGGATTCAAACCAATCTTTTGTTGAATAAAATCAGTATAACTTTAGAAATTATGGTTGGAGAGGGCTGAAATTTTTACAAAAAAGTCATTTATAGTAAAAAAAAAATAGCTGAAAGAGGTATAAGTGAGGATAGAAGGAAGCATGAAGAAAACCAGAGAATTTTTACATGTGATTTCTTTATTCTATTTTTTTTTGTGATAGGATCTCTCGTCAACGATGGGATCGTATGTATTGCTTCATTCGTTACTCATCCCTTAAATGTATTTTTATTTTAGCTGTGGAGGTTTTTTTTTCCCCCTTAATGCATTTCGTGTTGAGGAACAATGACAAGCTCTAGCTCATTTGCATTGCAAAATGTCTGCAATGCTAAGAATCTCTCTCTCTCTCTCTCTCTTTCTTTCTTTCTTTATACTCAACTAAAACTAAAAATACAAAGGAAAGATTTTTAACGCAACAAAAGAAACGCATCTACTTTTGAATCGATTCGGAAAACTTCTAGCTCTACATCTCTTCTGGAAATTTTTCTTATGATTTTTCTACTCATTTCTGTTTGCTTTTTTTAACAGAAAAAAAAAAGGTAAATAGAAATTTCCTTTCTTTTCTCTGGAAATCATGTCCTTTAGAAATGTAAAATTGCGCAGTTAGATATTTAATATGATTTCCATTTCTTGGTTCTTTAATTGCTGCATCTTAATTGTATATCTTATATGAAGGTTTTTAAATTATGTTATGCACATATACGTGCATTAATGTTTTCATTAAAAGAGCGTATATTTCTGTGCAATTCACCATTAATTTTACTGGGAAACCGAAACTAATGAAAATAGCTAAGTTTCTTTATTGTTATTTTTAAATTTTGAGTTTTTTTGAGGTTTATACGAATTTATTTATGATAAAAGTATGCTAGAAATTAATGAGGGGCACTTTTAGGGAAACGAGTTAAATAATGAATATAATATAATAATACAGAGAGAAAACTTTGTTAAGCAAAATTTGAATTCATAAACAGTTTGAAAGAAAATCATTTATACAAATAGAAATGCAAATACAACGCCACAACAGGAAAAATGCCTAACGAGGTGGTTGAGAAAAAGATGTCCGTAATAAATATAGATCTCGTATTTATTATATGATTATTCATTGGATTGATGGATTATGTGTCATAGGTAATACATATACATGTATTATTCCATTTCGTTTTGTAGAACAAAGACAAGCTCCAGTTAATCTGAATTGCAAAATACTAAGAACATTCTTTCATTCTTTTTCATTCTTTTTACTAAACTGAAACTAAAAATATAAAAGAAAGTCTTTTATCGTAATAAAAGAAACACATCTACATTCGAATCGATTAAAAATACTCTATTTGTACGTACATTTTCTATAATTGTTCGATGATTTTTCTACTCGTTTCTTTTATTTTGTTCTTCGTTTTCACAAAAGGTCAATAGAAATTTCTTTCTTTTCTGGAAAAATTATGTTCATACTTTAAAAATGAAAAATTACGTCATTGAATATTTAACATGATTTCGTGTCATTGTTTTGGAAATTGTTATAATTGTATCGCGTATGAAGGTTTTGAAATTATTTTATTTTGGAAACCTTTTTGAAATTATATTATTTAATTTTGAAGAAACTCTTGGTTAAAAATTAAACTCTAATATCTCACTATGGAAAATTAAACTAATCGAAATATCTATGAACTTTGAGGCGCTGTCTAAGATTTATTTTCCCTCTCAAATATTAAGATTTTTGCAAATTTTCAATTAAATAGAAAATATATTAGAAACTAATAAGATGTTCTTTTAGAAAATATAACTTCAACAATGCATTAAAATATAATAGTGTAGTAAAATTTGGAAAAACAAATAGGATTCTGTATATATTTAGAAAATATAATGATAATTTATTCATTGGATTGATGGATAATGTATAAAGAAACAGAGAATATGAAAATTAAACATTTTTAAATCACCTCCAGGCTATTAAAAGTAAGTATAACGCAGAATTCTTATTACTTTTTATACATTTTGCCAGATATGTCAATATTTTATTACACTAATATAACTCAACAGCTAATGGCTCCATAACCGTGTTCTGACTTACGTTGAACTTTACCGGCAGTGAGTACTTTGAAACATAGACTCGAGAACAAAGTTCAAGTGATGATGATAAAGTACAGGGTAATGAATTTGTTTTGTTTAAAAAAAAAATTCACTTGAACTACTAATTCAGAGTTGTCTTCATTTAAATTACATGTACCCTCAACTATTTTATCACACTGTAAATTGCGATTAGGTGGCATGTTCGCTGAGAAGCACTTTATTGCGTACTTTTTCGTTGAATTTAAGAATTCCTTTGTGTGCACTATTTTTGGCAAATAAGACTTTCATAGCCACATTTCGTCTTCATAGGGAGCAGTTCTGAGCCATCCTTTTGAGTATGTAGTGCCTATTCTAGCAAGAATAGGCACTACATACTCAAAAGGATGAGTACATACTCACTGTTGAGTCTGTCTATTAGCTGTTGAGTAGATATTTTGATGAAACGTAGATATTTTGGTATATAGGATGCATGGATCATGGGCGAGAACAAAGATTCAATAAAAGTAGTTGCACTTGTTACCACCAGGTGGGGAAAGTGGCTTTTTTTCATGGGAATTATCTGTTTCTCATGATCTAAATAACCATATACATCAAGTTTCAATGAAATGCGTCCAATACAACGGACAGTACATTTGTCGGACTAGTGTCAGTATAATTAAGATGATTAGTGTGAGTTGAAATTACGTGATTTGTAATTCCAAAATGTAACAATTTTACTAGTTTTATTCAATCTTTCTGTTCTCCCATGGTCCATTGTCGTATATTATATCTATCCCACACACACATGGTCCCATGCAGTCGAATCCCGTTATAACGAACGCCAAGAGGCCGGAGGAATCACTTCGTTAAAACGGAATATCGTTATAAAGGAATTCCAGGTTACCTAGCATTGTACCTGTGTAAACTTATTTGGGGGATTAGAAAAATGTTCGTTAAAATGAGATTTTCGCTATAACGGTATTCGTTAAAACGGGATTCGACTGTATTACCACGGTTCATCAAAATACCTGCATTAGAATGGAGACTACACGCGGCTTATTTATAACCACCCTGTACGTTAGGCGAGTAGCTTATTGACCTGGGCTATCGCGGCCTAATAAATGTATCTATCTCAATTTGACAAAACGGGAAAAAGACATCCAGGAAAGGAAATTAGACTATCGCTGATTGGATAAGATTTTGTTGTAGATGGAAGTAATTTTAACATTTGCGGCAACTTCTGATTCATTATAGTTATAGACAGCGGATAATTTGATTAAGAAAGAAAAAGTAAAACTGTTATTTCGATTACCATTTCAAATCCAGAATTCGGTTTACGTGAACGGAAACCAAAACTTGCAACGAACACGAATAAACATCGTTCCGTTCTATTTTCCTTCAATCTCGGAACAGATACTGTTTAAACAAAGTTATATTCCGGTAAAATGCAAAAAAAAAAGAAAGAAAGATAATAAATAAAATATTTGTTTAAAAAAAAGTAAAATAAAAATGCAAAACCAAAAAGAAAATGCAGCGTTCGTGTTGTCACATCAGTGAGTCGAAATATTCGCGTGCGGCACGAAAACTCCTCCTTAGTGCAAGAATAAATGCTAGTTTGAGCACATTCTGTGCCATGATCATTACTGGCACATGAGAAACTTAATTTTGTTTTTGCTCCCCTCTCGTTTTATTGTACGTATAATATATTAATGCATTTTTTTTTTCATTTTTGTATAATTTTTTCAACAACAAAAAAGAAACATAAAATGTCTGAAAAGTTAATTATATATCTGAATTGGGCTGAAATAAATGATACGTGCGTTTCGTACTTCAAAAATAAGCCTTAATATCTAGCTCTAGGGGTCTAGAAACTCCGAAATAGGGGAGCCCTAAATCATAAACATAATTTAAGGGTTGTAAATTTTGTATTACTGTAATCAACTTTATTCCAAAAATCGTATAAAATAGTTAGAATGCAGTAATGAAATCGTTATTTTATCCACGTAATAAATTTCATTATAATTTTTCCCACATAAGTTAGCGTATTCGAATAATTTTCAAATCAATTATTAAGGGCAATTACTTCAATATTTGTGACAGCGAAAATAGCTGTTGTTTGTGCCGTTGTTTAGAATACTTTTAGTAAAAAATGAAATGTTTTTCCCGTCTTGAACCAACCAAATATCCTTCATTCGAAAGATGACCCCCTCTCCCCCCCACACACACACACGGCAGAGGCTGACAGGGTTCCAGTCCTGGGGTCGTTGTCTTCATCCATATGGTCTCATTTCATGGAATTAAAATCCAAAGTTCAGTTTTTGAGTGTTGGGCAGCACAGGACACCACGCTTGTTGATCCCGCTTTCGCAGCAACCGAAACGAAACAAAAACAAATGGGAAAAACCAGATGATTTTAAATTTTAAGCGCCAAGTTTAGGAAAAATCACATGTTAATAATTTAAGAAGTGGGAAACCACTCATTTCATGAAGGAGTGTAACAGTTGCTCCTCCCAACGATTATTTTCGCAATAGCGTCCGTGACTGGTAAGGGTAGCCCAATGCAAATAGTTGTCTTGAGAGATTTCAAACATTACAAACTGAATCGTAGCAGTTGTTCAAGATCTATAACAGTAAATATCCATTCTTTTCATGTATGTAAACTAATATTACTGCCAAAGCCCGAAACTGGCTAGTTCGCAAAATGAAAAATTTCATTGGATATTTACCCAGCTAATGTCAGAATTTCAGGCTTTGGCCAGCCATCGCAAAGAAGCCGGAAATCCCTAGAGAAAGTCTGATAACTAAAGACGTGATTCGATGCCGGCACCAAGTTGGCGCATTTTTTCGTGATAAATGAGCCACGTAAGCTACGGCAACCGATCCAACCGTATATATATATAGTCACGATGCAGTAATTTTTTTTTTCAAAAAAATTTTACAAAAAAAAACTATGTCAATATTATATAAATAGTTTTTCCTCTCAAGTTTCTTTTTCCCCCTTGTTACATGGAGCTAAGTCAATACATCTGCTATAAATAAATCTATTTGGCGCATACCAGGTCATCTTACATCAGCACGTCGAACTTTGGCCAGGGATCTATGGCGACTTTGCGTAATGACTAGCCATTTCCCGAATTGCATTTCGGAAGATGATATTTTAGCCGAATCTCTCTCTGCCATATTGCGAACTGGTCGCA
The DNA here is from genome assembly GCF_987345545.1 of Pholcus phalangioides. Taxonomy (NCBI): domain Eukaryota; kingdom Metazoa; phylum Arthropoda; class Arachnida; order Araneae; family Pholcidae; genus Pholcus; species Pholcus phalangioides. Next base: position 13,851,084 of record NW_028301595.1, read on the forward strand.
CTTCGGGCTTTGGCAGTAACATTGTACTCTCAATAGTAGTTCCCTTACCGAAGAATATAGAAAATAACACAATGTGCGAATTAATATACAAAACACAGTGTGCGAAACAGATTGATCATGTCGATCACTTTTTGTCATTCCATGTGTTAAAAAACCTACTTAGCATTTTTTTCGTGAAAACTTATTTCCTCTGTCATGTAATACTGCCACGGAAAGCAGGCTGCTGTCAATAATATGGAGTGTCTGGATAAAAAGCAAGTAACAATCCGCTTTTTATGCATCATAGATAACACTACATACTGAATCAGCATTATGCTCAGGTCTCTCGAGTCACAAACATGCCCTCACGCCGTCCTCGCATGCACTTGGCGACTGTTGGCCACAGTCTTTGGTGAGCCACCGCAGACATTTAATAATTAACATTCCACTAATTCTTACACATCACGTGATTGCACTATATTGGGTTTCGTCCCGTTTTTACGCTCGCTTAGAATCTGTTATTATCCAGAAACAATGTCTGACGTTATTTGGGGTATCGCTAAAGATACAATTAGTTCTGAACAAAACAAATTTGACTATAACACACCGCGAGGATCTCATATCCGAACTCAACTACCTCTACTAGCTAATCTTGTGAATTGCTTTTCCGTAGAACTCGGTTGCATGTTTTCATCTTAGATTTCTTTAAAACGAATATTACATTAGTGAGAGCTGAATTTATCCCTGAAATTTTAGCCCGATTTTTACTTTACACTTTTTTGTCGCACGGAACCGTAATCCTAGCAGCCCTTCAAGATCAAGCGATCTAGTATGTGTACAGGGTTATATGAATAAACCCGTCTCTTTCTCAGAAGAATGTGAAGGGAAATCCAATGAGCTAAATGACACCGAATTCGGGCAACTGGGACTTCAGATATAGTTGAATCGCGTTTTTAAGGGATACCGTTATAGTGAAAATCTCGTTTTAACAAACATTTTTCTAATTCCTCAGATAAGTTTATTTATATCATGATGTTATTATATCATGTTATTATAAATATAATAACATGATCTTCGCGCATTCCCAAGGGATGATCCGTCGAGGGAATTTGTTAGTATTAGTAGACATCCATCCATTCCCGAGAACCGGTATTCGAACCCAGACCTGCACAGTTAGGGGTTAGCTCTTTAACCACTTACATAGATAATAATATAATTGCACACACAATGCGAAAACTTTCTTCATAACCAAGTGATTTCTCAGGTCTTTTGGAGTTCGTTATAACGTTATTTTGACTGCTACGTGCTGACCGTTTCATAAATTAAAAAAAAATATATAGTATAATCAGTGACACTGACTGCATTGATTGCAATGGCTTTTTAATATAATGACCTCTCCATTACGGCGACCAGTATTATAAATTATTAATGCTAACTGAATCTCATGGTTTTCCTTTCAACATAACGAAGTCACGATTAACGTCCGTTTTTCATAGAACGAAGTGGTGTCCGTTATAATGAGCGTCGACTCTATTAATATCAGTCTATATATGACACTACCATTCAAATAATCATTCTGGGGATGTTTAACATATCTCTATAGTTCTTGGCAATGCTTTCTATCCACAGGTCTACTAAGAATAAATCTGTCACACTTGAGACCTAACATTAGTCAGAATAATGTGTGCCAAAAAGCTATTATCCTAAAGAGCATATTGAACATCTGTAGAGAGATTCACCGATGGTGTAAGACCTATCTGTAAATTTTTATACGGCATAACCACTTCACGTACAGCATTTTGGTAACAAATTCGGCCAACCTGTATTTGAAATATCGGCGATAAATCTAAAAAAACTGGTTTCCTCGTTAGCATGATAGAAATAAAAGGCGGGAAGGAAGCAGTTAGATATCCCCTTCTCTCTTTCTCTCTTTCCCTCACCCACTATTTTTCTTTGATTGATAATTATATAGAAAGTCACATCATATGCGGAGGGGAAACACTACCGTAGATTACGGAAAGAACGAGGAGGAAAAAACATGAGAAAAGCTACAGTTAATTTCTTCCGTTCGCATTAGGACGAGATATCTCGTTCCTGATCGTAAAAAGGTAGAATAATTATTGAATATTGAGCATATATAGTTTAAAATTTTTTTGGTGTCCGAAAATAATATAGCGTCATTTCGTTTAGTAGATCGCCCTCAACAACCTCGTTGTTCGAGAAGATCAATTTCAACAACCCCGTAGTAGTATTTCCTCCCCGCCCGCCCCCCCCCCCCACCACCAACACCAAACAAGACGAATTTCCAGAATCGAGGTAATTACCGAAACGGACATGAATTAGAGAATACAACGGGGGAAAAAAAAGCACATGCACATATCTAAGAACATATCACACATCAAAACTCATCAAGCAAAGCAACACACGGAAGTCCATCGTTACCACGGTTGAAAAAAAAACAAATCGTGACGAGAGAGAGAGAGAGAGAGATAGAACGAGTATTAGACAACCACACATAACCTAGACTAGACGTCCTACTGGTTATTAGCTGATCCATCTGCTTTTTTTTTTTTTCGGGAAACATCCTACGGTCGTCAGCCATGTAGGTTTTAAGGAAGTTTCGTCCTCCCCAATGACACAATCCATCATATCCTCGGCCTCATCAATCACTAGGCCGTTAAGGCTCGTGAAAAGAAAATAAGCCTCCAAAAATAGTAATAATCAAAAAAATATATATATTCTTACATCTTCTACATACACTTCGGGAACCGAAAGGCAGAACCGAAATAATGATATTTAGGAAGAGGAGAAGAAAAAAAAGGATATTTTTCTAGAGGAAAATCGGATAAAAATTTCTTTGTTATGCAAATGCGTTTATGCTAATGACGTTACATATACGATTTTTAAAAGTGCTATTGTTTCAAGGGATTCCGCCGCGCGATGAAAAATGTTATCCGCTCTGATGATGTGCGCCATAAATCTCGCTACGAAATGACTTCCCGAAGTATAATACGTATATAATGCATTTATAAATCTCTCTTATATACGTATATTGCTTTATTTTTTTGAGATTTTTATTCATATTTCGATTTTTTTTTTTTACTATCCTAACTATTTACGTAGATCACTTTATAATCTGTTCATGAGAGTGACAGTTTGAAAAAAAAAACGATCTGGAATTTTTTGAAATTTTTTTTAGGGTTTTGTTGCGTTTTGAGAAGTGTATTTTCAGTGTTATATATCATACTAGCTTGCTTCCGGGTTTTCTTCAATTACTGGGAGGATTGGAAATGTGGCAAACCATGCATATATATATGTCTGAAACGTATTGCTAGGGAACCAAGGCAACTAAAGTTAACCTTCCGAAAATGATTGTTGAGGCTCAGAAACCATTGTTGCCGACGGTTTTATTTTTTGCCTGTTTCGGGCATTTGTCCTGCTCTGATGAACTTTTAAATTAGCCTATCGTTCATGTCAGGTCCCGTTTGGTATATATGCGAAATTTGGCGACGATAGATCTAAAATTGTGGATTTGTATAGAGGACATAAACGCACACAAACACAGGAAGTCAATTTTATATATATAGACTACTAGCAAAAATGTCCGGTGCTGCCCGGGTTTTCTTCAATTGCTGGGAGGATTGCTGGAAAAAGGAACAAACCATTACAAAGGAACGAACTACAATACTAGCAGCATCAAAGTGACAAACCATTGTAAACGCATGTGGATGTCTGAAACGCATTGTTAGGGAACCACGACAACCGATGTGGCATTCCGAAAGTGACTGTTGGGGCCCAGGAACCATTGTTGCCCGATGGTGTTTTGGCCACTTCGGGTATTTCACCTGCTATGACGAACTACAATACTAGCAGCATCAAAGTGACAAACCATTGTAAACGCATGTGCATGTCTGAAACGCATTGTTAGGGAACCACGACAACCGATGTGGCATTCCGAAAGTGACTGTTGGGGCCCAGGAACCATTGTTGCCCGATGGTGTTTTGGCCACTTCGGGTATTTCCCCTGCTTTGACGAACTGTGAAAGTAGTCTACGGTTCAATACCAGTCCTGTGTGGTATATGCGCAAAATTTGACGACGATCGGTCTAAAATTGTAGATTTTTATAAAGAACAGACATACATGCAGACATACTTTCACATTTACGTATAAGATAATACCCGGCGCACCCGGTTTTTCTTCAATTGCTGGAAGGATTGCTGGAAAAAGGAACAAACCATTACAAAGGAATGAACTACAATACTGGCAGCATCAAAAAAGTGACAAACCATTGTAAAGGCATGTGCATGTCTGAAACGCATTGTCAAGGAACCACTACAACCGAAGTTGCCATTCCGAAAGTGAATTTTGGGGCCCCAAGAACCATTGTTGCCCGATGGTATTTTGCCTATTTCGGGTATTTGCCCTGCTTTGACGAACTTTTGAAGTAGTCTACAGTTCAATACCGGCCCTGTTTGGTACATGCGCAAAATTTGACGACGATCGGCCTAAAATTGTAGATTTGTATAAAGAATAGACATACTTTCACATTTACATATAAGATAATATCCGGCGCGCCCGAGTTTTCTTCAATTACTGGGAGGATCGGAAAAGTGGCAAACCATTATAAAGGCATATAAACTATTGTGCATATATATATACTAACAGGATTGAATAAGTGGCGAACCATTGTAAAGGCATATACATGTCTTGAACGTATTGCTAAGACATCCCAAGATAACCAAAGTAAACCGAAAATGATTTTGAGGCCCAGAAACGATTGTTGCCGACGGTTTTTCGCCCGTTTTGGGCATTTGCTCTGCTCTGACAAACTTTTAAGGCAGCCTATATCGTTCAATCCGGGCTGTGATTTATATAATGTATATATGCAAAATTTGGCGACGATCGATATAAAATTGTAGATTTGTATAGAGAACATACACACACAGAGAGAAAATTAATTTTATGTATAGAGATTTATAAATAAGGGTAGTAAATGTTAAAATTTATGAATTTCGCTTGATGTAATTCGGAACAGGGTTGTTTTTCCCTTTTTCCCTAACAAACTTCTTAATTCACAGGATTTCGGGGAGTGTCCAATGCAAAAAAGCGTTTGAAAAATAGTTTTTATATATAAAAGGCATTCTGAAAATCATTTTCTGAGCAGAGCAATGACTTTCTTAATAACTATCTAAACAATAATGTGTTTATTAATACTTTTCTGGTCTCTACAGATATCTCGATTCCTCCTTCTACCCTGAACCGTGTATCTTAACAATTCTAATAACAAGATCTGCATGTCAGCCCTTTTGCAGGCTCGCTGTAATTTTTTACTGGATTGCAGCTATTTCAACCGCTACTGCCCACCTCTGTGACGGGCGATGCCCCCACAGATTTTTTTACAATTCTTTTGCACCTGCCCTATAGTGATCTCCCTACGTGATCACCTTTTCGGTATTTGTGACCCTTCCCTTTCCGATTTAATCAGTTTCTTGAATACCCAGCTAGGTCGGGTTTGTCATGTTATCATTTCTGTAAAAATACGCATTGGCAACTCTCATATGTAAATTATGCTTGTTTTATTCATTTAATTGTATATATTCCATATGACTGCATGTTCTTCACCTTAATATATATCTTTTATATTGTATCTCAACTCGCCCCCTTTCGCCTCGCCCCTTTTTTTCAATTGTTTCATGTAATTTTGTGTTTGTTTAGTCACAGACTCCGGCCTAAAGCTGACTTAAACTACTGTTAATACTTTTCTGGGCAACAATGACTTGTTGCCCAGAAAAGTATTAACAGTAGTTCAATTTTTTCTCAATTTTTTTTTCCATATTAACAATGGATTTCATAATTTATATATAGTGATACCTTTAACTATTTATTTCTAACAACTTTCACAGTAAGTTTCTGAGTTTTCAAAGGATTTCAGAGGTTTACAAAGGTTTTCCTTGATAGTCTTCGGAGTAACAATGCAGTAGTTTTCTGCGTACAAAAATGGCTTTCTCAATAACTTTCTGCGTAGAAATGCCTTTCTCAATAACTTTCCGAATAATAACACAGCTTTCTCGACAATTTTTTAAACAACGATGACTTTCTAAGTAATAACATGGACAATAATGACTTTCCCAATAACATTCTGAGTAACGATTCGAGATTTGGGAACAGGGTTGTTTGCGAAAATCGACTTCAGAGGATTTTTGAGAGGTTCCAATGCAAAAATAATGGATTTATCCGAAAAACTTTCTGAGTAGAGCAATATTTTCTCAATAATTTTCTAATCAACAATGAGTTTTTCAATACTTTTCTGGACAACAACGAATTTTCCAATTTTTTTTTAAATTTTTACAATGGCTTTCTTAATAAGTTTCTGAGTAATAACTTTCACAATAAATATCAGTGTAAAACTTTCGTAATACATTTCTGAGTAATAAAGGTTTACCTCTTGATAGTCTTCTGGGATAACAATGCAGTAATTTTCTGTGGCAAGATGCTTTCTCAATAATTTTCTGCCCAAAAATGACTTTACCAATAACTTTCCGAGTAAAATATCTTTGTCAATAACTTTCTGAATAATAACGGCTTTCTCAAAAAATTTTTAAAGAACAACACGACTTTCCAAATCACTTGGGTGACAATGACTTTCTGATCCGAGATTTGGAAACAGGGTTAATTCCTAAAATAGACTTCAGAGGATTTTGGAGAGCGTTTAATGCTAAAGAATTTTAAAAAAAGGGAGAAAGGCTTTTTCTGAATAATTTTCTAAGTAGTAATAGCTTTCCACAATAACTTTCTGAACAACAATGAGTTTTTCAATGCTTTTCTGAGCAACAATGAATTTCACAATACTTTTCCTATTTTACAGTGGCTATCTTAATAATTTTATGAGTAACAATTTTCACAACAAATTTCTGAATAACAATGATTTTGATTGCAGTCTTTTGCGTAACAATGGTTTTCTCAATAATTCCCTATAAGAAATAAACTAAAGATTTTCTGAGCAACAATGTAATACTTTTCTGGACAACAATGTAATACTTTTCTGAGCAACAATGTAATACTTTTCTGAGCAACAATGTAATACTTTTCTGAGCAACAATGTAATACTTTTCTGAGCAACAATGTAATACTTTTCTGAGCAACAATGTAATACTTTTCTGAGCAACAATGTAATACTTTTCTGAGCAACAATGTAAAACTTTTCTGAGTAAAAAATGTTTTCTCATTAGTTTTCTGCGAAAAATGGCTTATACTTTCTCAAAAGCTTCCAGGGTAACAACGTAATAATTTTCAGAACGAATTCTCAATAATTTTTTTAACAACAATGACTTTCTCAATAATTTTCTGAGTAACGATGGCTTTTCATTTCCACTGCATTTGACAACTATGGTTCTTGAGTTGTTCATTGGGATAATTTAATGAAATATTTTAGTTCTCAATGGTATTTTTCAATAATTAGTGAGTAAAAAAAATATAGTTTTTCCAATAATTCTCTGTGCAACAATGGTTTTCTTGATAACTACCTAATTAACAGTGGCTTTTCCAATAACTTTCTGCGTAACAATAGCTAGCAGTAATTTTTCTGAGTAACAACGGCTTTTCTAACAGTTTTCTTAACAGCAATAAATTCCTAAATAGGTCTCCGAGTAAAAATGAGTTCATGAATAACTTTCATATTTCTAACTATATGGTTGTGCTTCAAGTAATGCTGAGTGGAAACGTGTGTATAAATAATGTTTGGATAATAATAATTATTATTATTGTAACTTCCTGATTACGTATCAAATTTAGTCGAGTGAGAATGACTTTTAATATTTTTTGAGTATATAAGTAACAGTGACTTTTTTGATTATGTAGATTAAAAATGGATTTTCTCATTGTGTTGAGGAACAATGCTTCTCAAATAAAGCTATGGCGAGTAATAATGACTTTTAAAATATTCTGAGTATAAAAATTGCTTTCCAAACAATTTTCTTCAAGGAATTGCGGTGAGTAATTCCTTATTACTCACCGCAAGTAAGGAATTACTCAAGGAAGTGACATTGTTCCTATATTTTTTGTTTCTTCAATTTTTACCGATCAAGTCAATCAGGGTATCAATGGGATTGTTAGCTCATTCACAGCTTTGAAGAATGCTTCAATTAACAATAGGATTATCATTAAGGTTCGTAATAAGTAATTATGACTTTTTGATAATGAATCATGTTAAGAAAAACTGCTTTTTAAAAACATGTTCCTTATAACATTTTATCTTAAGTGTGTTCTGAATAACAATGAAATTTTGAAAAATATCAGATAAACAATAAATTTTCGAAAAATATCAGAGTATCGATATAACTATTTCCAAAAAATATATACATCACAGTAACAATGTGACGGATTTTCGAATAGCAAACAGCGTCTTCTGGGAAAACTCCATGATGTAATAAACTTGACCAATCTCGCAATTCATGCCAGTAACCAATAATTGCCGACGTGGCAGCTGAGGAAATAAGCCCCCCAATGTATTATCCTTATTAAGGTTGCCATCGGGGCAGCGGATGGTATTTGAGATTGAAGAGCTAATCGTCTTCGAGTATATCTTGTCAGCGAATGTGTCGGTAATAAACAAGGAATTAGAAGCATCTCCAGCCAATGGTAATTGCATTGCGCAGTTCGCGTATGTACCTACGCATATGGCAGTTCCTATGTGTTCTTCTGGGTTATACAATATTAAACTGAATAACTTTCCAATCTGTGAGCAACTACAGCAATTTAAGCCGATACAAAAACAGATTACAAGGAAAGGGTCGCAAGGCGACGCCTTCGAAAAGTTTTGAAAAGCTTACCCCACTGATTCTACTCATTCAAATATGCATAGAAATTTGAAAGGGAAAAAAAATCCGGCGGAATTATCACAGATCACTCAAAAAAATGCAGATACTTACATTTTGAACGCCAATAGAGGCCAAGAAACAATTTAAAAATCCCTCAAACCTAGAGTGACGTCATTCAAACAACAAATTATCAAGTACAGCACAGATAAAGAAAGAAGGAAAAAAGAGAAATAAATAGTTTATAGAAACAGAGACAGAAGCTAGAGGAAAGAAAGGAAAAGAAAGTGAAAAAGAAGATTTTTATGTATATCGCAAAGAAGCGCTAGAGACGATGAGTAGCCAAATTATCATTTTTGATAATTTTTTGCGGCTTTAATGATCGCATTCCACCTCTAATCTTTTTTATTTTGTTTTCATATGTTTTTAGGTGAGTAATGTCATTATCCGATATTACTACAAAAATAGTGAATGACTTTCTCAAGAAAGAAAGACAAAAAAGAGAGACATTCAAAAATCGACAAAAAAACATTTTTTTACTCAAAAAATTATTTTATTGTTACTCAGAAAAGTATTACATTGTTGCTCAGAAAAGTATTACATTGTTGCTCAGAAAAGTATTACATTATTGCTCAGAAAAGTATTACATTGTTGCTCAGAAAAGTATTACATTGTTGCTCAGAAAAGTATTACATTGTTGCTCAGAAAAGTATTACATTGTTGCTCAGAAAATTATTACATTTTTATTTAAAAACATTTCAGAAATGATTGTTGCTCAGAAAATGTTTAGCTTATTTCTTAGGAAATTATTGAGAAAACCATTGTTACGCAGAAGACTGCCAACAAAAACCATTGTTATTCAGAAATTTGTTGTGAAAGTTGTTACTCAGAAAATTATTAAGATAGCCACTGTAAAATAGGAAAAATATTGTGAAATTGTGTATGCACTTTGTTTATAATTTGTTCCATTTATACGTACGACTATCACGCATGAGTCCGTTTCCACACTACACATATGTACGTCTAGTTCATTTCTAAATATTCCCTCACCCAATAACTGAATATGATTAAATTACAATAAAACTTATCTCTTCGAACCTATTCGCCTCGAGTATTTTGGCATGCTTTAACTATTGCGGTATTCACGAATACCTTAATAGTAATGAATTCATGAATACCGTAATCATTCTGTTACTCTTTTAATATACATATTTATTTCACCAATCTCAAACAGAAATTCCCGATAAGTCTAAGGTTTTTTTTTTTCGGCTGCTGCACATTCGATTTATAGACTGTAGTCCAAAATTTATAATTTTTGTGCCGTGATATTCATTCCACAACAGTCTGGATATAAATGATGCTCGCGAATGTAGAAAGTTGGAAGAAAATTCAAAATTAATTAGAATTACACCAGAAATTTCAAAATTTTCCTCGTAATTTCGAACTTGCAGGAATTCTACTGCACTCCAAATCCCTCGTTTTCGAAGTTAGAATAAAAATGCCCGTATACAAGGAATATCTGAAAAAAATAAAATTCAATATTTCTCTCAAGTGAACTTCACACAGAAGAAAATTCACCTTCGCCTTCTTTTCCTTTAAGAAAACTCGGATGTCACTTCTCTCTGTATACCCATTTTTTCTCTCTTTCTGATATTCCCCATGTTTTCTTATCATAAGGCACCAAAAGTACCTCACACCTAAAGTACAAAAACAGGAAAAAGTCAAGTCGAAACTATAGATCGAGAAAGAGAGAGAGAGAGAGGAGGGAAAAGAAAGCCATTCGTGCTTAAGGCATTTTATATTGTGGCGTCCCAGAGACCATATATAGACTAGTATATACAGGGCATATTGTTATTTTTTATCTACACTCACAAAAAAGCAAAAATAGTTCGCTGAAGTTTAAAGAAAATGCACTCTCGGGGATAGACATACACACACGTATATACAGCCTTGTGCAGTATAACACCAAGTAGCATGTACAGAAAAATAAGAAGAACCCCGGAAAAATGTCCGCCTTGTATCTACAATGGCTCGGAATGGTGTTTGATAGCGAGCTATTTACCCCCCTGGAGTGGCATTTTCCTAGTTGTACGCGGCGAACTGTTTACAAGGAGAATTCTCCCATTTTCTCCTCTCCTTATGACCTCAGTGCTCCTTTTTTCTTTCCTTTATTTTGCCTCCACCTACATATTCTCCAGCTGCTAAGTTTGTCTAGTATTTTTTTTTCTTTTCCTGAAGAGCCATTTCACCCTGTGCTCTGGAGAGATAGTTGGGATGTAGAGCTGTTTGGGGGTTTCCTATGTGCACCTTGGGAGTCTAGATGGGTTCCATGAAGTAGATGAACATCAGTCCAGAATAATTGTCTGTATCTATTATTACTGTTTCGTGCGAGCACAGTGTCTCTCATTTCCCTTCCTCTCCGCTTTATATGACATATTTAATTCCATATCAAATTTTTGACTTTATGGATGTGAGTAGAGTCGGCCCCGCTTAATCGGATAACAGATGAACGGATGCCCCGCTAAAACGAATAAAATTTCTACCATAGAGAAAAATTTCCTCACTTAAGATGATAATTTGACACTTCTACATGCTTAATCGAACATATCATTTCAGACATCAACTGATAATACGCATCAACCACTGCAAAAATAATGTTTTTATTGAATGAAACACCTGGAATTAATGAAAAATATGCTACCAATTTTTTTAAGTTAAATACATTTGAGAACATGTACCGGCCTCCAAGTATTCAAGTTGTCTTCAATACGTACATTTAGTTACTTTATTTTTCTTCTCTGTTGAGCCAATTGGGGACGCTAACTTCTTTAAAGAAAAGTAAAAAATCTTAGGAATTGTGTGATCAGTGTAATTAATTATAATTTCCATTTCATTCTTGATGTCTGATTTATTCGACAAATGCTATTAATATTGATCTTTCATCAGTTTTCTATACCAAAATTATACTAGCATTGTAAAATGACAATAGAATTGTTCCCCGCTTAATCGGATGTTGTGTGCTGGAATCATTGATATCGTATTGAGCGGGGACGATTGTATGTTCTGAAACAGTGGTGTGGTGTCTTCAATAGTGTGTATAACTTCCAACCGATCCGCGGAACATTTGGTCCAGTTCATGTAGCCAGTGCCTGTCAGCCACATTCTGACATGCCGAAAACATTAACCAATTAGCACAATTCTGACAACAAAATACTGTATATTTCTTGCTAAAAATGATTTAATGACATTTTAGTATCAATATAATAAGAATTTCAAGTATCTTAGTCTAAAAAATATATTTGTTTCGGCAAGTTTTGCGCCTTATTTAGACACTAAGAGTTCCTAAAATGGAACGGTCATTTTTGGGTCAATTTTGGTCCCCTGCGTCTCAAATTTCATTGGAAAGCGTCAATTGTTTTTTTCATTTTGCTCTGTGGGCATATATCAATTATTTGTGCCATCCATTTTACTGTGTGATTTTGTTTTCTTAATAATTTTCGCAGAAAAAATTGGAACTAAGCATAACAAGCAAATTTATGCCATAATTTTGCTTGTTTGGCTTATATTATTTTATTCATTAATATTTTCTCATAATGCGCGAAGCATACTAAAAATCATTGATATGTGCCTACATAGCAAAATATAAAAAAATTGATGCTTTTCAATGAAATTTGAAACGCAGGGGGCCCAAAAATAACCGTTACAGTTTGGCACCTTTTGGTGTCCAAATAAGACGCTGAACTTGTCGAAACACGTATTTTTTAAACTGAGATCTGAAATTGTTACTATATATTGATACTAAATTATCATTAAATCATTTTTAGCAAAAAATATACGGCAATGAGGTATTTTCATTTGAACGTCAGGTGTCCCCTTAAGATAAAAATCAAAATAAAGAGCACAATGAAAAATTTGCAGGGACATTACGTTTCGGTTACTTAATTAATAGTATGATTTGAATCATTCAATCCATAGTTTCCTAACCTTTTTTTGTCCATTCGCCCCCCTCAGAAAGTTTTTTCTCCCATCGCACGCCAACGCGATCGAACCCATAGGATCCTATGTTATACCGGTAGCTCCCACCTCCCCTCAGGGGGCGGGAATCACGCCCCCTCCCCACGTTGGGAATCAATGATTTAATCACTTCACAAACATATTTTAAAACATTATTTATTAAACTCTTCAATCAAAACTCTTTAAACACTTGAACTGCGACTTCTTCCGTGGTGAATAAATTAAATTTCATCAAAAAGGGTTATAGCTTATAACATTGGCAAGAACATAGAAATTTTAAAAACCACTAATAATAATATTTATATAATAATTTATATATATATATATATATATATATATATATATACAGTGGTTTTTAAAAACAGTATATACTTTATTATTATAACTTGCTATTATAAATGCGAGAAACACCGCTAAGCTATGTGTTCCTGCTGCCACCTAACGAATAAAAGTAAAACTGCTTGTTATAATTCTTGAAATAAAATTGTGCTTCGTTTTAAAGCGATGTGCAGCATATGAAAATATGCATCATGTGTGTGTTATGAAACTATACATATATGTATATTATTTTCCATGCTGTACGCTAGTGTTTGAACTTTTTTCCCCAAAATACCGGTTACTATGTTTTTGGTGGCTAAAAGTGATTTTGTGCTAAATATAAGAACATTGTAACCAACAATTTGGCCCAAAAAATCTACAACTATGTGCAGCGTAAAAATAAAAATATAGTTTCATACTACGTGTTTCTCATTTTTTTGGGCTACACACCAGTTTATAAAACCAAAAACTACATTAATTCAAAAATTGTAACAGAAAGCTTTTATTTGAAAGATCACAGCACAAGTCATAACGCATCAGAAAATTTCAATAACACAGCGGGTATATATATATATATATAATTTAACAGTAAACTTCATATATGAAGTAAAATCATAAATTATCTCTAGTTTCAATGAGAAATGAACACTGAGTCTAATTTTATTGTTATTGGTCCAGCTCAAAAATGATACAAAACTTCACTTAAAAAAATTATCCAAAACAAAAAAATTAAAAGGATGACTATTAGGGGGTCTATAATCAGAAATCCCAATTACTTCGATATTACTATTTTTTTTATAATTTAAAACATTTAATTATTTTTGATTTTTCAATATTGAATTTTTTACAATCTCTGATTTAAAGACAAAAAAATATGATAGAGGGAAGAGATTTAATTTCCATAAAAAATGAAATAACGTGTTGTATTTTGCTATAATTTTATGTTCAAAATAATTTTTTTGGCACGGTACTTGCTTCACTATAATCTTCAATTTTAAACATCTTATAAACGTTAACATGTAACTATTCCGCATCAGCGAATTTCAATAACACATCGGATAATTTAACAGCAAACTACATTTTAAGAAAAAAATCGCATTTATCTGAAGTTTTAATGAAAAACGAACGTTGAATCTCATTTTATCACTGTTTTTCCAGATAAAAAAACATCCATAACTGATGGGTCTCCTAATCTTTCACAGACAACGCGAATTTTTAACTACCACCACCATCGTCATCATCAATACAGATTTTATCTTTTTTACATGTTCAAAAGATAGAACTTTTATATTTTTCTGGGAAGACATCCGACCGAAAAATAGATATACGTACGAATATCTCGCATCGGAGTTACGAGAAAAAATATTGTTTCGTTGCAATATTGCTTATATTTTTCCCTTTAAAAATTAACTAGAAAAATATATAAAAATCAAAAATATACGAGTATATACTGTATATAATACTTGAAATAAATACAAATATAGTACTAAAATTATAAGAAGATGCAATTGGTGTTTTTTTTATAAAGCTTTTATTTGTATGAATAAAATACATTCAATTACATAACAGAAACAACACATAAACTACACAAAAATTTAATATAAGGGTATGATCTCCCAAGGAACCTGTGTCCGTCCAGATCCATCCGTCCGAGGCCGATCCATGAAAATACACCAAAATGAGTAATTTTTATGAAATATTCATAATTTTTCAATTGAATGAATTCAATTAATTGATTGAATTTTTTTATGAAGTATTTATTAAAAATATTTAAGATATCCGAGAGTATGTTGAAAACGTCATTTTGTGAAAGGAAATGTTGATTTTTATTAATTTGTGTTTTTTTATGAAAACTCTGTTTGGATTCCAAAACAGGCCTTGTTTTGTTTATATGACGCTCATAACCGAAGTTGCGTCCAATTTAGTGTTGCGTTTTTACACACAATTAATCCGTGAATAAAAACTTAACACGCGTTTAACGAAGAATGCTATTTCTGACATTTCAAATTGAAATATAGAAATATCCACAGAAATGTATAAAACATATTAAAAAAAAATAATTATAAATATAATAAAGAAAAGTCTTCCATTTTGTTTCCTTCTTATTACTAGCCTACGTATTTTGTAAAATCTTATTTCACAATGCACCACATTTTCTTCTCCATCCTTCGTTTTTTCGCATCTTCTTCAAGGAAACTGTGTGAGAACATATATCATAAATGAAAGAAAATGTGGCAGTTTCTATGGGTTTTAGTGTCATGGTTCTAGAAATGCAATGCATTCACATTAATCAAAAAATTACTTGAAAAAATTGTTCGAAAACAGTTTAAAACCGATGAACTCAACTATTAGTTCCATAAATAATAATGAAAAAAAAAAAAAATACAGTACGTGATAATCCTCACTTAAAAAAATCGATAGTCGAGAGATTCAATTAAGAAAAAAACTATCTAAAATAAATTCAAGAGGAATTCTTCATAAAATATCAATAAGAAACAGGTTATAACTTACTATATTATTTATTTTACGTTCGAAATAAGTTTTCTCGCTGCTTGATCTTATACACGTTAACGTATTATTTTCCCGCATCAGCAAATTTCAATAACACAGCGGGTAATTTAGCAGCAAACTTCATTTTAGAAATAAAATCTCGATTTATCTCAAGTTTTAATGAGAAATGAACGCTGTCTTATTTTACTATATACTTCCAGCTAAAAAAAAAAAGAAACATCCATAAAATGATAGGATACTGATGGAGCCCCTAATCTTTCACAGACAACGCGCATTTTAAGCAAGATCACCGCCGTCGTCATCAATACAGTGGTTTTTTTTTATCGCTGCTTGTGCATTTCTACATGTAAAAAGAGATAGGACTTTATCTTTCTGGAAAGACATCCCTACCATCAAAAAAAAAAAAATAATAATAATATCGCAACGCATACGTACGAATATCTCGCATCGGAGTTACGAGAAAAGATATCGCTGCGTTATAATATCGCTTATGATAATTTTTTTCCCCTGGAAAATAAACTAGAAAAATCCTGGAATCACATCTCGGCACTATTTTCTCTTATTTTTATTTTGTTATAGAAAATACATGGAAACACGACTCCACAAAACGCGCAATAAAATACGCGTTAAAAAGCCTCGGCAATTTAGGAACCTGGTGCCGCATTATGTTATTTCCCTGATATGCAAAGTTTTACGGCTTTTTCCATTTTTCCTTTTATTTTTTTTTCCTGTGTAACATTTATATTCTTCTCTTCTATTTATTCCGCTAACTTCCCTCGCTGATAAGAGTGTAAAGCAGTAAAAAATGCTTGTAAATCTCTATGTTTTTTTACTACTAAAAGCATGTTGGAACTATCCTTTTTTTCTGATATGAGTTAGTTAAGAGCATCATACACGTGAACTAAAGTATTAAAATATTTATAGAAATCAACGGTGCGAGATAGAAAGAAAAAAAAACGGTACTAAATTGTTATGTAGAGATGCGTATAAAAGAATTTTCAGGAATGCTTTTTAAATGATTAAACATACGCTTTTGATATTTTTCCAGTATGTACCGATTCCGTTCCTACCCCTTATACTGCTTTTTATAGGTGGTTTTTAGATGAAAATGCGTTAATCTAAAAACACAGACATCATTTATCTGCTCGATCGGTTCTTATGCGTTTTAGGTTCTCGTTTAGGAAAGCGGGAAAAAAATTGCTTTTTCTGGGGAGAAAATTCAATTTAATCGCTGGGCTATTCTGGAATCGTTTTCTTTAAATGCAGATTCGTGTTTCTCTGAAGGGAAATATGGGGGAAAAAATTTTAGATCTAACTAAATATTTTCTTTTATTTGTATCAATTTGAGCAACGTGAATAAAATTGTTATATAATGGGCCTGTATGGAATTTTACGAGGGTTTAAAAAGAGACTTTCGTTGCAGTGTGCAAGTTTTTTCATCCCCGCCATTTTCTTATTTATTTCAAATCAATTATTACATCATAACTTAGTATCGTCATTTGATGTTTTGAGTAAAACGTAATATTTCGATTTACGATTTGTATCGGATCGTAAACTGGAAATGTCATCTCCAAGATTAAAAACTTTTTTAACCATTTCACCGGCATAGACGAGATATATCGTCTCCTTAAAACTGTCTTATATACTTCTTTATATCGTGGCTATGACGAGCCCAAAGATTTCCGTAACTTTGTTTCACCGGAGAGTGTGCTTTCACACCTCCCCCCCCCCAACCTGCCAGACCAACCGCTGTCGGATTTTATCAAAATGTTGATAACAGAAGGAGAGAGGCACTGCCTATTTGAAATAAACACTTTCCCTTTCCCCTCTTGGGCAGTGTAGGAATGCACACACAGTACAAATAATAGAAAAAGCCAAAGTGTTTCCCTTTTTGGGTTTCATGAATTCGGGAGGAGGGGGCACTATCACCTGCACGAAACTGACCACTGTTTCAGTGAAGTTTTTAAAACTCACGAAAAGAATTAAGCAACCAGTAATTCATAATGTCCTATAAATTGGTAAATAGTTAAAAAATTCATAAAAGTAGGAAGAACTGATATGCAGAAAAGTTTGTTATAACGAGTACCGCTAATAACGAGAATCTCGACATAGCGAGTGATTTGCATGTGGTTGTTATAGAGCTAATGTTTCTATGAATGAAACGTTCGTGGAACTTCAGTCGTTGATTCACGGTTAAATTACAAAAACTTCACCAAAATAGTGCTTTACCCACCAATGCCAACATCAAAATGAAAACCTGACAGTTACAGGAAAATTCAGAAATCCTGAATTTTATAGGTCTCTGATTTGCATATTTCTAGTAATTCGATTTCGTGCAGCGCCGTCTATCGAATAAAATTCGAAAGAATTCTCCATCTCTGTAAAAAATAAATAAATAAATAAATAAATAAATAAAAATAAAAAATAAATAAATAAATAAAAATAAAAAATAAATAAATAAATAATAAATTGATAAATAAATCATCATTCCTTTCATACATAAGATTATAATTTTTCCAAACCGTATCCACAAGTACTAATTCGTTAAATTTTCATGAATTTTTTTGAACTTATTTTACACAAGTTCCATCATTAGATACTCATTGAGAAAATAAGTTGCCGTCTACAATTCTAAAAAGCGATTCAATATGTTTTTCCTTTGGAAACTAATTTTCTATTTGGTATACCAAGCAACGCAGTGTTTCTACGTACACGTATTTTTCCATATGCGGCTTATACATCCAAGAATCGTTCTATTTTACCGAAATTTATCAGGAATATTATTAGATTATTTTCAATAGTAGTAATAATAACATTACTTGTCACGCAAAATGAGGAAATAAAAGAGTATAGACGGATATTATCGTTATACGGAGATCGATAGCGGCAAACACAAAAAAACATTATAATGAAACATTAACACATAGAATCAAGCAAACGAAAATAAATGAAAGCAAAGGAGTAGAATTGTATTTATCGGAAATAAGAGATGGGCAGTGATATGTGTGTGTGTGTGACACAGAACCCGAAATCCTTCTCTCTCATTCACGAAGAGATTAAACATGACACAAGTCATTACCGCACCTGTTTGTTCCTCCGCTGGCTAAATTACTGTCCGAAAATTGCCGGTAATTTGGAAAATCACGTTCTCACTTTCCTTACCTATACCTGGGAGTGTGTGTGAATGGAGGAGAGAAAGGGTAAAATGGGAGGATATTATATCGGACACACACACACACACACACACAAACGTAGAAAAGGAACCGACCGCGTTTAATGATTTTTCTGTCCAAAGTATTATTCTTTGAAACACATACACAACACAGTCCTGTTTTTGTCTATCTGTGTATGTTTACTTGAAATAAATATATAAATGTTCATTCTGGACAAAAAAAAAAGAGGAAAACACGGGAAAGGAAAAGGATATGGTAGTAGCCTAGCAACACATTAGCAAAACACCAGATTTCATTTAAAGAGCTCTACTTTCTTGGTTAGAATATTAACTTTGCGAATTAGTTTCGGTTTCTCTAATGCGCTTATTTGCAGTATTGTATATGAAGATTTTACGGCTGTTATGGAGTTCCTTGCTCTGGAAAACCCGTGTTCGGTTCGATATCATTGCAAAAAAAAATCAATTGTCAGTAACCCAAGAACCCTCTTGGTAAATCACATAGAGCCCTAGAGCAGTGTTCGTCAACGTTTTTACATCTACGGACCGGCGGAAATTGGGAGAAATGATTTGCGAGCCGACAAGAAACAAATATACAGGGTGTCCTGTAAGTGCTAATGCGGCCTTCATCTCGTAAACCGTTTGTCGTAGAGGTATGATTACAATTTAAGAAATTCTCGAAATGTGTTCGAAAATTGCTCTGCGCGTTTCGAAAGTGAAAATACACTATGTCACAAAATAAAATAATAAAATCTAAATTGTTAATGCGTTTCCTCGTCCTCTAACTGTTAGTTGGAAAATCGTTACCCTGTCGCTACCGAGGTCAACTAAAAAAAAATTATTCGCTGAGATTTAAAAAACAAATCGGAGAAAAGTCGGGTCATGACAGCCTAAAAGAGAGTTGTCCGTTAATTTTTGCTGTTATTTCCCAACTTTTCTTTGATTTTGAATTGATTAAAACATCTCAGTAAATATTTCAGTTAAAGACATGGGACTTTTTGAGAGGGGGGTAAGAAAAGACAGGGCCAACAACTTTCTTATTGGAAGTTAGAGGCCTAGGGGGCCCATATAAATGTTTGGATTGTTTTCTTATTTTGCTTTGCGGAACGCTGTATTCTCACTCTTATAACTTGTACAGTTATTAGAATCACACTTCTACAACGGACAGTTGATAAGATAAGAGGTAATAATAACCCCCCCCCCTCTCAATATCAGTACTTACAGGACACCATGTATTTATTTTAAATTATTTGCGGACCTGGGGAAATAAATAAATGGAAGAAATAGTTTACGGACACACCGGCCAAAGAATAGGAGAAATAATCTTCCGATCGGCAAAAAGTAAATAGGAGAAATATTTTATTAAATAATTATATTAATAATTATTTAATATAATATAATATCAATTAAATGGGAAGCACTATTGGCAGACCCTGCGACAGCTGAGACAGAAATAAAAATCAACATAGAGGCGGTAACATATTTAAATATATAAATATATTGTATAGCGGCTACTTGAGTTGGTCAAGATTTTCTGTTCCTTCAATAATTCCATAGAAAAATGTAGAATCAGTACAAAAATAATTGGCAAAATAACGAAATGAACTCGTTTTCGTTATTTTTTGGCCAACCATATATTATAGTGAGATTTTTGAGACAAAGACTACTTCAATGTTTTGCTTTCATTTGCGGTTTTATTGAGGTAATTTGGAGCAAACACATTGTGTGGGTATGTGTGCGTTGCCACGCGTGGGACACATGGGGCCCTCGAAGCTTCTCTTCGAAGCATTTGGAGCACACACACACAGACAGTGTGAATGTGTGTACCAGGCGTGGGACACATGTGGCCCTCGAAGCTTTCCTTCAGTGACCAGCGAATCATTCATCGTGCGACCAGGGCTGTCTCAAGACCATCATTGGCCCGCCCCCGGGCCAAGTGATTTTTGCAATTATTATGCAAAAATTATTTATTGTAACTTATTTGTTATTGTTAATTACTTTTGCCTTATTTATCAAATTCTCGAAAATTTCAACCAGATCTCATTTTGTGAGGTCCCTTCTTCGATTGAGGTTCGCGACACGTCTAGACATCTTTTGATACTTCAGGAAAGTATCACGGACCATTTGCAAAACAATTGCTTAATTATTCCTAAATAAACTTGATTAGTCTTCAATCATTTGGTGCAATTGCTCAACTCGGGGCACCGTTGATCATTCTGTCCATACGCTTGTGTACATTACGTTAAGCCTTTTTGAATCTGAATTCCATCGTAGAATTCTAAATAGGAATTGGTAGCCCGCAGGCTTTGTGAAAAGTTTCAATTCCGCCCGCAATATCTGAAAGGTTGAGGACACCCCCCCTCTCCCCTAATGTACACTTTTAGCATCGTCCCGCGCATATGACGTCCATTACAAACGTCCCCTCCAGCATAATTAGCAAAATGGGAATCTTCGTTATTATGTTACTCCACTCATTCGGTCCCAGAGGTAGTTGTTATACCGAGGTCTGCTTAAACTATCCAGCAATTGAGAAATGAAATTTTTCGAGACTCGATATCATTTCAATAAAATACATTAAGGAAAAATACAAGAGTAATAATAAAATGAAAAATAACCATAAGATATATTATTTAAAAGGACAAAAAAATGGTTTTCCGCTATCTCCATCCTTTTGATAACTCAATTTCCCATCCGTTTATTGATGTTCTTTCCAAAGATAGTGATTAAATAAATAAAATCACTTTGTTGTGATTCATGTAGTATTATTAATTTTGATTGTGATTTTTTCTTTTTTTTACATTCAAGGGGATCGGAAACTTCTCGAAAATTCTATCAAATAATCTTTAGAAATCCAAGAAAAATGATCGCGCAAATCGGATTAATGAGATTTCACAATTCCTTTGAAAAAGAATGAAAATTAGAAATTTTCGATCTCAATATTTGTTCAGAGAGCTTTGTGTGTGTTCGATGAAATTTCGAAACGAGTGTTTCATAAATTTATGTGCATTGCATTTTTGGTTTTCCCCTTCTTTTTGGAAAGCCGAGTAAAGATGACAAACAGTCATCTTGCAACAAAAAACAAAATATCCTCGTTCCCAGAATTTCATTTGTCAAGTATTTTTATCTTGGTTTTGAGGATTAGAGACTTATGAAAATTGTTTTGTTATGAAATATGAGATGCGTTGTGATTTCAAAACCCTTAAAGTAATTTCATCAATGGTTATATTTAATCAATATTTTTGTTTTATGTATATGTTACGATAAATGCTATAAATCCAGTTATTATGTATAATAACCGGCTGATATGCATGCTTACGAAGCATTTTGGTAAAAATGATAAAAATTTCCCCTATCCCCAAATTTATCACATTTACTAGCGATTATGCATATTACTCAAACGTCGCGTCGTGTATAAACATGATAAATCATGATATATGATATACATGTAACTCATACATGTATTGCATCATTATACTGGGGTACGATCGTGGAATTTGTCATCATTATATCGTGTACGAATTTGTTATCATTAGGACTCGGATATTATGACATTTTAGGCATTTCCAAGCTATTGGTTATATTTTAAGCATTTTTGAGCGATCGGTCATATCGTGATAATTTTCAAGCAGTAGATCATTTTTCTTGGTCATTTTATCACCGAAAATTCCAATCTGTAGGAATTTTTTTTTTTGTGCATTTACAATATATTCTTGTCTTTCGTTTCTTTTTTTTGGAGAAAAAAATGGCATGACCAGTATCCACGTAACATGATTATTAAGAGAGACTAAGAGAGAGAGAGAGAGAGTGACATATATATATATATATGCCAATCACGTGTGAAAGATCTTATTCTTTCGAACACTCGAAATCTTTGCGTTATATAGATTTTCATCAACACAAGTACTTTTGTCAGGAAGTGCACTGAGACCTCGGTTGGAATCCCATCGGTGGCGTAGTGGTGATTGGCTGGAATTGGTTTTCCGTCGTTTTGCGGCTTCAGTCGCAAATGTGAGTCGATCTCAGTGTGAAAAAGTCTTGCAACAGATCCTACATGCAGGGCCGCAATGGAAAAACCAAAATTGGCACTGTCGCCCAGGGCAAGTACGCATTTTGGCGTCCCCCTCTTCGTAATTTTGGACGAACGAAAAGCAAACTTGGAGCCCATCTTGATCCAGCGCTTGCAGCACCAGACTCTCTTGCCTCTCCTAGTTGCGGCCTCATCTACAACCGTACAACTATCCAAGCTTTACACTTCATTTACAATTTGAAATGAAGGTAGCAGCACCAACTTCGAACATAACACTAGATACGTGTGCAGTCGGTTAGGTATACAGTATAAAGTATCAGTTATATATAGGCATACACTCGCATTCGGCACAACTCCCTTACTTTTGAAAAGGGAGATTGTAAATATTTCAAAAAAGAAAAAAAAAGAGTAAACTGCCTAAATGACGATAAACCGGACTTGTGCTCGATTTAAAAGAAGAACCATTGGTACTGTACAACTGTATCGTACTTTGTTAAACACGTTAAAAGTTTCAGCACAAAACTGATTTAATGTGAACTGCATTATTGCAATTCAACTTGAGACACAATCAACGGGATTGCAGAAACTAGGCATCTGCTTTGTGACAAACCTTCTTGAAATATCGCTCCATCTGGTAATTTTTCCTGAATTTTCAGAAGAAAACCTTTGCAAAGTAGTTTCTAAATATTTCTTAGAAGAAACTAAACAAAAATAGTTTTTTTCCCCTCATCAAATAATTTTTCAATATCTCATTATATTCAGCGTTATTCTAGAACGTAATGAGAAACAGTTACTGTGCATAAGATAGGCATGGTGTCCATTTAAATTTGGTGACAGAATTTTAATTAAAATTCCAAATTGATGAATTAATTTCGTTTATTTTTCAACTGAGTAATATAAGAAGCAATAAATGATAAGACGGGATGAAATAATGCAAAAACTGTAAGGTCATATTTTTTAGGTCATAAATGCTTGCATATTTTTAACATTTTTAGGTTATAAAAATCCCAGCCCTAGTTATCATTTAATATTAAACACACATACCAGACTGATTTGGATATTTTTTTTTCATATTTGTCAAGTTGACCAACGACGCATAGGTATTATGCATATTCAAGAGTGATAAATTTATCAAACTCACAAATAAGATTGGTAAGTATGCATGTTGAGGTATTTAATGTACCGTTTTCTTCATCTCATTCCTCCAAGAGAAATGAGGTGAAGAAAACGTTAACGCCTAAGTTTGCAGTTTCTTCAATAACGCTTGAGTTGTGGCGGCGTTGCTGTAGCAGCGAGAGAAAAGTAGGTCACGAGCTCGTGTGTGGTGTTTTCTCTCCAGTTAGTTGCTGTAGTGTGGTCGTTGATTTGTGTTCACGTGTGCGTCATGTTAATTTTGCATTAAATATATAATCATTTTATTGCTATGATGAGTAGCTTCTCTCTTTCTCTCTCTCTGCTGTTAAACGATATCTCCGCTGAGATTACCAAGAATGAATAATAACCGGTTATTGTATATAACAGCCAGTTTATCACATTTACCGTAACATTTATAACAAGATCTTACAATCCTGTATCATTCAATGATAGTATTCGGTTATGAAGTCTTGGTATTTACAGTTATCTTGGATCTTAATCTCCTTGTACATTTATGTAACATGTATGTCTAAAATGTAAACGGATGTAGAGATTCAATTTGTTTTTGTTAATTTTAATCTGAATTTTCTGTGTGAATTTGTTTGACCCTTAAATCCTCAAAATGTATTTTATGTTGATTATCCATTCTATTCAAGAAATGAAGAGTAATTTATAACATTTTTAGTAAAGTTGAAATTCGTAAATGTGGGAGTAGTATGTCATGTTTCCTCTTCCTACCTTTGTCTTCGAAAAACTATGCGTATTACGAAGTTGTATTTGTTATATCAGAAATACGAGTTTAAAAAAATCCTTTGCACATACGTAAAGCTACGAATGGCTATGGTTGAAATTCAATTTCAAACCCTTAAGTTGGGTAAGCAGAGTTTTACTCAGAATGAATATTTTTCTAAAATTTGCTTAACACTAAAAAAAAGATTAGAAATTAGAGAGAGGCCTTGTTGGCACCGGTGGTTGTGTTATCAGTGTCTGTAAGAATATACGTGCATGGTAAAATAGCGTGGCATGAATGTAATTGAATAAAAATTAATTCAAAATAAAGAAAACTGTTCATTTCATCAAATGAAGCGGGAGATTTAAATTTTAGTGCCTCGATCTTATTTAAATTCAAATTTTAAAAGAAAATTCAAAACATTTGTGTTTCATAGATGAAATACCGTATTTTCTTGCGTATAATCCGCAGGATTTAAAAACTAATAATCATAACTTACCTTGTGTTTCAATAACCAATCCATTGATACGCTAATTAATGAAACATATTTACGAAACAATAGGATTATTTACACGCAAAACATAATTTACAGTTCAAACAAATTCAGACTCATCAGAATAGTCATTACGCTGATTACATCCTTATCTGCAGGTGCAGATTGTTAGCAGCGGTAGATAATCCGTATTTTTTTTTGTTTAACCACTTTTTTAACTGATAATCCGCGGAGAAATCAGATAATTATACCGAGGAAAATACTGAATTTATGAATAATTTCTTTACGTTTCGCCTAAATTTCAAAGCCAAAATTTTTTTTGATCTTCAATCAATTTTTATCCCACTACATTGATTCTGTGCTACTTTACCATGCACTTGAGGAATTATTAATGCATTTTTTCCCTTCTTTTATATAAACCACTTGCTTGACATGGCCATGTCAGACGGGAAGAAGGGCATCCGCTTCTTCCTGAAATTGACTTGCCAAAGCATAGCACAGGCATCGTAATCTTTAAATCCAGAGGGTGCCAACGAAAAGTTGAAAATTAACTAAATCTCCACAAACGCTATGGTTTTATGCAAAAATGCTAATGATATGTAGACACATAATATTGTAGTTTAATTACATAGACAAACAATCTAGTTCAGTTACATAATCTATATGAAAGCTACATTATTTTTCTTCCATGCAAAAAAATCAAATAAGAGCTGTTGAAAAAAATTAGTTAAAAAAAATTTAGAAGTGTACAATTTTTTTTTTAATTAAAAATTAAGTGCGACTTTTGTTAATTTTTTGTTATTCCTAGTCATAGACTTACGAATAAAATGAAAAACTGAAAACCTGACATTTTCTGTACAGAAAAAAAATCAAAAACCCATCATGTAAGTGGCTAATAGTAGAAAATTTAGAAAAAGCATCAGATTTATAGAAAAAATTGTGATAGCATAGCATAGGATGTAAAAAATCAAAAATATGTGTACTAAATTTGAAATAAATTAATATTTAAATAATAATTTTAATTATATTTCCACTAGGCCGGTGCTCCGCGGAGCCATTGGGGCTCCTTATGCACTCTCCGGGGGCTCCGCGGCCGCTGTAGGAAAAAACATTAATATTTAAAATCATGATTATAATTATTTTTAAATAGTAAAAATAAACCAGTAACTTTAAAGAATAATTAAAAATGGGCCTAGGGGGATCCGCCATAGAAATTTTATACTAAAAAGGGCTCCGCGAGTCAAAAAAGGGTAGGAACCGCTGCCTTAGACCATAGTTTCTTTTTAAAGCTTCTTGATGATGTTAAAAGATATCGGTACCCCTTAAAATTACAAATACATTTTTTTTCTCTCTTCTCAATATCAACTCACAACAATGCCCAATATTTCATAAGTATCGTTTCAATAGTTGAATTCCATCACGTTACGCACAAGACCTAAAAAATCCCCACCAATAATAACATAATTGAATATACATGTACATACCTTTCTGGGAAACGTATCAGAAGGGTTATTTTTCCTCTTTTCTCCCACTATCTCTTTTAATACACGAATCACATTTGGGAAGAATTCCATTTGTTTCAGTGAAATATTTCTTTATACGAAGGTGTTCAAGACCCAAAAAAAAAAAAGAGAGAAATATTTGAGAAAAAGAGAGAAAAATCATAGAAATAGAATGTGTTTTTCCTCCCGACCAAAAATTTCTGAGTCTGCAATAAGTGATGACTCTTGTATCTTTTATTTATTTATTTTTTCATTCAATTTTTCTTTTTCTTATATATATATATATAAAATATTTTATATTTTCTTCTCCTTGTCAATGTCCGTGATTGAATTTTTCCTCCGTTGTGATGTTGCGTTTATATACAGCTTTTCATTTCCTTATATATATAATTTTTTTTTTTAGAAATTTTCTCCAAAAAGAGCAACACTTTTCAATTTTGGCCTCTTCTTCCAATACAGTTTATTTCTCAAAGAGACAGACTCATATTGCTCTTTTTTTCACATATATATAGAAAAAATATATATTTCCTTTATATATATATATATTCTTACTTGACTTTTCTATACTTTTTTTTTTATTATCTTTCTTCGAGGGGAAAACCAATCGATCCCAAGAAGTCCTTCAAAAGACGTACCAGCGTTGACAGTTCTCTACCGATGCCATCCGATATTTGCAAAATAAATAACAATAAAAAATTGCGAAAAATATTCCAGAGCACTCGAATCCCCCCCCCCACTCTCTCTCTCTCCATGCATTTTTCATTCGAACATCTAGTGTTAGGTGAGCAATAATATAACAGAAAAATGAAGAAGAAGAGAAACTATTGCACTTCCTCACCCCCTGTTTTTCCGAAGCCTATTTTTAGTTCTAATGGCTTTTCCATTGATTAGTTAGCTGAACAGCACTCAGGAAGCGAAAAATACAGGACGGAATAAAAGAATAATAATAAAGGAAGGACCAACCTCCGTTGCGATCTTTCTTTTAGATTCCGCTGCTGCTCTAATTGGTGCTAAAAGGATCATAAAACAATCCACGAATCGATTCGCGAAAAGATGGAGGAAATACGTAAACGTAATAAAAGAAGAGAAGATGGTAAACATTGTGTTATCTTCGGATAAGTTTAATATCGAATTTCCTCGGAATTTCTTTCTATTTTGTTTCGTTCTCTCCGTACTTGATAGAGAATCATATTTACATTTGTTCGAAATAAAACTAGGCAAATTTTGAATCGTTGTGAGGCATGTAGGAAGTTGTACTTGTGTATGTAAATGGATATATTTTTCGACAAATTGTAAGGTGTCTGTGATGGTAATATCGCCAATTTTCTGTGGTTTTTTTTTATTTATTTATTTAGAAAGCAATTTGAAATTTGGTGCTGTTATGCTGTGTAGCTATTTATACAGGCATTCACCTAACTTTTTTTTTTGCTTTGGTGATGCGCAGTGTCGGGCTAATTCGCCATATTGTGCCACAAGTGTCATTCGGAAAGTCATATCATTATTTTATCACGTTTGTATTTATTCTCAGTTTTCAATTACTCCACAAATTTAGTTCGTTAATCGTGACGTGTGGTTTTTAATGCTTCTCAACAGCATTCATTTTAGTTGTAATGTCTTTAAAATTCTGTATGTCATGCAGGTTTCTTTAAAATATTTGACAAGTTGCTTTTATGACCAGGTATGCTATATTCACTGCGCATGTGCGAGTACCAAATAATTTTTGTCAGAAATTTTATGTGACTATGTCTCTAAACCCTCTCCCTCCCTTCCACATTCGAAATTTCTATTCATTAAGAAGGAAGAGAAAAAATTCATATGCCCAAAATGTTTCCCTTACTTGGAAAGTTTTCAGTCTTACAGTTAGGATTTACTATTTTAATTTTAGTAAAAGCTTACGAACTAGATATTCTGAACGAAGTGTTTTTCTTTTTGTACAGGGTGGGCAAAAAGTCCGTAGAAACTTCAAAAATGATTAAAAAACCGGAAAAATAACCGAAATAAAAAACGGTTTGCAGGGTTAGCATCGCTGAATGAACGTCGTTAGGTCACAGGAATTTTTTTGACAACAAGAAAAACAACTCAAAAAACAGCCGATAGCTGGCGCTGGTACGAGTGACTTCGGTGTGAATATGCAAATGACACGGTTATATGAACCTGCACTCCTAATCTTCAGCCGGTTTACCATTGTAAACCGTGTGTGTGGACCGGCTGCACTTTTCCGTTGCTGGATTTGTGATTCGCCTGCAATGTGTTATACCCTGCGGTGGTGGTGATGTGAACACGTACTGCTGTAATAAACGATTTTGAGACATTCTGTTCGTTATTTGCGTGTCTTTTCTTTGACGTTGTATGTCAGCGCCACCTATTGGCCGTTTTTGAGTTGTTGATTTTCCTGTCAAAAAAATTCTCTAGTGATGCTAACCCTGCAAGCCGTTTTTTATTTCGGTTTTTTTTCTGGTTTTTATAAATTTTTAAAGTTTTTACTGACTTTTTGCCGACTTTTTATTTAATTTTGAATCAAATATTTATTTAATAAAATAAATTTTAGAATTAATAATACCCAAATTCAATGTCCGTTGTTTTGCTCAGAGGAATGCCTTCACCCATTGGGAATATGACCAAGAGGGTGGCTCCTACGTTCCGTTGAAATATGTACCGTATGGATCATTACTTTTTTGTTTTCTTTTAACAGCACTTCGATGTATTTTTTAACATTATCTGGCTTCCAAAATTTACCAGACAGGCCTCAGCAAAAATTATTGAAGCTTAGCATGACCATATTACCCTCACTCACCTTACATACTTCAGGTTGATTCCGGAAAGCGATTATATTAGAAAAAAAAACCGCATTATGCACAGTATTTAAAGTAAACCATATATCCGATAGAGAAAGCGTCATCTGGGAGTTCATTAGAATGTAAAAGAATGAGCTCTTTAAAAACCCTCCAAATTGGCCATTGAGAGTTTTCATTATACAATGCCCCATACAGAGGATCTTCAGCTTCTCGGACATTACGGGCCAAGCTGCTACTTCCTTGAATCGCACGGGACGGGCCATCACGTTCGTCCGCGGTATTTAGAGTTGTCAGACGGTATTAATATTCATAATGAGTGAATATCATCAGTAAAAAAACTATGTAATGAACATTGATGCTTCAACGAACAGCCCAATGGTGAGAAAACTCATCCCCAAAATTATTGGAGGCGTTTATTTACTAGAGACATTAGTGCCGTTTACATGTGCAATATTGCTGTAGCATAAGCTATAAAGTATAAAGAGTTCTAGCACCCGCTTGACGACGTTTTCCCTCGTAGGGAAAGAAATGAAGAACGGGAATTGTTCCTTCTTTGTTGGGGATACTTGGGGGAGTGTAACCTTCTTTCCTATAATCCTTTGCAACACCCCCATAGATAAAGTAAGATCTTATCTATGCGGGTGTTGATCCTTTGCACTGCGAATTGAACCGGCTAACCCACGTGATTTCTGACGACATTTGAAACATGGGTTAGTGGTCCAATACACGGTCAATGTAAACGGGTTTTGGTGGAAATCCTTACAACGGATATATTAAACCCGCTCTTTTTTTCCATGTAATCTTAATGTATATTTTCTAAATGTGAAAATCCCCATTTCTTTCACAAATTCCGGAATAAAAAAAAAAGAGATTGATTGTTTTTTTGTTGTTATTTTTTTCAGGAGCACTGAAATTACTTATTTCAGTAAGCTGTTTTTCAGCATTTTTCTAAGTTCGGTATTTACGTATGTCTTTTCGGATGCCGCTTATATATATATGAAATCAGGGCTCTAAAAAATGTGAGTGTCTCGCGTCCGTGGGCTTGCCAAGGTAGTCTTGTTAATGCATCAAATCCATTATTGGTCAATTTAGGAAAGCTTCTCATGGTCTTAAATATTCTTACATTGTTTCGAGCTTTATCAATTTTTCCCTCATAATTGTCTTTCGATTTCAAGCAGCTGTTTTGACAAAATGTTCAGTGGGCCTGGACAAAATGCCAAGAGATCCATAAATGACCCTCGTTCTATGCATTGGTGATCCATGGCCTATATCCCTACGATGGTCATATTAAACAAAAAAACGGAACATTTCATTGATGTTCACTCATCACGATTAAAAAAATATCAAACTGAGCTTTCATAGCATACTTGTCAAAATTAGCATGTTTACTTGCATTGGCCGAATGCTATGATAAAAAAAAAAAAAATTCTGCTTCGAGAAATATGGATATTATAGCTTCCTAGATCTTCAGATTCATTTCCGGACCAAAATGGCTAGACCAAAAATGACAAAATTACTGTCTGTACTACGTATAAGCAAAAGCAGGGTTGGACAACATCCCTCTGTTCGAGGGCCAACATAATGCTCAGCTTCGCGGGCCTCACTGGTGGCAATACTCCGACGTATGAGCTGCATCAGTAAAATGACCTGGAACTCTTGCAGCTTTGTCTCCGTCGTAAGTAATATGGTGAAACACGGGTAATTTAGTCGCTAAACTTTTACTTACTCAGTGTTTTGTATTTTCCTCCACTTCTTCATAACACTGATGCATATTCATTGTTTATTTGGTTGCTTTCCCCGATAGATGCGATGCATCCTAAAAACTGCAGGTTCTGCTGCAAATCATTTCATCCAATATATAGCTTGAATTTCCAGAGTCAAAACTTTTTTTTTTTCAGAATTTTTCTGTAATTGACCCTTGATTTGTCACCCCTCTAATAACCGTTGCACGGGTCAAACAGACGTTTAAGAAATTGATACACGTACCGGTAGACTAGGAGAGAGGTGCTTTATTATTGGTATGAAAAGCTTTGGAAAATGCAGTCGCGTGGATCGCATTGAATGCTTCTCCGCTTTGACACAAATATTCATCTTGTTCGGGAGAGCCCTCTGCAGTTATTAGAACTGTGTAGTTTCGACATGGCATTGTGAGTTGACATCCACTCCAGAAAAAAAATTCGTCACAGTGGGCAACACCAGATATACATTCAGATATTACACAGAGATTAAATACAGAGAATACGAACGGGCAACTTTCCCAACGAGAAAAGAAAAACATTTCCATATATATAACTTCATAGGCATTTTTTGTGTGTTCAAACGGCAGATGACAACATTGTAAATTATTTTCGTCCAGGAAATAATGAATGTCATGTCTGTTTGCAGTTAAAACCAACACTTGAAATAATAATCACAAATTCAATTTAATACACAGATTGTTCACCTAGTCGGGGGGGGGGGGGGCACAGAAAATCAACTCGCGTGCCAGCTGATGTCCACCCCTGCTCTAAATAATCTTCAAGATTTGATCTACACGTGAGTGGTAAGGAAAAAAAAAGACAAAAAACAAATCGTCCCTAGATGCAGATACCGACGTGGGTGAATACTCAAAATAGTTAAAATTATTTATTTCTACGCCAAATCGAATCAAGTAATTTGTACATATTTCGATTTGGAACACCATTTCTTATTTGTAAATGTAATCAATCGATTGAGACTAATATTCTGTCTCAAGGATGTTACTCAAATCAATTGTTGATATGTATAGTCGATAAGTGAGAAGTTTGGACTCTCCGTGAATACGAAAAAAACAAAGATCATGTCTACAGCAGATATTCACAGTTTTCAACTAGATGGCGAAAGTTTTGAGATTGTGGACAGATTTGATTTCCTAGGATCAAAAATTGTAAAAGAGGGAACTTGCACAGAAGAAATAAAAAGACGAGTAGTTCTGGGTAAAACAGCCATGAGAAAGCTTAATATAATAATGAAAGACAAAGATGTATCAATGGAAACAAAAATTAGAATTATAAATGCGTTGGTCTTTCCTGTCTTTATGTATGGATGTGAGAGCTGGACACTACGGAAAGCAGGTAAAAAAATAATTGATTCCTTCTAACTTTGGTGCTGGAGGAGGATGCAGAGAATTCCATGGACAGCTAAAAGGACTAAAAAATCGGTTATCGAAGAAGTCAAGGTTGACTATTCTCTAGAAGCAACAGTCATTAGACAGATACTCTCTTACTTTGGCCATGTAATGCGCACAGAGAGCTCACTAGAAAAAATGGTAATGCTTGGAAGAATCTAGAGAACGAGAGGCAGACCAAGCACCAGATGGATAGAATAGGTGTTGCAAAACACTGGAATGAAGCTAGCACAACTGAGACATGCTGTGAATGACAGACCAGCTTGGAGAGCCATGATCTATAGAGTCACCAGGATTCGAAATCGACTCGATGGTTCCTAACAACAACGCATAGTCGATGATCCTAATCTCATTCAAATTTCTATTAAACAATATCTTAACTTATCTTGGCTTAGTATCTTGGATGCAAAAAAATATTTTTGTTAATCTCCCTATTCCTTTTGGTATTTTAACGTGTATTTTCAGTCATTTCATAGAAAATTACCTTGATCCAATAGCTGTGCTGCCTATTGCTCCCTAATCTCGAATTACTTCTTAAACAGATGATTATTTCATATTTTTAATTCATCAACATTTAAATAATGGATTCTTAAACTATGACAAACTTGTTATTACAGGCATGATATTTTCCTTCCCTATTTTTTTGTATAAATATCATTATTTAATAATTCCGGCTTTCAGTATTAAAGAATAATTGACATCCATATAATGTTTAGGAGTTTTTTCGCCCACCCCGTTTTGGCAATTTGCCTGTTGTGGTCCTTGATGAAAGTTCTATTTCTCAAACGCTTTATAATGTCAAGAATGAATAAGTTACAAAAGAAACCACGCCACGATATAAACTGTCATTTATCATTTTAACAGAATGATATAATGAGTGATTGCACTATATTCAAGAGTCTTGAACAGAAATGATGACTTTTAGTATGACTCATAATTATGGAATTGGAGGTTAGGGTATGATTATGCGGAGATGTTTTTATTCTTATTTGTGAATTTTAATATAGCCAATTTTGATGCAATTTCTTAATGAAAATATTGTAGAATTAATTGTAATTGTTTCCATACATACAGGCTCGGCGGATTAAGCAGCGAGGCATGAAACATGGGAACAAGTTAATTGCAATATAACCACGGTAAGTTATTACAAATTACAGCATTTCGTTTGATATGTTTAAAATATGTATGAATTTCCTACTTCTACGGTTTCCTATATTTTTCTTATATTTTTAAATTATTATCATGCGTGTATTATATCTTCCCCAAACCTGAGACAAAACTACTCATTTTTTTTATTTGTGTATATTATATATCAAAAAACCCTTTAAAGAGAAAAAAATATAGAAAATTAATTTTAAAAAAGTTAATTAATTAATTAACTAATTGATTTGTGTCGATATCTTTGCTATTACCATTTGAGATTGGTACCCTTAAGCTTACTTTAGGTCTTAACTTGAAAAAAAAAAATCTTTAAAACCATTAAAAATATTGGTACACGTGCGTACCTCTAGAGCGAAGAGAACATAAATACAAGATTATCAATCATTGTAAAATTTAATAAATAAATGTGAAATTTCCACAAAATAATGCAAAGCTATTTTGAAAAATTGACATAAAAATTTTCATGTAAATTGAATATAGAAATTTAATATCATAAAAAAGCATAACTTTTCGTACAATATTCTCAGAACGTCATTCTTATAACAGTCATGAACTATTTCGACTAATTGATTCATTTTATTAATATACTAGCTATAATACCCGGCGCTGCCCGGGTTTTCTTCAATGAGGCTTTTTTGGATCACGTGATATCTCCCTCTCTTTTTCTTGAGGGACATACAAACCGTGTGCAAGTTAACCAATATAGCGACTTCGCGATTCATGAAATAATTAAATCTAGATTTACAGAAACGTAGAAATGAATATATATTTTTCCTTTTTGAAGGGGTGCTAGGTATTTCGATAAACCTCCACTCCCTGAACTTCACGTTACCCATCTGGCTATTTCAGCTTTCAAAAAATGCTTAATTAAAGCTGTGGAGTTTTTTCGATCCAATTTTTACGGGCTCATAACTAATTTCAAAATATCCTAACCTACACGAATTCATGCAAATAAATATCAAAAGACAATACGGAGACATTAATTTTCATGCTTGAGAAGATATAAATAAAAAGTTGAAATCAATGTTATTGCATGGATAGCCAAATCAAAAGTAGGTCCGGCTAATTACTTCATATTTAATCTCCTGGGCTTCGTATATCTCTAAGCGAACTGAATATTTCAAAAATCTAGAATTCAATACAATTTTTAAAATTATTGATGGGGCGGAAAATCCCACTAACTTCCGCATTTCTACAGTAAAATCGACAATTTTAGCACTGATTTCTATGAGGATCACCCTTTTCCTGACTCTCAAAGCGATGCTGATGATGATTATGACGTCTATTCAAAAAGCCTCATTACTGAGTGTATATTGAAAATGTGGCAAACTATTATAAAGGCATAAACTATTATACATATACTAACAGGATTAAAGAAGTGACAAACCGTTGTAAAGGCATATATACGTCTGAAACGCATTGCTAGGGAACCACGGTA
Organism: Pholcus phalangioides; assembly: GCF_987345545.1. NCBI lineage: Eukaryota > Metazoa > Arthropoda > Arachnida > Araneae > Pholcidae > Pholcus > Pholcus phalangioides. The sequence goes on from NW_028301595.1 coordinate 13,886,314, forward strand.
ACCAAAGTAAACGTTCCGAAAGTGATTGTTGAGGCCCAAAAACCATTGTTGCCGGACAGTTTTTTGCCCGTTTGGGGCATTTGCCCTGGGCTGACGAAATTTTAAAGTAGCCTATCGTTCAAGTCGGGTCCCATTTGGTATATATGCAAAATTTGGCGACGATCGATCTAAAATTGTAGATTTGTATAGAGAACATACACACACACACACACACACACACACACAGACACACAGAAAATCAATTTTATATATATAGAAGATAGATTTCGATAAAAAAATTCGATTCGCGTCCATACTGTTTTTCGTTTACATATTTTACATTCAATCTTTTCTTTTTGGAATTTTGATTTCATTTAAAAATGAATAATGAAAATCAAGATGCAAAAAAGAAAAAAAAAAAACCACTGATCAGATTTCTACTCAATTTGGTTTTTACTTAATCAGATCCTTAATTGATTACATTTTCTCTCTTTCCCTTTTGAAAAACTAATTAAATTTTTAGAGTAGTCGCTGTATTAATTTCTTTTTAAATTAATAAAACTGGCTGTAAAAATAACATATTGACTGTAAAAATTATATTTTTGTGAATCAATTATAGAATTATTCTTGAAAACAAAAATTATATAAATTCATCATGCAAGAAATATGTTTTGAAATTCCTTCAAAAATGATTTGAATGATTGCAAATATTTCGAAAAATCGATTGTAAGGAGAACTTCAAAATTCGATTAAAAAATTGTTTATAAAATCGATAATAAATAAATATCTTCTGACGTCATGTCAAAATTGAAATATACTGTCGTTTTTTGTTTTTGTTTGTTTTTTTTTTGGTCGTCCCATAAATTCCTAAATACCAGTTAGAAAATTCATAAAAATGGAAGGAATCGTATGTTTGAATAGCGGTTTGTGAAAAAAGTTCTCACAAAGGGGGATTTTTCGGTGCACAAAAAATGTTTCGAATTTTTGTCGATAGAGGGCCATATCACAATGAAAACCTTATGCAAAGCACCAGTGACGAAAATACAGAAATAAACTACTAATCCTACACCATTATATATTTTAGAGGACTATAAATTGCGTATTTTCAGTGATTACCTATAATTATGCACCTATAAGGTGCAACGTCGTCTATCGACAAAAATGTTCACTGCATTTTTTTTCTTATCAAAACAAACATTCCTCTCTCTAAGAACATTTTTTCAATGAATTGCATTCAAATATACTAATTATTTAAATTTTTATAAATTTTTAAACTTTTTATGAATTTATGAGGCATGGTTCATATTTTTAAGAGATAAAAAAATTTATAATTAATATGTATGTTTCACAAATATCGTCATCCAATTTTTCGTAGCGTTATTGTACGTAGAAGACATCTCGCCCGTTGAGGTTTCTTCTATCTGACTGCGTGCTTGCTGAATCCCATAGCTGCCAAGCCTACTGAATTTTAGTTTCATCTTTCGACCTCACGGCGACTTGACCGCTGTACCAAAATTGCTACCGCAGGGAGTCCCCCATCGAGATGTTAGCACACCAACCTCTCGATGAGTATAAAAAACAAGCCCGCCGTTCGGAATCGGCAATAAATTGTAGGTCCCGGTCTAATTAGCCCTCGTGTGCAGAAAATGACCGTGGTGCGACAAAAATGATCAAAAGATCTTTCGACCTCTCGAAAAGTTCTTCAATCTCCCGAATTTTTACAAAATCACAAAAATCCCTAATTGGCCCAAAAAATTCCCTACTTCGTTTAAAAAGAATCCCTAAGGAATTTCTTGTGGGGCAAAAAGTCTTTTGGTTCTGTTTTTCCCCCTTTCGAAATGACGTCACCAAATTTCATTCTGAAACCTCTCCTTCAATATTACAAGGGGGTGTAAAAAGGCGCGCTGCTGGCTTGCCCCGGGTGACGAAACATCTAGTTTTGGCCCCGCATCTTATCGTGCAGGGAAATAGCTTATCAGCCAATAGTCCTGGACAATAATTGAAGATTATATTGACGCGCATGATGTCAAAACTTCCTCTTTTGTTGAAGTTACTGGCGATAACAAAACATGAAAACTGATAAGCAAAAAAAAATATTTAATCGATTTCAAAGATACTTATTCCGATGAATTTCCTTTCATCAAACGTTCCAGAAAAAGGTCGACTTTTTCTTTTTGTACAAGTTGTGCGATAAGAACATACACATTGGTCATGGTGGAAAGACTGACATCATCACCCATGTGAAATCAAAAAAAAAACATTAAGCAAGTGTCTTCAAAAATCAACGCTTTTTTTCCTTCATCTTCCGTTGATTTTGGAGTCATTCGCGCAGAATGTTTTTTGTTCACATCGTTTCTGATTGAACACAATATATTTCTTTTAGATCACCATTGAAGTTTTGGCTTTCAATTTCACTTGTTTTTTGCGTAGGGATTTGATTCACAAGGGTTTAACTTCCACGCGTGTGTAAAATTCCTATTTTATTAGACTCCAATTTTCGAGTAGGGATTTTATTCCCTACGCTCCAACTGTTGTGTCGAAAATTTCTATTTTATTTGGAAAAATCCCTTTCGTATTCGTTTAAGTATAAAATACACGTCCACGCGAAAATCTCCCTAATTTTCATTTTCAAAATTTGGCAGCTATGCAATCCACTCCAGGCGTATACACACGCCTGTGGGAGTTAAGGGGTTAATCTTGTTTTATATATATAATAGCATACCATGAACTGATTCATCATCGCCGACCGGAAACACCGAAACTATAAATATGATATTTCATCAGTGGTTTCATCTAATGATTATAAAGACTCACTAAGAAGGAGTTTTTTTCAAAATTCGACCCCTATGGGTGGTTCAAATGTTGTATAGAGAAATCATGCCGAGCCAAAATTACTGAAGCTATGAATAAGGAATTTGGTTAGTAGTTTTATTTTTCATGACTTAAAGACTACTTAAGAAGGAATTTTTTGAAATTCGACCCCTATAGTGTTCATAAGAGGGTTAAAAGGTGACATCGGCTGAGCCGAAATAGCTGAAGCTATAAATAAATAATTTGGTGTGTAGTTTTATTTTGTAATGTAGAGACTCACTAAGAAGGGATTTTTGCCAAATACAGCCTCTAAAGGTGTCATAAGGAAGGGGCAGGTTCTAAAGTTATATGGGACAAGCATCGCTGAGCTCAAACCACTGAAACTATAAATATGAAATTTGGTCAGTATTATAATTTTTTATATCGAGACTCGCTCTAAGACGGGATTTCTGGAAATTCAACCCCTAAGGGAGTCGGGGATGGGGGTTCAAGTGTCGGGGAAATTATCACCGAGAAGTTTTCAGGTAACCGAATCCACGCTAGTGAAACCCCGAGTAAGCTAGTAGGTAATAGCTAGTCACATACATTTAATCACGCAATTCATTGGAATGAATACATACAGAGTGCTTACCACACAGGGAGGGGGTATGGCATTTTTATGCCGATCGGGTGATCCTAGATGTATACGTCAAATTAGTAAAAGTATCCGAATAGGTGTAGTACTCAGATACGTCATTCATATTTCAAAGTATGTATGGTTATTGAAATAAAATGAATAACTTTTTATACAGTCCCCGTAGGCTCCAAAACCCAATTAAAAAGTTGTTGCCCTGTCTCTCCTGATATCCGAATTCGACCAACTGTAGAAAGCGGGGGAAAAACCGTTTTACTCTCATTTAACGCTGTTTTTCCGAAATTTTCACCCAACCTTTTTCTGAATTCGAATATCTTAGCTAATATTGCACTTAGAAACATGATTTTTTTTTTTTTTTGGCATCAGAAAAGACAGGGCAACAAGTTTTTAATTTGGTTTTTGTGCGCATAGGGAATATATAAAAGTTTTTTTTTAATTTAATAACTGTGCAACCCCTTGAAACATGAATGGAATATCCGAGTACTATACGTTATTTGAATATTTTTTCTAACTGAAAGTATACCGGTAGGATCGCCAGTAAAATGCCATACCCCTGTTTGCTATGCGCCCTGTATATGCTCTTGGTGGAGGGTTCCATACATGTTTGTCAAATATTAGTTCAGATAATTGACAGTTAGATTCTGTAATTGCATAAGGGAATCATTGGCCGAGCGAATAATATGTTGGGAGTTTACTCAATGTTCTTGAAGTTGAGATACACTTCAGTAACAAATATAATAACAACATGCAGGGTTTTCCAATAGACAGTCTAAGGGGTTTATATCCCGAAGAATACCCAAAACGTCGGGTTTCCGGGTCTTTACGCGGGCAATAACATCGTCCGTGGTTATATCGTCTCCTGTAGATCAGCGGTTCTCAACCGGTGCTCCGCATAGACTTAAAGGCTCTGTGTAAACTCCAAGGGGCCCAACGGCCAATCGAGAAAAATAAAAAACAGTAAATTTTTGAAGAAAAAAAATTATAAGTATTTTTCAATAATAAAAATAAGTCAGTATCTATGATGAAAAAATAATAAATTTACCTACGGGGCTCCGCCATAGAAATTGTGTACCAGAAAGGGCCCCGTTGGTCAAAAAAGGTTGAGAACCGCTCTGCTGTAGATTGTAATATCTAGTAAAGATTTGTCGACCTATTTCGAAAGTCAACTTCCAATTATTCCATGATAAGTAAGCCACAATTTTTCGAATTCCTTTCTTAATTGATTAATTTATGCTGACTCTCTGAAGCTCGGGCTGTATATTCTATTGACACGTCTTATATACATGTGCAATCATACACCCGATTATCACATACAAACAGTTTCTAATCTTCCTCATCCAAACTCGTACGAAGCATTATAGAACAAGGAAGCTTATGGGAAGTCTATAGACTTGGGTACGCCCTGAGAAAATACATCTACCTCAATCACACAGTCATACGTTATCTCTACTGCAAATATTAATCAAATAATCGAGCTTTTCCATGAGAAAAATTATGAAAAGTGTTTATAAATGTTTCCGAAAAATGAATAAAATTTTTAATTTACAGAATGATTTTTCCCCCAGATAATACCGAATATGAAAAAAAAAACCCAGCCACACAGCTGTACACTTTTCCGAACTCACTTTCCCAATAACCCGAAGAAAATTTCGTACCACGTATCCCCGATAATCGACTGCGGCAAACCGCAACGGTGATTACGATTAAGATAATTGCGCATAATTAGTATACTCAGTGAATTGATTTTTTTTTCTCTCTCTCTTCTCCTCCTTACTCCACATCAAATGAGGATTGAGTCATTGAAAAAGAATTATCAAAAATCCTCGCAGTAATTAGGAGGGAAAGTGAGAGAGAGAGAGAGAGATGGAGGGAGAGTTTGCGACTTTATTTAATGAACAATCGATAAATTAAATCATGTGCAGATAGCTGTCATTACCAGAACCTAAATCTCTTAGAGGCTAAAACGCAGGGAATCCAAAATCACTTTCCTCGTCTTCCAATTCCTTTGAAAAGTCGAAAATGAGAGAGAGAGACAGAGCAAAAAAAAAATCGTCCGAAAAATCTATCAATTTGCACAGTCCTGGGCCCATTATTTAAATCACCGTGTTTTTCCAAGGATAGAAATTTGATAGCACCGGGGGTGAACCGAAAATATCCAGGAAATCATGTCAATGCAACGATTAAGCTAAGGTTTACCTGCTACTTAATCGGTCCGGATGATTTAATTTTATCTGTGTTTGGGACGACTATTTGCTGAAGAGGCGCAGTGGTTGTCGTCAAGATTGAAGCTCCATTTAAACGGGCTAATGTTCGATTTGTACAACCTTTAACGTACTACCTTCGTTTTTGACTGTGTGGAGTTCATTATGGAACCACCGCCTATTGATGATGAGCATGTTATCGATGTGAGAGAAAGCTATATTCTTGTTTTAATCACGAAATTTTGGTATACCACCTTTTTTAGACCCGAGCATTCATTTTTAGGAATTTTCAAAATATTTGTGTGTGTGTGTGTGCGCGCGCGCGCACTTTTGACACTCAAAAAATGCATTAGAACATAAATGACAGCAATTCTTCAAAATTTCAACTTTTTTTATATTTGTTTGTGAAAAAATAATACCCAATTCATTCAACATTTTTCAGCCAAAATAATGCAGGGTATATATTCATCTTCACATACAATTTTCCCCAGAATTTTATTGCTCAATTTTTTTGTAATAGATCACGATTTTGGAGGTACTTTCTCTCTTGGAATCCATTTCAAAACCCATCCCCCAGAAAAATTCAACTTTTAGTACTGCCCTGTGATGGAAGCCCCCCAAAAAGTTCAAATCACCATATCTCTAACTCAAAATTTGCGCAATCCTTTAAGTCAGGGCTTAACTACCTGAGGACAAAAGAAAAATCCTACAGTGAGAAGAAGCAAACCACATATTTATTTGTGGCACCAGGGTCTGACAAGAGATACATCCTCTCGTTTCTAGGAAACACTAAAATTTAAGAGTAAGTCTTGATAGAAATGAATAATCAGACTAAATAATGATCCAGCAAACCCGTCATGTAAAAAAAGCAGGGAGTGGTTTCCCCCCGGCTTTTGAAAATACACTAAAAATGGTATATATATATACATACATTGAGTACATGTGCTTCCCCCCCCGGAAAAGTTGAAATGACGGCCCTGTGATCCAGACTGGAAATATCTGTACATCAAAGGAAATTCGAAATTCAAATGATTTTGTATCCATCTGTGATAGCATATTCAGTAGTTACGGGGGAGAGTCGTAAATAGAGGAGAACAAGGGCGGCAGGTGCTCCGTATTTTCAACCTTGGACTTCCATTGACCGTTCGTGCATAATTATGGGTATATGGCTACAAAATGAACGTTATAACAAATGAAAGCCTATATTTTCGGTTCTAGTTACTATCCTGGAGACTTGATAGCGACGGTAAAATCTTCTCCGCTGTTCCAGAGATCATTAAGGGCCGTATTCACCGACATGGTATGGTTTGAATTGTTGTCACACAATTTTTGGATAGGAGATCAACATAGACTATTGGTTAAATTCAGGTTTTTAACCAATCCATGTTGATATCTTATCCAAAAATTGAGACTACAGTTTAAACCATGTCGGTGTGAATGCGGCCCCTATTTAGTTTGCGTTCTCATTTATATAAGGAAATGATTGAGTTGAAGTGGTAAGGGGTCATTCAAGTATCACGTCAGCATTGAGGGTGGGGGGGTTTCGGATTCGTTGACTTTTGATGACAAAGGGGGAGGGGGATTTGAAGGTTGCTTACGTCATCAACCACCCTTTTTGAAGATATGAAAAATTATAAGTCGCTGACGAAATTTTGCTGACAAGGGGAGAGGGGGGGAGAGGGTCAAAAATGTCTAAAAATCTGCTTACGTAATACTTGAATGGCCCCTAAGATAATATATGACATGATGCCGCTTTCCACTTGTTAATGCAAGATATGCAGAAAACTGGATTTTGTGAAGATAATTTTATTTTTTGAGATGTCGATTTTTTAAGGAAGAAAATAACTCATCTCTATATACCGGGAGTCGCATCCGGGTCCCTCGTTTGCCGGACGAGTGCTTTTGCCCCTAAGCTACAGATTTTCCTCCATATTAGAGCGTATATATGCCAAACGGGACCGTGCAATGGACAGTGGCACTCGTGGCTTGTCATTAATGAGCTATTAGCTGATCGCGTGTCCATTGTACGGTCTTGTTCGCCATATATACGCTCCAATGCAGAAGATTCGCTATCTCCCCTGTAGCTTAGTGGCGCGAGCACTCGTCCGGCAAACGCGGGACCCGGTTTCGACTCCCGGTAGAGGCAGCGATGAGTTATTTCCTTCCATAAATATATGATCACAACGTCCAGTTTTCAGTGTATCTTGCACGGTGACGTAGCCTTATTAGGGTTGGAAGTTTTTGATTGACAATTCTATTCCTTTCTAGCCGAATATCACGTACAGTATCGCCATGTGTACTTCACTCCAGCAGTTAAAATTATACATTTATAAATATTCAATACATATTTGTTAACCTCTTCGCTTACAAACTATTGGCAAGAAATTAAAATGATTTTTATTTGATGAATCGGCGATAAATATAGTAACCTTGTCCTAACCTAACCACGTTAGAAAAAAGAAGGAAAAAAGTGAAAGTAAAACAGTATAATAGATAAGTTGATAAGAGATTCCTTACGAAGTAGATTTCTCTTTTTACCTTCATCCTACCTGCTCACTTTCGCTCTTATATGTATCTAATAGGAGGATACATCACATGTGTAAGAAAATCACTAATATATGTAAATATAGAAATGAACAGAGGAAAAAAAAAACCAACTTTTCCATAGGGTTACATCAAAGCTTCACGATTATGATGATGAGAGAAGAAAGAAAACAGAGGGAACTTCTTTGAATTTATTACCACTGGCATTTGGACGCGATATTACGTCACTGTTCGCCCTATGCGATTGTGGAGTCAAAATGGCTATTTTCTCTCTATTGGATATACAGTCGAATCCCGTTTTAACGAATACTGTTATAGCGAGAATCTCGTTTTAACGAACACTTTTCTGATTCCCCCAAATATGTTTTCATATTAACAATGCAAAAACCTGGAATTACTTCGTTATAACGAAGTGATCTTCTCGGTCTCTTGGATTCTCTCTCGTCGTTATAACGGGATTCGACTGCATTTTCGTTTCTAATTACGATCCACTACCGCATCTTTAAAAACCCACATTTTTGTAAATATTCAGAAATTTCCTTTCCTGAATCGCCATTGGCCGTCGTTTGATCACTAGTGCTGCACTAGAGAGATTGGGCGCCAAGACAGATGCTTTACCCGATAGACAAACAGTATTTTCGTGCTAGTTATTGTCCTTCAGACTTGCACGGAGTCGATAAGATCCCCGCTGTCCAGAGATGAGTGTCTCCATCTATTGTAATTTGTGTGATTATATACTTTATATCCGGGAATTACCAAGTTTCATTAGTATCTCAAGAACTGAAATGTTTTGTTAGTACGGGACTGTGAATCAGTTTCATGAAAATCGGAATTCTGGGATTGCAAAATATTTTTCCTGTACTAGTCGATTCTCAAGTGCAGTATTACCATGTCTACTTCCAAACCAGCGGTGAAAACGTGCAATTTCGCATGTATACATTATACATTTTTTTCCTAAATCACTTGGTGTCATTCTTTGACCGCTTGTTGAAGATGGATTCTTTCCCTGAGTGGCGGAGTATATTTTCGTTTTTAGGTACTATCGTGGGTACTGAGAAAGTCGGTATGACCATATCCTGAGAGATACAGTCATACAAGGGGAACGGTTATTTAGCCATATAAAGAGTATGTTACTGTATGCAGTGAAACATCGCTACAAAGATACTACTCGATGTAACGATAATACCTCTAGAACGAATTTTTTTTCAAATCTTGTTAGGAATCGCCTGTACTCTAATGTTAACCTCCTCTCGATACGACGATATCCTCTATTACGACATTTTTGAGGAGACTTTGACAACAACTACAACAATGTAGGATATATTTATTTATTTATTTATTCATTTATTTAATTTAAATCGTCATGCATTTAATTTTAACTTGTTTTCATTCTTCCAAGAGCGTCTAATATCATCGGTGTTTCGAATCACATGATCACCGAAAATGTTCATAAAGCTGTTGGTGTATTGCCACTTTCTAAGTCAAAAATGAGCAATACATGAATGAATGAACGCCAGAACTTTGCCACTGGACTTATCCCGTTGCCGAGATCTCTTCCAGCCCAGCTTCGTGGCAGAGTCTGGAACAAAATGAGCAATACAGTAAAATCCTTTACAGGGGCAATTAATGCATTTGAACGAAATTTCATTAAAACCTAGTAATTGATTACAGTTTTTCGCTACGAATAAATACTTTAAAGCGCGTTTTCTGATGGTATATACTAACAAAGCAGCTTTAGAAAAGATGCCAGCAAAAGCATGAATTTCGTGGCTCGAGATAATAATGATATGCTTCTTAATATAACGATAATTCCTCTACAACGATATACTTTCATGGCCAGTAGAATATCACTATATCGAAGTTTCACTGCATAATATTGCAATGTAATTTTCCACAGCTTTTCAAACATAATAACCCCAGAAAAGCTCCCGCAGAATCCGCTTACTATAACAGTTGAAGATACATGTTATAAAAAAATCTGAAATAGAGCATAAGAGAATTCGGAGGGGGGCACCATTGTTATGTGATTTTTCCTTGGCCCCGCGAAATGACCGAGTGTTGAATACTTCCCACTATTGAAATTCTTCTTTCCCTGGTAACAGATTTTCACACTTTAAAAAGGAATACGACAAGTATGTTGGGATAAATCCAGATGCTATTCATACATAGAATAAGACAACGTTAAATATACTTTATGGGCAGTGTATAATATTTTATCATGTATATACAGGGTGTGTCCCATCAAGACCGCCCAAACTCATCCAGATACCCCCCCCCCAAACCTAATTTTGTAAAAATGAACTAAGCGGCACATTGACAGATCGCTTAAGTGACCCGGGACACAGTTCCAGAACACTTAAGCGATCCGTGACACATTTACAAATAAATACAAATACCAATACAACGCCACAACAGGCAAATTGTCCAACGAGGTGGCTGACTTAAGAACATCATGGATCCCCGAGCCATTTTATGGAGGCCCTACCTACTACTGCTACACCACCCCCCCCCCCCCCCGTGGAACCTCCAACGAATCGGTACATGCGGGAATGTGCGTGTACGTTTTTGCGTGCGTGCGTGTTTTGTTTCTCTGTAATGCTTGTTATGTGCAGTGCTGCCATCTGCCAAAGATCCCATTTAGAGATCCCTTGAGTGACATGTGATCTAGTTTTAGAGCACTTGAGTGACCCCCACTGTGTTCTACATCTCTCAAGTTACCCGCACACATTCTGAGATTATTTAAGTGTGATCCGCGGCATATAATTACGGACCACTTGAGTGATGCGTAGCACAGTTCCAGAGCACTTAAGCGGCCCGTATACGCTTCCTTCGCATTTTTCTCAAAAGCTGTGGGTCGTACAGGTTATACAGTTCTCTGAGATTTTTTTTTTTTTTTTTATGTATTCCAAGCGAGGAATCTGGCAGTGCAGAATTTGTTTGGTCCTGATGGGACACCCTGTATAGTTTTAGCATTTTCATTCATTCTTTATTGTTAAAAGTATATGTCATACATATTTATGTTATGGACATATTTTTCTCAGTCTCCTCGTTAGGCATTTCACCCGTTGTGGCCTTGCATTTGTATTCTTTATATCCTTCTGTCTTTGAATCTTTCAATACGCCCCAAGTTCGCGAGACTCAATTTTGTTCCCCTGAATGAAAATAATGACTCCAGTAGGAAGCGTTGTCTGAATGAGAAATTGTAACGAGAGAAATATTAGGATAATTACATTGTTCCGATCAAACGTGGAAATTCGGGGAAAAGGGTATTTTCCACTCAAAATGCCGGAATATCATCGCTTGATTTCAAAAATCGTTCCAAAAAGGCCTCTCTACTCTCAAAGAATATTCCATACGTGCATTCATGCCCGGTTGTATACAGTACAGCACGCGCGCGTGTGTGTGTGTGTACGCACGCTTATAACAGCAGCCATTTCCAGCAATGCCGCTGTAAAGCGAAGGGCATGCAAATTACTCACACCGAAGCGATGAGCGATGAGATATAACTAACTCTTATTATGGAAATAGCCGTTAAGATTAATGGCTTCGAAAAGATGACTGCTGTTTTCTGATGCAATAGTATCTCATTATACGATCTACTCCGTGAGGAGCATCAATTTCAAAAGCTCGTATCAACCATTGTTATGAAAATGAGAAGAAGACTCGAAGTGCGTACGTGTGTTATACATGTATATATGTTGCAAGCATCAACATTAAGAATTCTCTCCTAATGCTGTGCTGCTACATAGGTAGGGAGAAGGAAAGGAGCGATTTCTAGGAAGAGTGTGTGTGTGTTTTAGGAAAATAACATGAAGTAGCTGCCCTTTCGCAATGACAAGATGCAATAACTCTCTCTCTCTCTCTCATCTTTCTCCGCTATAGAGAGAGATATATCTCCTCCCGATGAATCTCAACTACGAGAGAGAGAGAGAGAGAGAGAGAGCGAATGCAAGAGTACATGACTCTTCTCTGAGATCAACGAGGATCTTAATCAAACCACTCCATGGAAAGTTCCTCCCATATTCTGATATGAATCATGAAACATCCTAAATTATCAGATGCTCGTCCAAAGGCTGGGCGGTTAATTGCAACTCGGGGATATAACGAGCTATAACGTAGTTCCATCCAGTTGGCGTGAATTTTTTTCCACTCCTACAGCAATATACGATATAACTATTGCGAGTTCGGCTTTCCTTGAGTAACCACCACGCTTTCTCTCGAGTAAAACCGTTGGTATCCAATAACCAATAAATTTGTAAGTTACGTATAATTGAAGTTGGCCTATTCTGAGCTGTCTACACCCTTGATCAGCCATCAGAAAAATTTAATGACGTCGTTTTGAGGGATGGGGAGGATTTTCGAAGCTCATTCAACGACTAAAAATACTGAAAAAGCTGTTGGCGGAGAATCACGTTGTTCGTAAAAGAGATCTGCCAGCGAAGCACGTTTTTGCAAGCTCATAGTGAAGGCTATATAGTAAAGGCTGTTTCATCGCTTTGGAATCGCGCTTGCCAAACCGGTCACAGCGAGCGTGATCTCGGAGATACTGCGTAATGTCACTGTTTAGACACTTTTTTAACAGACGTCATCAGCACGCGAAACGTGCTAATTTTTTTTTTAATTTTTAGTAACTCATTTTGTTGTTTTAAGTGAGCGAGCTCTCGTTTATGGCGTTGTTTTAGAGTCACGGGTGTGCGCGTGTGGTGTTCTTATAATCTTTTTACACTCTATCAGCAAAGAGAAAATGGATTATATTCAAAAAATAGTTGGTAAGTAATGTCTTCTGTGATGTTAGCATTCAAAACAAAATAATAATGGTAATGCATTCAAACATTTTATACCCGAATTTTTATATATATATTTGCCTCCGACGTTTTTATATTATGAATGATATAGTTGTATTGGTAGTAACGAAGTGCAAGGCTTCTAAAAGCTACACCTAATTTTAAATGCAAACAAAAATATAATCAAAAAATATTAGAAAGTTCAAAAAATAATAATTGAAATTATCTGTCTCGAGTTGATCATGTTGAATGATGTACGTTAATCGACTTTCATTGGGTTGAAAGCCAACTCGAGACACATAATTTCAATTATTATCTGTTGAACTTACTTTTCTGTGTGATTATATTTTTGTTTGCATTTAAAATTAGGTGTAGCTTTTAGACGCCTTAGACTTCGTTATTGCTCTCAGTTACTCTTGTTACTCTCAGTGGAAGTTACCTCACAAGCAAATGCGAAATTCCTTATTGTAAATGTTTAAATGGTTTAGAAACAAGCCAATAAATATACAAATACTAATGAAAATGATCGAAAAGATAATTTTGGAAAAAATTCAGTAAAATAGGCAGTTCACAAGCGATACATTTGCCTTGAGGGATTTGCCCTGTGTGTCATGCACCTAACATGAAGTTTGTTCCTGAGGAATAATTGTCGTGCGTCAGGGGAAGTGCTGCCATCTTAACTCCATTTTCAAAAACAACTACGTATTTGGTTATATTAGCTTGTCCATATTCAGCGTAAATTCTCAATATTGTGGCCAGATTGAGTATGAAACTATAAAGTATTTCACTTCATCGATGGTGACCAAGCAGCCATATGTTTAGTATACCCTCAATGGTATGGATTGAATCACTAGTAAAAGGAATATAATTTAAAGAAAAAAACAACATGAAATCATTTGGAAAATCATTGGATCACCTTTGAATGACCGTAGGCTGAAAACATCATAATTACATTAACAGATGTGGTTTCTCTGAAGCGCAGAGATTTCATCCCGTTGCCCATGAGCACCACGGTACACACCAACCAACCACGTTGATTTCACGGGATTCGGTTTACATATCCAATTAACTTTTAAACCTAACCGCATGTGTTGTTAGGTTACCGGAGGATAAGCCGACAACCTCTTTCAGGAAAACCCATTTAAATAGCAATCTTTCATTCCACGGTGCTCACCGGAGTATTCAATGTGTACGTCCAATTTCGTACTCGCGCGAGAAATATTGATTATCACCTTCAGTGAAGTCATATCCAAAGATTAACATTAGAATCTAGCTATTGCTAATTTAATGTCTTGACGTGAGTGAGTCTGATCATATGAGACAGAATTTGCTGCTCAAATTTGATTGTGTTCTCAAAGATATTTCAGTGATTTAGGGGTGATTTCGGGGCGCTGAATCTGAATGTGGCATTCGTTTTGTTAGATCTGTTTTTTTAGATAAAGTGAATGTTAAATCTCAGTAGTATAATGCATAAGCAGTATAAAAATTAAATTGAAACTGTGCGTTATAAATAATAATAAATCAAATTGTGGTAAAAATATTTCAGCGATTTCAGGGTGCTTATTTCGAATCATGCATTGGTTTCGTCAGATCGGATCGAGTTTTAGAGATAAAGTAAAAATTAATTCCAGTTAAGTAATACATAAGTAGTGCGAAATGTAAATCAGTAATGAACTTAATGTTAATTAGCAAAGACCACTAATCAATTAAACAGATATTTTCTGTAGTTATGTCGAGGTGAACTCGAAAAGAAAAGTCATCCGGTCTCCATTGGGACTCGAACTTAGCCGCTCTTACAAACCAGGCAAGCATGCTACCATCTACACCACTGGAGACACGACCCTGCCTTTCATATTTGACGCACTGTGGCGTGATGTGGTGCAGTAGAGGCATTGGTAGCCTCTTAACTTCAGCAAATGGGACTCCAGATGGCGTGGGACGGTAGATGGCTTTCTTGAGCCCAAAATATCAAGAAAACAAATATTTCATGTGCCGAAGTGAACTCGGAAAGAAAAGGTATCTTGTGTGATCACCACCGTTGTATCATGCTCATGATATAAATTTATATTGAATATGTCCATGATATATTGAACAAAATGTGGGAGGGGAAGAGAAATGTTGAAAGTAAAACTCCGGCGACAAAAATTGGTGCCTCTAGAGTGTAGACCAGCGGTTCTCAACCGGTGCTCCGTGTGCACTTCTCAGGGGCTCCGCGGCTACTCGAGTATAATAAAATAAATCAATAAATTTGATAAACAAACAAAAAAAGAGGCCTAAAGGGTACCGCCATATAAATAATTTACTAAAAAGGGCTCCTCGAGTTAAACAGGGCTCCACCATAGAAATTGTTCACTGCGAGTCAGAAAAGGTTGAGAACCGCTGGTGTAGACTATTGTAACTTGTTTAGAGCAGTGGTGCGCAAACCGTGAGTCGCGACCCCACGTGGGATCGTGTCAATGAACAACGGGTTCACGAGAGATTCTCCAGAATGAAAAAACTCCCAAATAACAAATCTTTTTTTGATAAAAATTGTTTTTTCGGGTTCGAAGACCGTCGTCCGTTTGAGTTTGTTCTCAACGTTTCCCCAACACTAGTGGTTGGCATCATCAGGAGAATTGATAAACTGGATCAAAGTCAAGTTTTCCGGAGTCTCAGGTTGTATTTATGCACATAAGTGGCTTGAACTACACTATTGTTTTGTGATTGGTCAGTTGATTCTATGGCTGGCAGCGTATTGTAAACAGTTGTTATGCTGGTAGAACCTGATTGGCCGAGAGATGTGGAGTTATCTGATTGGCTGTTGTCATCATTCTGTTGCTGGACCTTGAAGGGGAAGGTTCTTGTTCTTCTGAGAGCTGGTGTCCAGGATCTGCTCAATTTCAAAGTTTCTTCTCTTCTATTATAGCTGTTTTTGTGCTTGTATATTTCAATAGCCTCTCTGTAGATTCGTGGGAAGAAGTGGTCAACATTAGCTATTACCTGTGTTTTGCTGAACTGTACACTGTGGTTGTCGTAAAGCGCATGCTCTGCCACCGCCGACTTTTCTGTTTGGCCCATTCTGCAGCATCGTTCGTGCTCTTTTATTCTCGTGGCCACAGATCTTTTTGTGGTTCCAATATATACCTGACCACAGGTGCACGGTATTCGGTAGATCCCCGGTGTTGATAGAGGGTCACGGCGGTCTTTTGCTGATCGTAGCATTTCACATATTTTTCTGGTTGGTGTGAAAATGGTCTTTATACGATGTTTTTTCATGACCTTGCTGATTCTTGCCGTCACTCCGGGGATAAAAGGCAGCACAGCTTTTCCAATTGATTGTGACTGCTCATTTTCCGTTGGTGATTCCTTGATGGAAAGGTCAGGTATATATTGGAACCACAAAAAGATCTGTGGCCACGAGAATAAAAGAGCACGAACGATGCTGCAGAATGGGCCAAACAGAAAAGTCGGCGGTGGCAGAGCATGCGCTTTACGACAACCACAGTGTACAGTTCAGCAAAACACAGGTAATAGCTAATGTTGACCACTTCTTCCCACGAATCTACAGAGAGGCTATTGAAATATACAAGCACAAAAACAGCTATAATAGAAGAGAAGAAACTTTGAAATTGAGCAGATCCTGGACACCAGCTCTCAGAAGAACAAGAACCTTCCCCTTCAAGGTCCAGCAACAGAATGATGACAACAGCCAATCAGATAACTCCACATCTCTCGGCCAATCAGGTTCTACCAGCATAACAACTGTTTACAATACGCTGCCAGCCATAGAATCAACTGACCAATCACAAAACAATAGTGTAGTTCAAGCCACTTATGTGCATAAATACAACCTGAGACTCCGGAAAACTTGACTTTGATCCAGTTTATCAATTCTCCTGATGATGCCAACCACTAGTGTTGGGGAAACGTTGAGAACAAACTCAAACGGACGACGGTCTTCGAACCCGAAAAAACAATTTTTATCAAATGATGGCCGCGAAAACCTTATCAACTATTTAAATCTTTTTTTATTTAAAAATATGTTTGAACTAAAGAATGCCTTTATTCAGCTGAGCTGATTACCATGTATCATACAATGTTATTTTATAAAATTCTAGTTGTAGAATAATTAATATATCGGCTCCGTCATGCCTGGGCATGTGCAAAAAAAAAAGGACGTGGGAGAATCATCCAATTTCAGAATTGTAAATTTCTTGAAAATTAAAAACACAGAACAGTAAATAGAATAAGTAATATGTGAATATACGGGAAAATTTGTGTATGTTTTATGAGCAATTTTTTTTATGGTTGATTTCAAGTGCAGAATAATTTTAAAATAAATTCTTAATCACCCTGTATACGAAAATACATCAACCATACACCTCGCTACACTTCCATCTTGCATAAGGGATACTAAGCACATCAAAAAACAAAGTAAATATTTATTATGATATTTAAAAAAAAAACTGAATATCTTTGAAAGTTAATATCGCGTAATTAAAATCGGAACAAGTGTTCCGAAAAGGGTTTTCGGGACAGTACGTTTACTTGCAAAATAAATCGGGACATATGGTCAGCCTATGTAGGGTCTCGGGACATATGATCAATCTATGTAGGCGTCTCAGAACATATGATCAGTCTATGTAGGCGTCTCAAGTCATATGGTCAGCTTGTATAGGGGTAGCCAAAAACCAAAAGCAACACCAGTTTTAAAAGCAGTAGCTCCAATCTACCAGAAAACCGTTAAAATTTCCTTGGGAAATGATTTTTTTTAATAGTGTTATCAGGTGAGTGCTCTTTTTCCGGTATTGAACATAAAGAGAATATACCCGTAAAAAAGATTTCGAACACTTTAGTCTAATTTCTACCATCCCTCGTACAAATTGAAAACAAATGAAATTATTATAACACCTAATAAAATCCTTACATTCGAAATAAGAGAAATATTTCCTACCGGAATAATTCCGAATTGGTGCTTTCAAACTTAGATTAATAAGTTTTCTTTGTTTTTTGGTTTTTAGATTATTCCCACTATAGCCTTTTCAATCATCATGTTTAAAATATCTCGACCGGTCATGGTCAGCTCCAGAACATGTTTCCTCCATGAGAATCATTAACTTTTGATGGAATCCCTTACCTCTAGGATAAGACTCGGAGAGTGTTATTAGAAGTCAAGTGGAGAGAGAGAGAACGAAAAGATACGCTTCCATAAATATCTGTAAAGTTTTCGAGAGTTAAAACGTTAAAATGCCGTCCCAGTCTACGAAATCCCTGGTATCGTTTCCACGCGGATTCCGATAAACATCTTACTTAAGGCAGTCCACGTAACCCATTGGCAATCCTTACCCATTAACTATGAATCTTAGTGATATATCTTAAAAGCGCCTGGAGGTGCACATTTTCCACTTTCTCTCTCTCTCTCTCTAGTGTAAAGTTTTTTTTTTTGGAAGAAAATGTCGATTTTTGAAAGTGGAGCTCGAAGAAGCCGTAAGAAAAGAAAGAAATGGTCAGAGGAAAAAAAGAAAAAGAGCAAGGAAAGCGTAGTGCGTGATGAGAAGTCACAATTACAGTTGGCAGCCCTTCAAGGCAAGTCGTAACGTCTGAAATGGAGGAGAAAAAACACCAAAGCACACAAGAGAAATAAAATGGAAAAGAAAAGGGGTCCTTCTCTCTCCTCTCGTTTCACCATGACTTTCGATCTCTTCTGGCATCATTCCAATTTTCGGCCATTCTCATAAGAATCTGACTGTTCAACCAGAACATGGAATCGGACCTCTTTAGCTTTCCACGAGAAAAAAGACCTTAGAGAAGTCGTGAAGTAGCCTTCACCTGATGAGCTGTCCACATTAGTTCGGTATAGAAATCTGCTGCGCTGATAAGAAAAGTACACATTTATATACATTACACTCAGTTATACTTTGATGAAAGGTATATCAAACAAATGGGAATCAAGTCTTGCATCGGGTAGCCCCATTGAGTGGTATTTGGTTTCAGTTTGCTTCCGTACTTCTCGTCATGAGAGATGTGTTTCTTTCGGTATTCGGTTGCGATTGGAATACATGGAACGAATGCAAAAGAATACTGCTACTACTACTTTCCAACTACGGTCATATCGACGAAGTGGGAGCCATGTTCTGGTTTGGTGGTGGTCATATCGTCATACATCAATTTACTACAGAACTGAGACTTCCCTGACTGTGAAGAGAACCGAATCGCCTACTGCTGGGGAAGTTCGCGATATGCCTGGAATATTCCAGAGTGTTCGCCAATCCCTCCTTCTCCACTGGTCTTCTTGCATCACTGTTGGCTCTTTTGAGCAATTATTGTAAATTATTCATTAAAATTTCTTTTTTTTTTAAGGTATACGTTATTCTTGTGTTTTTTTCTCGTATCCTCGGTTTCACTCTGTTGCGCCCTGTAGCACGTTTGCATTTCATTTCAGATCACGCATTCTTTGATGAACATTGTTTTTGTGTGCACTATCACCTCTTAAAGTTTCCCCCCCCCCTTATTTTTTGGATCACCCTGTATACAAGCTCTTAAATGTTATTACTTGTTTGCGGCAAGACAACCATAAATACATTATGGACATTGTATAGCATTTTATCATGTGTATATATTGTTTATAATTTTTGTGATTGTGTTTTCAATTGGGTTGCTTTATTTTTGAAATACACTGGTGAAAGAAATTAAGAGAATTTGCAGACTTGGTCGATTGTCTCTAGAACTACTGTACCGATTTTAATGAAATTTGATATGTACATACATTGATACAATACAAAACAAATAACCATTCAATAATTGTAATACACACGCATGATCGTGCGTAACACTCGTTGGAGTCGGAAGGTATGAAACAGCGGTTGCAGAATAAACAAAAAAATGGGTTAATAGATGGGTTAATGGGGTTATGGTCCCCTCTTACAGATATACAGGTATCGCAGCGTGATTTCATACTTGAAATAAGGCAGTTTATCATTTCCTGTGGCAATTGGTCCCACTCGTTCAGCAACGCTGTTTTTATTCCCTGGATGGTTCCCGGAGGGGGGTTGCGAGTTGCAATTGCCCTCCCCAGAGCGTCCCAGACATGCTCTATAGGGTTAAGGTCTGGCTGGCCAATCCATCCGGCGAGCAGAAGAGCTCTATGTGGCCTCGCGTTATCGTCCATTAAAATGAACTCAGGGCCAACTGCACCCCTGAGAAGGCGAACATAGGGCGCCAAGACCTCATCCCTATACCTCACACTAGTCACAGTGCCTCTTTCAAAGACATGGAGAGGTATGCGGATATCCAACATGATGCCTGCCCAGACCATTAAACCTCTTCCGCCATAATGGTTGATTTCGCGGACATTGGAGGGTAGGTAGCGAGTCCCTGAATCTCTCCATATGAACGTACGGCGAGAATCGGTGCTTAGGCTGAACCGGGACTCATCAGTGAAGAGAACGGTCGCCCATTGATCCATACTCCAATCTCTATGCTCTCTGTACCATGATAAACGGATTCTCCTGTCCGTAGAAATGAGCGGGACGCAAACAGCCTCTGCAAACAACCCAAACAACCCATTCTTGCAAACAACCCTCTCTCATGAAATCTTTTGGAAACAGTCACCCTTGACACACGGGTTCCTGTGGCTGCATACAAGTCACGAGAGAGCTGAGAAGCTGTAGCACTTCTGTTACGCCTCGCTATAATCGACAAATGACGATCTTCTCTGGCCGTCGTGGCTCTTGGACGACCTTGCCCAGGCTTTCTCTCGATGGATCCGGTATCCTGGAACTGTTTCCATAAGTTACACACGACGCTGGGCGTTAAATTGAACTATCTGAACAAATCTGGACTTGAGATTGGCCTGCTTCTATCCTCCCCACAATTCGCCACCTCATTCCATCATCTAAACGTTGGTGGTTACTCATTTTTACTGTTACAATTTGAAATTAACCGATTGCTGCCAAATAACACCAAGAAATTCGCCGAGGTGTGCTAGCGAACGAAATGCGTCTTAACTTACGCGCGCTTATAAAGCCTGTTACTCTACTGGCTCCGCCTACACACACGTGTACGCTTACGTATTTGACGTACAAGATTTGCATTTTTGTCTAGAAACAGTGGTATTACATTCAGTTCAGTTCTTTTCATGAAATTTGATAAAATATGCAAATTCTCTTAATTTATTTCACCAGTGTATATGACATCCATATTTGTTATGGGCATCTTTTGCTCATCCACCTCGTTGGGCATTTTGCCCGTTTGTGGCGTTGTATTTGTATTTGAACGAGTCGGGTTGGAAATGAAGACTCCAACTCTCGGTGGTAGCTTCAGGCTCGATAGGAAAAATACGTTGCTATTTATGTTGTCGCCGAAGATTGAACCCACGGACCGGACGGCAATCTTCACGGTGGTAAATGAATATCTTCCGAACCACATTTTTGCTTTTTTTTACTCACCGAGAGCTTTTGCTTTTTTTTTTTCCAACCCCTCGGTGTCGGGGGAATCCCCCTGCGGTATCAATCGTTTTCTGTGTGGTCATGTTGATGCCGTTTCTGTTTTACCTCCGCGTCAGACAAGTTTCTGACACAAGCACGAATCGGGGTATCTCATTCGCCACAACCTCTATGCATTCCTTGCGTATACTAAAACGGTCTACGTGTAAGTCCTGTCTAATCTATAGTACAAATTCCCACAAAGTGACTTTAACTGACTTTAAAGTGACAAAAACTTCCGTTTCTTCGAAGGCTGTCCATCCCTTTGTGAAAAGAGAGAAAACCGTCCCAAGATGGTCTCTCAGGGCTGTCAGTGGTCATGTCTCTCTCTGAGACGGATTTCAAGCTCTCGTTGCTTGATTTACACCTTGATTATATCGATCCAGTGGCATGCAAGAATTCGCATTGCCCTCGTTTGTCAGAAACATCGGCCATTATCATAAGAACGTGGAATCGGACCTCTTTAGCTTTTAACGCATAAAAAGTATAGTGGTCGTAAAATAGACTTTACCTGATGAGCAGTGCACATTAGCTCGGTATAGAAAGCTGCTGTTCAGGTAAGAAGTATACATTTATATACATTATGCAGACGTACTTTGATGAAAGTTATATCAAACAATATCAAATGATTGTCGGACTCATATGATGATATGTGAATGTATATCTACAGTGTGATGGAATAATTACAATGTAAAATATAATACTTAAGTGAAGTAATTATTATAAATCCCAGGGACACTAAATTGCTGCTCACGAATTGTTAATTGTTGCTCCCTGGGGTAAGATGTAGAGTTGATTTTTTTTTTTTTTTTTTGTGGAGAAAATAAATGCTCCCTTCGGGGAACCCCGTATGGTGAACTATTTTTGCCGGACTGGGGTTCAGTATCTCTTATATCAAACGAATAGAATGAAGTCGATGCTCATTGTTGTGATGGAACGTTCGCCAGAACGTGTGGTCATTATAACCAGCGTTGACACTATCGAGAGTGGTATATACAGTAGTTCCAGACAGTTTCCTTCTCTGCATTTTCCATCAGAGATGTGGGGTTTTTTTCTCGGTTACTATTAGAATACATGGAATGAATGCAGAAGAATTTCGGTGTGTACAGTGAGAATTGTTGTTGAAAAGTTGACAATTTTTGACGTAGAAATTTCGGCCGATTTTACCAGGTGGTCGAAGAAGACCTGGGTCCTGCTGGAAGCCGTGCATATATGTATGTGTTGTGAACCTAAAGCGAAGTCTGTTTCTGCGTAATGATCGTCATGTGTAGTGCCACCGTCAGTTTTTCTAACTATGAGTGAAATGTAATGATTGAATAATTGTATCTCGTCATGGGCCTGTTGCTCTCTGTGGCGAGACTTTTTAACTGGCAAGCATTCACCCGGAACACACACACATTGTCTCTCCGACCTGTGCCGATGCGTTAGAAATTCCGTAGAGGAATATGTACGAAGTGTGAACGAACGGTTAATTAGTAGTAGTGTATCCAATGGCTATAGGGGGGATGACCTTCTTCAGTGACGTCATGAGCTTCACGCGGAGGGCTTCTGCTATAGATGGTGTTGGCAACACCCAGGATGTTGGTGCCAATAGGTAATTTTATCCATTGCATCACGATTCGCCGCAATAGGATTGTTTTCTTCAAAATGTCCCTTTATTAATGAATTGATTTGCGTTAGGTTTCGGTTTTTAGGATTTATCCAGTTTCTTAGTCTCATAATCTGCTCACCCCATTCCTCGGTCCGGTTCCGTAAATCAGCTACTACTGCTAAATCAGCACCTCGTACACATTCCTCAGCGGAATTTCTAACGAATTGGTACATGCTGGAATGTAAGGTGTTGTGAATATAACTTGAAGTTTTTTATTGTGTAATGCTTGTTATGTGTGTAGTGCTTCCATCAATATTACAGAGTATGCGTGAAGTGCAATGATTTCAGATTTGTACCGTTGTAGGCCTGTTGCCCTCTGTCGCGAGACTTTTTTAAAATAGCTGTAATCATCGTTCTGGGCTCTCATACTGAGATTCCAAGTTCGAACCCCGGTGGTGGTCAGCTGAAGATGGGTTTCCTGCGGTTTTTCCAACTTCGAGGTGTGAATGCGAGCCGATCTTTTATTTGAAACAGCCTCCCCGCTGCAGGCAGGCAGGCCCACAGCATCATAATTTCAGAACATGAAAATTCAAACATTTACCATCTTCATTTCAAAATATGGAAGACAGATGGCTGTATAAGGAACAACACGTAACAAGCGCAACTCTCGAAAATAGATATGTTAGGGCCGCATACACACACAAGACAACACACATTCCGACATGCGAAATTTCGCACAGGAATGTGTACGAGATGCATTTACGGTTAAGTAATGTAATAGGGCTTCAACAAAAAATATTCAATATGCTTACTTTGATAATTAACATAATTAATAACTGAAATAACATATAATTTAATTTATAATCTAATTATAAACTAATATACAGGGTTGGCAAAACGTCCGGAGAAAAACTTTGAAAATGAATAAAAAGAGAAATGAAAAACGGTTTGTAGGGATACCATCGGTAGGTGACGGGAATTATTTCGACAGGAAAAAAAAATAACTCAAAAAACAGCCTGGTATAGATAGCACTGGTAAAAGTGATTTCTGTGTGAATATGCAAATGAGACGGTTATAAGGACAGGAGCTCCTGATCCACAACCAGTTCACCGTTGTAAACCGTGTATGTGGACCTGCTGCACTTTGCCGTTGCTGGATTTGTGACTCCCCCTGCAATGTGTTTCACCCTGTGGTGCTCATGCGAAACACATACTACTTACTAAACGATTTGGAGGCATTCTGTTCTTTATTTGCTTTTCTTTGACTTTCTTTTTTTAGCGCCACCTATCGGCTCTTTTTCGATTATTTTTCCTGTCTTTAAAAACATTCCCGTGATCTAGCGATGCTAACGTTGCAAACCGTTTTTTATTTCGGTTATTTTGCGGTTTTTATGGATTTTTGAAGTTTGTACGGACTTTTTGCTCACCTTGTATAATCTAATTATAAATTAATATATAATCTAAAACTAAATATTTATAAATTGTATAAAACAAAAATAACAGTGTAATTCGATGATACTTTCTTTTTTATATTTAAGGACGGTTTCACTGATTTTCAATTGGTGATCGTATTTCTTTCAAATTTCCGATTTGAAAAAAAAAGAAGGTTTATTTGACTTTCGATAATTTCTTGTGCAAATAAATCAAATTGCTGTGTTCATCAGAACCGTCTACGAGTAAGTTCCGACTGATTTAATTAGTACGAGAAAATTCTCTCTCTCTCTCTCTTACCATGAACTCACCGAACTCCCACCAAGAGTACTTGGTGGTACTTGATTTCGTACTATATTCATCAACACCCCGATTATATGTTGGGCTTCGTGTTGCCACCTACCAAATGAAAACAAAACTATCTGTTATGATTCTGGAATCAAAATTGATTGTTGGTTTGAAACGATTTTGCAGCATCAAAATGGACTACATGGTATGGCGGTAAATATTGTTTATTTGCATTACGAGATGTTTTAATGATACCACGCAACTTTTCGTTGTTCTGTCATCACAAGATGCTGAACAGGATAATTGTTACATGGAAAGAAATAACTTTCATATGTGTCGGCAAATATACCCACTTTACCTGAATAACTGTAGGCAGTGTCATTAGGTTCATGAATTGGCGGAATTCGTTTGGTTGTAGGTCTGCAAATTTTACAAACTTTGTTACAAAGTTCTATCAGAACAGGCGACATGTTTAAGAAAATTCATGTAGCGCTTGTTCATGAATCCTTAATGTCACGTGACAATTCCACCTTGCGAGTCCTGTATCTATCGTGGAAGTACGGATTCAGGGTACGTTGCCATTTCCTCCGAAATTTATTTTCAGTTTGATTCTTTCTTCCATCCAGTGGGCAATGCCAACACCATCTATATCGCCAAGCGAAGCTCGTGACATCACTCAAGATGGTCGTCTCACTTACGTGTTTTAGTAGCAGGCCGCTACTGAACCGTGCATGCACCTCATATACATTTCTCTATGGAATTTCTAACGAATCGGCGCATGCCGTAATGTGCGTTCTGGGTGTATGTGTAGCCCTAACATATTTACGTTGCGCTTGTTTCGTGTTGCCATCTGTCTTCCATTTCCTGAAGTAAAGATGGAAATGTTTGAATTCTCATGTTTTGTCAGTATCGTGTTGTAGGCCTGCCTGCTCTCTGCGGAGAGACTTTTTCAAATGGAGACCAGCTCGCATTCTCGTCTCGAAGCTAGATAACCGCAGAAAACCAACTTCAGCCCACCACCACTGTACCGTCAACGGGGCTTGAACCTGGATCCTCAGGAAGAGATTTCAGCACGATGCCCACACGACCGCACAGCGACTATGGGTAGTGATGTAATCTGTCATCTATTTTTCTAACGGACATTGCAGGCCGACGGATGCTACATCTTCCCCTTTTTTTGTAGTATATCCAATAGCTGACCTTCTTCAGTAAAGTCACGAGCTTTGCGCGAAAGTCTTCAGCTATTGATTGTGTTGGCCATGCCTAGTGTATTATTATTAGCGACCTCACGGGCCGAAGTATTGGCTGAAGTTGTGATGGGATCTGTGAGTTGTGATGGATGTCAGTCTCACAATGTGAGTAATACTGACACCAACGGAGGAAGGCATTGTGAATATGTCTAATTTGCATTTAAAGTTGGCCCAGCTCTCGCACCATCTTTACCGGTTTGTAGATGTAGGAGATGATCAATTCCGCTTCCAAAAATATTGGGTTGTGATCTGATGATGTGAAATGGGTTGAACATAAACCGACATTGCGAGTGAGTGACCATATAGGTGACTCACTCACTCGCTTATTCATCCAGTCACTTGCTCAATCACTAACTCGTCCACTCACTTACTTGCTCAATCACTTACTCGTCCACTCACTTACTTGCTCAATCACTAACTCGTCCACTCACTCACTTGCTCAATCACTAACTCTTCTACTCACTCACTTGTTCAATTACTAACTCTTCTACTCACTAACTTATTCACTCATTCACTCACTCCCTTATTCACTCATTCACTCACTCCCTTATTCACTCATTCACTCACTCCCTTATTCACTCATTCACTCACTCTCTTATTCACTCACTCCCTTATTCACTCATTCACTTATTCACCCATTCACTTATTCACCCATTCACTTATTCACTCACTCATTTATTCACATCCTCACTCAATATCTCACCCACCAGATCAATCACTCACATGCTTCCTTGCGCACTGGCTCAACCACCTGTTCAAACACTCACTCACTGTCACTCCGTCGATTTCATCAGTGAATTTTTGCAGTGATGAATTGTCATGCCTGTAAATTGTTGGCGATAAATTTTCTGGCGGTGGATTTTAAGGCCAAAGGATCGCTATCGGTGAATTTTCCACATACGAATTTTCAATTGATTGGAAACGAATTAAATGCTCTTTGTGAGCATCTGCTAGCACTAGCCGGTGCTGTGCTGTCGTGTGGGCATCGTTCAGGACTCACATCATCAGAATCCACGTTCGAGACCCCGTTGGCGATACAGTGGTGGTCGACTGAACTGACCGAATGCGAGCCGGTGTCCCATTTGAAATAAGTCTTTCCGTGGGGATCGGGTAGACCTTCAACATGCTACTTAATTCCCATAACCACGCTTTTCACGGAAGAGAAGTTTATTTGACCCATATCAAAAATAATCCAAAAAATCAAGTTCCAAACCAAAGTTTGAAATTTACATTCCAAACAACGCTGTAAAATATTGATAACTTTCTCCAAATTTCTGGAATTCTCGATCCTACGGAATCCACAAGCGCAGTACCTCAAGAGTTTTATGGTCCTCTCTCTCTCTCACCATACGAAAAACAAACCCAAAACAACATCATAAGAGATTCTCCCAACTCTTAAATTACGTTCTCTCCAGACTCTCACACAAAACACAAAAAAAATTCTACGACTAACTTCTGGTATTGGTCGTGTCCTTCGTGTTGGATTTCGGCCAATGTTTTAAACCTTTACGTGAGGAGAAAAATGAAACATTTCGTTGTCGAAGAACAGGAGGAAAAAAAACAAAAAAATATGGAGAAGATATTACATGGCGTTTTACTCGCCGAAATAAACCGAGTTATTTGGAAATAACATAGTAACGGCCGGCGATTTTATTGTTCCATGTTCTCCAGAAAATTTACGGACTTCCGCGACATAATTCCAAGGGAGCCAGACTACAACTCTCCGAGCATTTATCACCGAGCGTCACCTTCCGAAAGTCTTATAATAACGCCGCTATACTACGTATATTACGTAAGTACAACGCGCGCTGCGTTCCATTCAGAAAGCATTCAGCTGTTATTTTCAATAAACACGGAATTATTATGTAAAAGGATTTTCCTGTCATTTTTTTCTTCTGTCTTTCTCATTGCTCGGATGACGTGATGGATTATTTAGAGCAGACGCCAATGGGGCCGTGGAAGGAAAATGAAAAAAATTTCTACTTTTGTGTTCTTATTATTTAATATATTATAGATGTATTTTATTTTATATTATTAACCCTATACATGTTTTAATTAATTATCATTAGAAACCATAGTATTTGTTAGTAAGTGAAGTTTTAAGGTGTGCTTTTAGGGAAAAGCAGGCGATTCCTGGTTGAATATCATAAATGTATTTTCTTTATACAGGGTGGACAAAAAGTACGGAGAAAATTCAATAATTCATAGAAACCGTAAATATAACCGAAATAAAAAACGATTTGCAGGTCACCGCTAGGTAACAGGAATTTTTTTTAAGACAGGAAAAAAAAAAACCTCACGAAACAGCCGATACGTGGCGCTGACGTACACAAGTCAAAGGAAAGATACGCAAATAACGGACAGAATGCCTCCAAATCGTTCAATACAGCAGTATATATTCCACATGATCACCACCACAGAGGATAATACATTGCAGGCGAGTCACAAATCCTGCAGGGGCAGAGTGCAGCAAGTCCACATGCAGGGTTTACAACGGTGAACTGATTGTGGATCAACGGATCTTGGATAACAAAATTTGGAAGAAACTGGAAAGAAACACGATCACCAATTGAAAATCAGTGAAAACGCTTTTAACGCCATAAAAGAAAATTTATCAAGTTAAAATTTATTTTTGTTTTTTAAATTTATAAATATTTAGTTTCAGATAATGAATTAGTTTATAATTTGATTATACAGGATGGGCAAAAAATCCGTACAAACTTCAAAAATCCATAAAAACCGCAAAATAACCGGAAAAAAAACGGTTTGCAAGGTTAGCATCGCTAGATCACGGGAAAAATAATCTAAAAAGAGCCGATAGGTGGCGCTAAAAAAGAAAGTCAAAGAAAAGCAAATAAAGAACAGAATGCCTCCAAATCGTTTAATACAGTAGTATGTGTTTCGCATGAGCACCACAGGGTAAAACACATTGCAGGGGAGTCACAAATCCATCAACGGCAGAGTGCAGCGGGTCCACATACACGATTTACAACGGTGAACTGGTTGCGGAATAGGAGCGCGAAAGTTCTTACATTTTTTTATTGTTGCTTCACATTCATTTTACACTGCAATTAAAGTCACGCTTACATTACGGATACTTTGTATTTATGTCGCATTTACTTTACGAACACATACTACATTTTGCATTTATTTATAACGGACATTCTACCAACTGCTCTAAATGATTCTATTATTTTTTCCCGAAATTTTCTAAATTTATTTTGAGTTTATTTTTTTCACGTTTGTATTTATTTGTGTCACGTTCATGTTACAGTTATTTATAATAATGATTTCTTATTGAATTACGATATAACATGTGTCTTTTATATTTTAACTATTCACTCATATATATTGTTAGCTTAAAAATTACGAGTTACCCTGTTCAAAATATTCTGCAGTGGCAAAAAATTGTTTTCTAACAACAATTTTCGTCACTCTTTCTAACGGCTATACTTTATTACAACTGTTAAATTACGATGATCCGTATGGTAAGGCCAGTATGGTTTCCTATTCACCCCATGTTATTTCGTCGCATCCAATATAACGACCTGCAAAGACCATCCAATCCACTAAAACGCGACATAATTCCAGGAAGCCAGACTACAGCTCTCTGAGCGTTTATCACCGAGTGTCACCTTCTGAATGTCTCGTGATACCGTCGCTACGTACACTCATTGTCATAAAAATTTGCGCACCGAGAAGTAATTGTTAGATCGTAACGAAACTTATCATGAAGATACCTGTCTGGCAGATATGTAAATGATTACATAAACAGCGTGATTGCGCAATGTGTAATTCCACCAGAGGGCTCTGAACTTCGTTCCCCTTGGCGTATGAAAGTACGCAGATGAATTTTGCGTATACTTAATCTGTTGCAGAGGGATGCTTTTTCATTAGGGATGTCGTTACGCTACCATCGAAGGCAAGTAATCATCAGCATAGCGTAATTGTTATGTCCTGAATACTTGTAAAACGAGAAAGTGCCTTTTTAATGATTCTTGGACGTATTTCAGATGTGATATTAGTATCATAAATGTGTTTTCTTTATGGATTTATTCATGAAGTGATAATGCATTTATCGTAAGATTATGGCCTTTTTCTTTAACGTTTGCGCTATTTTCCTTCTACGCTTACGTAAAGCTCATCTTACATTCTAATTAGATTACCGTCATATTTAGATTACAATTTATTTTGCATTTTTAATCAATTATGTTTATTTTACATTGCGATCTAATAATGCTTACATTACGGATAGTTCAGATTTGTTTCACATTAACTTTACGAACATGCTACATTTTGCATGTACAGTAAATCTCTTTGCGGACAGTCGCAGGACAAAAAAAAATTGTCCGTAAAAAAGAGGGGACCGTATCCGAGAAGGGTTCCTGTATTAATTGTATTATATAGTGTCGACAGTAATTGAAATTGTTATTCATATGAATGTGAATGAAAAATTCTGACAATATGAGATTATATAGAAGCACAATCAGCAACACATGATTCCAGATTGTAAATCGGACATCAGAAGTGCCAAACATTACCGAACTTCAAGCCAAAATTTCATTAAAAAGTAGCCAAATATATACACAAAATATCAAATATTAAAACTTTTGCTACCAAATCTAGTGAGCATAATTCGCACTACAATACGGAACGACGTGTTCGTATTGGGGTTTTAGTCCAATGGAAATTATGTCCTGGGCTGGGGCTCAAAATAGGGTTGTTTTTTTTTTTATATGCAGTCGTCCCCCGTATTGGCGGGGGTTACGTTCTACGGGTGACCGCAAATGCGGAAAATCCGCGAATAATTTGGAAACGGACATGTTAATTGTAGAATTAAAATTTCTATATTTCATTACACACTCACATATCTCTCCTCGCTGTTTTTTTTTTTATATATCATTATTTGCCGCATTGCATTTTTCACAAAATAATTTATTTATAAATCATTTTTAGCGGCTAATAAGCCACGTTAATGGTCACGAAAATTGTTTCGCCCCCAAACTAGCCTTTATGTTGGTAATTAAACTGGAAATTCCTTCGAATTCGTGAGTGAAAACCATAATCGTGGGAGCTCATGGGCGTTGCCAGGGAAGGTCATAACTCCCCTTGTACTAGACATGATATTGATAAATTATTAAGTTAATGAAAATAGAGAAAGAAAATATTATTCTTATGAAGATATATGTTATGTAGGGTCTGCAAAGCCTGGATTTTCTGTAATTACCCTAATAAGGACATTTCCTGTGTGTGTGAAACTGAAACAAAACATAAATCTTCTCCTAGAGTGTAAAATTCGCCAAAAACCTGGAATTTTGGCTACACCCATGTTTTTGTGATGTGCAAAACATTCCCGTGATGTACTTCAGAAAGATTACTTGCCCGACGGGTTCAAAGCAGGGCTATTACATTGTGTCCCGTAAGTGGTAATGCGGGCATTATCACATCCACCATCCGTCGTAGAGATATGATTCCAATTTAAGAAATGCTCAAAAGACTTTCAAAAATTACCCTGTGCAAGTTTTGAGAGAAAATACAAAGTTTACATTTTTATACAGTCCCACTGTGCTCTTAATTTTCTGTGTTTTTCAATATCAAAACTGACACAGGGTAATTTTTTAACGCCTTTTCGGCATTTTTAAAATGAGAATCGTTCCTTGATGAGATAAAGGCCGGATTAACACAGGACACCTTGTATTATAAAGGCTGTTTCTCTCTCTCATTCCTTTTGAAGTCGCGATGCCGTGTTGGCTCAGTGGGCGTGGTCTCGGAGCTACTGCGAGACGTCGCTGCTCAAGCAGTTTTTTAGCGCACGGCATCGGCACAAGAAACATACTAATATTTTTACATTTTTATGGTGGCTTATTCTACTGTTTTAAGTCTATTGTTGTTTCAGTGTCAAAAGAGTATGCTTGTGTGGTATTTTTATAATCTACAAGCTAAGAAATGTGGATAAAATCCAAGGAATAGTTTGGCAAGTAGAAATATCTCTTTACATCTCGCATCCATAAAACAATAATAATTTCAAATATTTTATAATAGGATTTATTTTACATTTGCTTCTGACGTTTTTATGTTCTTGTTGTATTGGTAATAAGTCCAAGCCTCTCCAAAAGTGGCACTGCCGATATTGCCAATGCGTCGGCTTCTTCGTCCCCGTAAATGTTCCTTCACTCATATAAGGCGTACTTGGCTATTTGCACAAACTACACGAATACGACGTACATGTTCAGTAATTTACTACCGATCGTGTTGGATCGGAGATTAAGGCGCCATCTATGGTTGCATCAGGTTTGATAGGGAAAGGATTTGTGACATATATGTATATGTTACTGCCTGAGCCCGAAGTTGGCCAGATCGCGAAGTGGCCAGCCCAGTTGACCAGACCAATATCCAAAATTCTAGCTTCCGCTGGCCCCTGTGTCGATCCCTATATATGGATGACTAAGATATCAATATTTACAGAATCCTTCGATCGTTAGGGTTGCCAAAGCTAGTTATAATAATTATAGGTAAATATGGCTAATTATAAATCGCCATAATTATCGCACACAAAAAAAGGCAACGCGGCATTGACCAAAAATCACGGAAACAATACATAGAGACAGGCTTAAGCCCGAATTTCGTTCATTGATCGGGTCACCTTACCGCACACCAAATCCAGCCATATAATATCTCCCTACGACAATTTCCAACCAGTAGAGTTAGGTGGGAAATGAAGGCACCATCTATCCCCATGCTCGTTAGGTAAATAACTTTTTCCTAACGTTCTATGGCCGGATTCGAACCCGTGGACCTCGACGATAATCTTCATAGTGGGTAACGGGAACCTTACCACTTCGCCACTCGGACACAGGACTGGCTACTTGGCGAAGTGGCCAAAAATTCAGGATTTTTGGCAGTATATATATATATATATATATATATATATATACAGGGTGATTCAGAAAAGATGGGAAAAGCTTTAATAGGTGAGCTCTCTCTATCTATCTATATATCTATATATATAGGTTCAGGAGAAATGAGATAAACATCAAGAAGTGGTAGTACACACAAAAACAAACAAATAATAATTATTATTATTGTTTTGTTGTTATTTCTTTTGCCTTTGTGTGTACTACTTTTCCTGAACCTATATATATATATATATATAGATATAGATAGATAGATAGAGAGAGACAGAGAGAGACACAGGGAGAAAGACTGACTTGCGTTAACATATGAAGATTGGAAAACAGTTCAGCCGGCCACCACAGTACTGCTGCAATCGCTAAACCAACACGACCGTGCAGCGGCTATCATAACCCGCACTGAAAATTTAATGACTGTATTTCTAACGACATTATTCCATGCATGTAATCGACATAACGCGGTGAAATATTTCAATATAGTGGCAGGTAATAGAGTATTTTGAAGCTTCTCATGGACACGGGAATTCCCAGTGAGAAAAGCAGTCCTGGACTTCGAAGATGGATTTCTTTTTCTTTTTTGTTTTGTAACGTTCGCGGCGCGAGAGAGAGAATTTAAAATTCATTCCGATTCCCAAGGATATTAGCAATGGCCAGAACTCCGTGGAAAAGATTCAGCTCGAGATAAGATTTCGCTTATACAAACATTGGGGGGGGGGGGCTAAAGGGTCTCTCCTGCATTCAAATGAGGCCCTTTTTTTGTTCTTTCTTGTGGACGGTGACCAGTCATGAGCCAAAGTACTTTTTTTTTTTAACATTCTTTAAAATTCTCTCTCGGTGTCTTATCCCCGAGGGGGACAAAACGTCTGCCAGCGTTTGTCGGAGCATCGAGCAATCCATGCTGGAATAGAGAGAAAGAGGAAAAAAAAGGAAAAAACCCCCTCTTCTCCAGGTTTGTGGAGGCTGAACAAATAGTTTATACACTTCGGGAGTGAAGTAGAAAAATACCTCGAGCAAAGGCATCTTAAGTAAACATATCACTACACACACACGCACACACTTCTTTCTTGATGCATGCGAGGGGGCGGCCGCGCGCCCCGTGGAAGTTCACAGACACCGACGGAATAAAAGTCGAAGGACCCATAGAATTGCAAAGTTTTCATTTCCTCCAGTTTACCTTCAGGGCGCAGCTGAACTTTTGAAACTTTTCTGCCCGAGATAAAAAACAAAATAATAATAATGGAAGAAATTCGTCTTGAATTTTCTTTGGCTTATATTCCTTGTTTATCTTATTTGATCTTCTTCTTTCTTTCAATTTCTTGTGAGCGTTCGTTTTGGATATCAACCAGCGGATCCATAACTGCCGATGTCGTATCATGATATTCTCAACTCATCCCATTCGGGCAATTGTGTAGTTAACAATTATGTGCAATTATAAACAGTAAATAGATCAATTCCCAAAATGTAACTAATACAATTCATAACTATTATAAGTTTTAAATTTCGGAATAATCAGAAGTATATAGGTTACTCCTTGAAGATCGAAATTCAATGGCCAAGAGTTAATGGTCATAGTTCGATTCGTAGAAATGGTTCGGGTGTCGTCCGGGCAATGAATGAAGTAGCGGGAAATCCCTGGCCAATGTCCGATGTGCTGATGTAAGACCATCGAGCTTATGTTACTGGAGGGCGTGTGACGTCAGCGGACTTCGCCTTGGCAGTACTGAGAACGGTGTCCGCAACATCATTCCTGGGAAGATCACCTGACATGTTGAATATCTGCGCAATTCCCTTAATTTTCTTATGGACATCCATAGGATTTCAAAGGAGTTTACAACAATAAAGGAAGAAAAACATTTCAGCATCGATGCCATAATTCCAAAAGTAAAGACATAACTCCAGAATTAATGAAAGTAAAATTCCAGAATTAATGAAAGTAAAATTCCAGAATTAATGAAAGTAAAATTCCAGAATTAATGAAAGTAAAATTCCAGAATTAATGAAAGTAAAATTCCAGAATTAATGAAAGAAAAATTCTTGAATTAATGAAGAAGGTAATTCTCCAGAGTCGATGAAAGATAATTCATGAATTAATCAAAGAGATAATTTCAGCATTAATCAAAGAGGTAATTGCAGAATTAATGAAATAGCAAATTTCTAGAATAAATAAAATAGGTAATTTCAGCATAAAGAAAGATATACGTATATAAATATAATTTCAGCATTGACGAAAGAGGATATTTCAGCGTTGATGAAAGATAATTGTATAACTAATGAAACTAATTGTCCCAAAATCAACAACAAGATCAGCTTAGCAAGCCATGGGACTGTTTGCTTTTCGAAATGACTCAAACCAGTAACGCAATAAGTATATTTATAACAGGCTGTAAGTGGATTCGACTCATCTAGTAAGACCCTGCAAATCAAGTTCGTGTCGTGACTCTTATGGCTCATGAATCCTTATTCATTCATTACACTTCACTCACTACGAGTTCAGAAAATCTGTTAGTTTAAAAAAATACTGTAGATGGCAGCACTACACAAGCATCACACTGAGACAAACTTTACGAAAGGTTCACTACACGTACATACACATTCCAACTTGTACCAATTCGTTAGAAGTTCCGCAGAGGATTATGGACGAGGTACATGTCTGGATTAGTAGTAGTAGTAGCTCATGCATCCCTGGTTATAAATGAACTTATATGACCCATCTTGACAGGCCCTGCAAATCAAGTTTCGGTCATGACTCATAGCTAAAGAATCCTTGACTGTGAGAGGCTTTTTACGGCGCATTTTGGAATAAAATTTCGATCATGACCCATAGCTCAAGAATATACGGGGTGGGGGAGTCGTTAGTAGGCATCAAGAGCAACAAAAATTTCAATGACATTTGGTGTCGCAAACCACATCGGGAGGGTGGAAATCGCGAAAAACGCATTCAGGCTCTGAGTCCAGATGACACGAAAGGTTGATGTGAGTTGATCGCTGAATGCGTTCGTGGGTTCCCTCACCATATCTGACGTAAGCAGCGTCGCGAAATACATGCGCTGGGGTAGGATCACGCGCTGCGGACGACGTAAATTATAGCTATTGCTCTAGTATGCACGTGTAGCAGTTAGTTGTCTGTTTCAATGAGTACCGTGATGGCTGACTACACGAACGAGACATACACTGATATGCACCTGCTTTACGGTCGAGCAGATGGCAATGTGAGCTCAGCACAGTGGCTGTGCCAACATCAATATCCGACAGCAATAAGCATACCTGGTATCTTCGTACGCGTCCGCGAATCGTTTCTACGTTGTTGTAGACTGCCCAATGACGTCAGCGGCCGTCACTTCTGCTAACTCTTGCAATAAGTAATCAAATAAATGTTTTTGGATTTATTATTGTCGTTCCACCGTAACGTCGTAACCCGCGTGCGTTTTTCGACATTTTTCACCCTCTCAACGTCGTTTGCGACACCATATTCTACTGCAATTTTTGTTCCTCTTGATGTCTACTAACGACCCTCTGAGTTTGACGTATATATATATATATATATACACACGGCCCATCTGGGATACCACTGCGAATCGATTTTGGGTCATAACACAAGAATATTCGGCTGTAGGTGGGTTTATATGATCCATTTCGGAAGCCATTGCGATTTAAGTTTGGATCGTGAGTAGCTCAAGAGTCCCGTTTCTCTTGACTATCGTGATGTCGCATCGTCCAAAGCGATATCTGCCCATGTTCTTATATTATTTTGCATATTGATGTTTTACGTATATTCTTCTATTGTTCCGGAAATGCAAGTCCAGCAGCTTCACATACCGCCCTTATTGTTATATATCTGGGACCTCTTGCCCTTTTCGTACTTTTCGAGTGAGCTTTGTGCGGATGTGATTGGGGAATGGGTTGGGGCTTGTGTTGGATGTCACTGGATGTTTCCACCGTGGCCCACGTCTCCTGAGACGGACCAGCTTATATCCCCTAGTGGGACAGAGCGGTGGTCTGGTGGTGGTTGGGGCTTGATGGGACCCTGTGGTCTTCCATAGGAAATTTAACGGCATTTCAACATGCTCCCTATATGCTAGAGGTTTCCAGTTGGAATGTTAACGAGTGAGTGAGCGTGTGGTTTTCAAGCTCAAGAGTTTCTTTCTGAAAGTAGATTTTCACGATTCATTTTTGGAAGACATTGCGAATAAAGTTTCCGTCGTGCACATAGGTCAAGAATACGTGGCTGTGTGCGGGTTTATACGGACCATCTCGCAAGCCCCTGAGAGCCAAGTTTGGGTCGCGACTCGTAGGTCAAGAACTTGGGCTGTGTGCTTGCGTGCGCGTGCTACTATGCATCAAAACTACCATTTTTCGGAAAAAATGAGGATATGAACTTTTTTGCGTTGCGATAAAATTCGCCTGTTGCGGCGACACAAGATTGTTTACTTGCATGTGATTGTCGTGAAAAAGTACACGTGATTCTATCACCATATTTGAAGGTTCAATAATAGTTACTTTATACAAAAATTGTCACGTTTTTAAGACAAATAAATTCAATTGGTCGAATGGTCGACGCGTTTCGGCTCTTCAATGGAGATCCGTCATCAGGACCTCGTGGTCAGAATTCACACGAATGAGTCGTGGAGGAGTGACGTTTACGTCTGGTCGTCCGAAGAGTTCGCCTTTGTAGTATTTGCTGCGTCCGAGTGGTCTTTGGATGCGAATTGGGGAGCCATCTGTTGCAAAGTGTTGAAAGTTTTGTCACGACCAGTCAAAGTTTCTCATTTTTGTGATAATAGTTACTTGCTTTGCATAATCATGTGCGATCATGCAAGCATTGTGATAGATTAGTATCGTGAGGATTCTCAGGTACGAACCCAGTTGACAGTTCAATAATGGCCTAATATAAACTTGGTTTTCTTTTGTTTTCGAACTTCGAGGCCTTTAAAATATTGAAATTAAGAGTTTTGCTTTATATACATTATTTTCAATGTAAATATATTATATTTTGAATATAATACAGTCAAACCTCGTTAATGAGTCACTCTTAGGAGAGCAAAAATATGACTTGATAAGCAGAGTGACTCGTTAAACGGAGTAAGCCATAGCAGTGCTAATTCCTGCCTGAGGATAATTGGGACTTCCAAACGGTGATCCGGTAAGCGGAGTGACGTATTAACCGGATGACGCACTAACGAGGTTTGACTGTATATATATATAATCACTTTCTCTAAAAGGAATGGAATCACACGTGAACTTTACTCATCCCTTCCAGACCCTACATGCAGAAATGGGATGGCTGCTTTTTCTTACTGTAGGAATTTTTTTTATCCCCAGGGAGTTAAGCATTGTTTGTAAATTTTGGGTTAAATATATGGTGAATATGAACTTGAGCGACTTCCATCAGAGGGCAGCACTTAGAGTCGTTTTGGCTTTTTTAAGACAGCTTCAAGGAGAAAGTGCCTCAGGGAAAATGTTATTTATTACATAAAATTTTGCTATAAAATTACGAAAAAAATTGCTTATGAAGATGAATGTACCTTGCATCATCTCGGCTGAAAAAAAAATTGTATAAAGTAAATTATTTCTTCACAGAAAAAATTGAAAATGAAATAAAAATTTGTCAACATTTATGTTTTTAATGCATTATTTTGAGTTTCAAAAATGCGAAAGCATCTTGAAAAATCCATGCTCGGGTCTGGAAGCGTTATAAAACTTGAAAATACTCTCCCCCAGTCCTAATTTTTCCAAGTCTCGAATCTAGCTGAAGTACAAAAGAGCTATTGTCAGAAGTGACCGCTCTCAAAAGCTGTTCATCTATACAGGGTGTCCTAAAAGTCATAACGCGGCCTTCATCTCACAACCGTTCATTGTAGAGGTACGTTTTCAATCTAAAAAAAAATTCAAAATGTGTTCCAAAATCACTCTAGTTTGAGAGTGAGAATGGAGTATCATAAACTAAAAAATATAAATTTTTATACGATTCAACTGTCTTCTAACTTCCAATATCAAAGGTGTTGCCCTGTCTTTCCTGAGGCCAACAAAACATTTCTAAGTGAAATACGTGCTTAGATATTTGAATTTAAAAAAACTGAGAATAGTTGGGACAGACGAGCATAAACTAGCGGGTGTGACTGTCCTTTCCCTCATTTAAGTTGTTCTTTCCCAACTTTTCTCCGATTTTTGGAATTCAAATATTTCCACAAATCTTCCACTTTTGTTGGACTCAGGAAACACAGGGCAGCAACTTTCCTATTGGAAGTTACAGGACACGGGGATCATATAATAATTGAGATTTTTTTTTATATTCTGGATATTTTGAAAATTCACTTCCAAAACTGGTACAAAATGATTTCTGAACACATCTAAAATTGAAGACATACCCGTGTACAATGAGCGGTTGATGAGATAAAAGCCGCATTAGCACTTACAGGACACCCTGTATACTAATTCGTTTCTTCTAAACAAGACTGTATACTACACGTGTTAGCACGCCTAGGGATCACCGACCGTTTTATAAAAAAAGGAAGAAATAGTGTGTGTTCCACCTTATAATAAATAACTTAACATATTTCCTTCCAGGAAATTGCCCGAGATTTATTATCCTTAACACACAAGAACCCATCAAGTTTATTTTCCCGCTAGAAAATGAAATTCCGGGAAATATAACGTCAGTTCTCCGGGAATATATTGGGAATAATAATTTGATATATATTCTACACCGTAATAAGACGTTCCGCTTTTAGAGTGTAACAAACTTTCTTCTCAAACAAATTTCCCCCTCCCCTGTCCTGTTTTCCGTATTTGAAAATTCGAATAAAATTTTTCTCCTGAAATTGACAG
The DNA here is from genome assembly GCF_987345545.1 of Pholcus phalangioides. Classification (NCBI taxonomy): domain Eukaryota; kingdom Metazoa; phylum Arthropoda; class Arachnida; order Araneae; family Pholcidae; genus Pholcus; species Pholcus phalangioides. Next base: position 13,926,025 of record NW_028301595.1, read on the forward strand.
AACGTTTTTAATATGCTGGTATTTTGGTTTTTTTTTTTTCTCCCGTGAACGAGGCGGGATCTGGAGAACGTCAAAAATGAATATTCAAATGATGTCTTTTTACAAAAAAAACAGGGATTTTTTTTTCCGGAATCACCTCCATCTCACGCCGCATATAACGTAACGCGGTATCTGGAAAAGAAAAAATTTTGGAAAAAAAGGAATGATTTACCTTTTTTGATGCCATATTTTTCTTTCCGGGTTTTTTTTTGTCCTGGTGCAATAAACATCGATTTTTTCATTAGACCTTCGGAATGTCGTTGAACATTTCTCTCTCCCGATCCCGTAACTTATTCAGGTCCTTCGCATGGAAATCGATTCGGAAGAAGATAGATTCGCATTGTGACTTGTTGAATTTAAATGTCCTAAATTTAGTTTTTTTTTTTTTGCCCCCTCCACTTCCATCCGTTTAAATTACGTGATATGATTTCCTTCTGAAGGTAATTTAACTTTTCCATTACACTGAGGAAAAACGTGAAAAATACGGATAACATGGATTTTAACATTAAATCGCTGCTTTGTTTTATGTATGGACGAGAATGTTTAACCGTTAGTATAGAGTGCGGGGCTACTGTATTTATTTCATAAAAACGTGTGTCGCGGGTCACATAATTAGGTGATATATAACAGCGTGCGGGTTACGTAAGCGATCTGTGAATCTTCTTCGGATCGTTTTAAGTGCTCAGGAGCTGTGCTGCGGTGATCTGTGGAACGTGTCGAAGACCACTCGAGTTATCTGGAAATGTGCCGGGGGCCACTGGAGTGACGTGGAACTGAACTGCACCGCGTGTCAGCTAAAAGTGATCCGGGAATGTGTAGCGGACCGCTGAAGTGATGAGAGGCCGCACCGCCGGGTCACTTGAGTAATCTGGGAATGCACCACAAGGCAGTTGAATGATACGGAACTTCACCACGAGTCACTTAAGTGATGTGTCCCTCATTTCATCATACAATATTAGGTTTGAGCTCGCGAGTTATGCCTCAGATGACTCCGAGAACCGCATTTGACCCGCGGGTTGAACATGCATGCATGCTTTAGAACAGGGGTGGCCAACAGCTGGCCCGTGACAAGGTGACAGTACCATGAAAAAAAATTAAATTTCTGATCATTATTTGAAATATCGGTTCCAACAGCACATTTCTCGATTAACAAACCGCTTACAAACTTCTTATTTCCAGTGACGAAATTAATTTAATAACTAACTAATTAATTCAAATTAATAAATGAGTGGCCTATACACCGAAGTTGCACCACTGTTGCGGCAGGCGACGCTATAGCTGACCATTATGTTGGCCCGCGAGCAGAAAGAAGTTAGCCATCCCTGCTTTAGAACAACAAATTACACACTTCGACTCTAGCGTTCGGCATCATCAGGCAATGTTTGAAGGTCTTCAAAAGGTCAGTCTAAGAGACTTGATTAAAAACATAAAAATATAAATTTTAACTGAATCTCATTTTTATGAGCCCCCCCCCCCACCTTTACTCTTGAGGCCGCCGGGCCGTGACCAGGTAGGCCCAGGCGTTAAGACGACGCTCCTCACGTGAAACGGATTTGTTTAGGGTTGTATACATTTTGATGCTCTTCTCCCATTCTACTATTTTTCTCGGCCCCACATTCCTCAAATTTGACGAGAGATTCACACTGAAGTGTTGAACATTGAACATATGGTTTAATTGGCAACTTGTCGTTAAATGCGAAATTTGATTGACGATTTTGCTGAAATAAACAACGTTTATAAATGAACGCCCTCAAAAAAAGGAGGGGGGGAGGCATTTTTATCATTTGATCATTTTGATTATGAACTAATAGCAAAGGAATGGGTCGGCTCCCTCTTTGATATATATATATATACATAAATATCGACTGAGATACAGAAGAAATCATTTCCCCACGGTTTTAATTTGCGTATATTCGTAGATAATATCAAATGCAGGAGTTTGAAACATATAGAATAGTTAATCGGCCCTCGAACGTTTTCATCTCAACCGGAGGGAGATGTTCTTTCTCCGCCAACAATACATGGAGGAAAGATACTTTCTGTATAGATACTACTGTAAAGATACTACTGTAATGATACTTTCTGTATAGATACTACTGTAAAGATACTACTGTAATGATACTTCTGTAATATATACTACTGTTAAGATACTACTGTTAAGATACTTCTGTTAAGATACTTCTGTTAAGATACTTCTGTAATAGATACTAATGTAAAGATACTTCTGTAATAGATACTAATGTAAAGATACTTCTGTAATAGATACTAATGTAAAGATACTTCTGTAATAGATACTAATGTAAAGATACTTCTGTAATAGATACTAATGTAAAGATACTTCTGTAATAGATACTAATGTAAAGATACATCTGTATACAGAACTGAACCCGTTAGAAAAGTATTAGCAACATACCACAAAGACACTATTTCTCTCTCTCGCTCTCTCTCTGAGTTATCACCACCTACGGATATCTATCGCTCAGTGGAATCATATAGTTCATGTTTTTTGATCATGATCGGGTTTTAGAATTTAAAAAAACAAAGAAGTACTGGTAAAGTACAATTTCTCGGGTCGCGCGAACAACTTGGTTTAAGAGTGTTTCGTAAGGTGAAACATTTAAAGAAATTTTTGAAAGCACACTCTGTGTGGGCAGTTGTGCAAGATTGTGCTATATATATATCTTCTCAAATAAAATGAATTAATTCCTATCTTCGGCCATTGTGATATTGTGGTCATAATAAGTGGTCATAATTTTAATTTCGTTATCCAAACTAGCGTCCAGCCTCCTGTTCTCTTTCAGAATTATCATTTTAATTAATTAATCGAAAAGAGTGAAAAACTTCAAATTAAAATTTCTAAGAACCAAAACAATTCACACACACATGTTAATCCATAGAAATTAATTAATATGCTCATAGAATCATAAAACTGAACGGTATTTGTTTTGTCATAAATGCTATAAAAACCATATTTCAGTTGAATATTCCGTCATCGCACGTCTTACCAATAGCAAAAAAATATCCAAAGAGAGGGGGGAAAGTGTACCTAATACCACCAAAAAACTTACCATAAACACAGAAAAACCGTTGTCCCGGAACTGTAAAATGGTATGTGAGACAAAGCTTTCCCTGAGGTAAAATATATACATCATGGATTTTATATTTTCAGCCGAGAACAAAATTTATGGGTACAAGACCAATGCTTCTAGCGAACGGATCCGAGCTCAAATGTGTGTGTGTGTATGCATGTATGCGTGCGGTATATGTAATGCTTTTTAAGGATTTACCAGTTTATCCCATACCATCTATTTACGTAAAGTATCAATCGTGCTCAACCAATATATATATATATATATATATATATATATAATACACACACACATATATATATGCGTACGTTGCTTCGTACCCTGAGCTGACCATGCATCAAGAAATAGAAGGGGAAAAAAGTTTGCTCCTCGAGCTGCTTCCTTCGGTTTTCTGGTCAACAACCGTACATCGATCAAACATCATTTTCCTGGATACGTCTCTTTTTACATCGCCTTCTACCGAAGGTGCATTTATTTTACTTATCTCCTATATACCCTGTACATTTTCCTCCAGCTTATCGATGAATGTTTGGCTGCGAAGAATGTCCTTTACGAAAATTCCCACGGTTTTTTGTTTTTTTTCATCATGGTAGGATGGCTCTGAAAGTGACGCAATAGAAATATGCTGGGTTTTCACCGTCGTCAATAGGAAAGAAAGTTTCTCGGAATAAAGGGAACCTCGACGATAATAGCTCGGAATACAAAAATAAAACACTGGAGAGCTGTTTCGAGGCTAGACAGCTCTCCAGTGTTTTATTTTTGCCTGTTATATATAAAACTAGCGGGGTTCTGCCGCCCTGTCGCCCTTGGCGGCCAACCCCCTTTTCCTCTTCAGAACATATCTTGTTTATTTCGTCCCACTTCATCAGAGTGATATGGAAAGATACATGTGAAAGCACCAGCTTACTGAAGAAGCGAATTTTACAATAATAAAGCAACAAAAAACAAATATGATCCATCAAGTACCCCCAGAAAACTTCTCCATGAGGATCCCCAGACTCCAATTCGCTGATTGCAAATTTTACAATGTTTAATAACAAAAATCAATGAGATTCAACCAGGGGAACCCGAAATGAGGTTTGTCGGACATCCTCCCTGTAAGGGTCACGAACATTTTTCATTTTTATTAATTTTACAACGAATAAAATTCAGCCCCCTCCCCCACATCCAGTAGCGGGGACCCAATACGTCGATTTTTAGTGGGGAGGGGGGAACCCAGACTGGATTTATCTCGGGCTTCAGCAGCTGTTGCAAATTCCACAATGTTAAACAACAGAAAAGAATGAGATTCATCCAGGGCCCGAAAATTAATCCTGTCAATTTCCACATGCCCCCTCTCCCGACTTGGAAGCTTGTCCGACGTCCCCCGCTGCGAGTGCTACGAAAAACTTTCATTTGTATTAATTTTACCAACGAATAAAATCCAGGACCCCCAACCAATTACCCGGGACCCAATTCGCATACTTTTAATGGAGGCCCCACTCTGGTTTTATCTCGGGCTACCGATATTGCAAATTTTACAATGTTAAACGATAAAAATATATTAGATTAATCTAGGGGGCCTCCAAAATGCAACATTTCAAAATTTTCATGGGGCCCTGACCTGGACTCTTATCAAACCTGTGAGTGACCACGAAAATTTTTAATTTTTATTAATTTTACAACGAATGAATTCCAGGGCCCCACATCCAGTAGCGGGCACCCAATACGCAGATTTTTAGTTGGGGACCCAGACTGCAAATTCCAGAATATTAAACAACAGAAAACAATGAGATTCATCCAGGGCCCCCAAAATGAAACGGGGTCCCCGACTCGGAAGCTTATCAGGCATGAAGCCCCGTGAGCCTTCGCAAATATTCATTAGTATTCATTTTAACAACGAATAAACAAGAGTGCCCCACGCAATTACTCGGGTCCGAATTCGCAGATTTTTATGGGGCCGCAAACCGGATATATCTTGGGCTTCCGCTACGCTATCAGAATTTATCAGCACATAACTTTGTCCAAAGGGGTCGAATGGGTACCGATATGCAAAAGTTGAATGGAAACTTGACCCAAAATCGTAACCGATTTCCGTAACACAAAAACGTAACAGATTTTCATCACATAAAAACGTAACCGACTTCCGTTACATAAAATGGTCACTATTTTTCGTTGCCTAGAAACGGACCCTTTTCGAGTTTGTGATTTTATGTTATAGAGTAGATATAACTGGCTGAGACGAAAATATAAAAAAATATATATTTCTACTGACAGAGGGGCTAGATTACGCTAGGAACAGCTACCCGGTGTTTTATTTTTGTATTTTGAACTAATGCCGTTCGTCCTTATGTGTCAACACTGCGCTCAAAATGTATTTCCATTTAAAAAAAAGGACGTTCGTCAATAGAAAGAGGGTTTCTTGGGCAGAAGGGCCATTAAAAACAAAAAGATAATTTCTTGGGCTGAAGGGTCATTGTCAATAGATAGAAAGTATCTTGGGATTAAGGATCGTCGTTACTAGACCAGTCAGTGACCAAAAGGGGTGACCTAGAGAAATTGCAAGTACGTCAGTGGACAAAAGAGTGACTGACTAGAAGCGTGCGGAAGCATGTGAATGAACAAAAGAGTGACCTACAGAGCGAGGGACAGGTCAGTGAGTGACCTGTAATTCATAATTATTGAGTAATTGGAGAATTGTTAGAAGCAATGGGTTCATGAAAATAATTAAGAATTTGTGAAAGAAAAAATGTCAGAGTAAATTAAAGTGTTCAGTAATTTGGTGAAACCTTGTTCTATAATTAGGGAATGAGACTTGTTGCTTAACCACGGTGTGAATTGATGACCCGCAGGTTTCATGGAATGTTTTAATTTGGCCCGCAATGAGTAGCCCCCCCCCCCCCTGTGAGCTAGTATTTCTTTTCCTTCCCAGCAATGTAAGTACAACCAACGTTTTTGTGGATGTAAGTAAATGAATATGAATTAAATGTATTTTTACTTCTACAGGTACTACATGGACAGTAGTAACTTGGGAAAGCCGAGTCGTCTGAATAGGCAGGGATCAAGAGGTGTCAGGCGGCATAGGAGTCAGGAATGGAACGATTATTCGTCATCAGATAACGAAGACCCCTTGGAAGGACGACAACCGTACAACCGCTACGCTCAAGATGACCAAGACTATACGGCTGCGGTGGCTGACCAAAGACCTGCTGAATCCAGAAAACATGGACATAGTAAGTGACAAACCATTGAAAATAATATACAGGGCGCATAGCAGACAGGGGGTGTGGCATTTTAGTGGTGAACCACTGATCCTATAGGTATACTACCAGTTATTAAAAAGTTTCCTATTGAAGTGTAGTACTCAGATTATGACATTCGTGTTTCTCAAGGGATTATAGAGTTATCAAAACAGAAAAATTACCTTTTTAAACATTCTCCCGTGTGCCCAAATACCCAATTAGAAAGTTGTCACCCTGTCTGTCCTGATGCCAGCAAAAAAAGTTCCACGTCTCTACAGATATTCGAAATATAAAAACAAGGGAAATTCGGAAAAAAACAGCTCTGAATGCGAAAAACCGTTTTACCCTCATATAACGCTGTTTTCCCACAATTTTTCCCCGTTTTTTCGTATTCGAATACCTCTCAGTGAATATTAGAAGCACTTAAAAGCATGAAAGTGGTTTTTTTTTTTGTTGGCATCAGGAGAGACAGAGCAACAACTTTTTTAATTCGGATTTTGAGCGCACAGGGACTGTATAAAAAGTTCATTTTTTTAAAATTTAATAACTGCACCCCCTTGAAACATGAACAGCATATCTGAGTACTATATATACGTTATTTGAATAGTTTTTCTAACTATAAGTATGTCTTTAGGATCAACGGTTCACCAGTAAAACGCCATATTCCCTCCCCGTTTGCTATGCACCCTGTACAGCAACTGTTTTGAATTAGCTCTATGTGACGAGAGAGAGAAAAACTGCAAAAAATGATTATATAAACACATTTATAGTTCTTTTCTGTCAAATTTTGAAGAAGAAATATAGATTAGTACCGCATCGCGTGACCGTGATTTAACAATTTTTTTCTAATATCCGAAATAAAACTCCTGTAATTAACTCCTATGGGAAGAATTCTGCTAGCGGACCTCGATATAACGAACTCCTACGCAACAGATTTTACGGTATTACCTTGCTATAGGATATTATGCATACGATATAAAGTCCATTAGGGAGTATTTATGCATAATCACCGCTAAAAGCGATAAATCTCAAGTGTTCATCAAATTTACCAGCTACGTGGGGGTATTATGCATAATCGAAGGTAAAAATTTTGAATATAGTGAAACTTATTAAACTATAGGTGATTGCCGTTTGCAAAAAAAGGGAAGCCTCACTATAACGATACTCGATATGTAGAGGGCAATTCCTTTACAACGATATGTTTTCGTCTTGTTTGGAAATGTCTCTAATGCTTAAACGCAGCAAGTCGATAGAACGGTAATCCCTTTACAACGATATGTTTTCTTGCTCTACCGAGAATCGTTATGTTGAGCTTTGACTGTATAATGTTTTAAATCCCTCATTAACGGTCATCTATCCTTTTACGGGTGATTTTTTTTCTTCCCGTTGGTGCCCGCACAAGCATTTTACTATATTCAAATAGCCACATGATAAATTATCATAAACTCTAAGATGTCCTGAAATAAGCATTTGTATAAAGGTGTCCCACAAATTCGTAAACAGTTAAAAAAATTTATGGAAAATTGAAATAAATTAAAAATTTGAACTTTTTTTTTGCTATTTGTGACGAAATTGTTCTCACAAAGGGGATATTTTTGGACATATTTTTGGATAGGGGGTTTTTTATAGAAAAAAAAGTTCAAATAATTTGTCAATAGAGAACGCTGTAAGAAGGCAAATCACTGGAAATATGCTAATGAGAGTCATAAAATGCAGGGTGTACGATTAACAGCTCTTTTCTGAATTTTCCTGTTGTATGGGACGACACTTAAATAATGTTTCATTGTGATTGTATAGCATTGGAATATATGAAACATTATTGGTGAAGCGATGGAGATAGAGGGTTTTTTTCTCAGCCTTGCATATCAAGGAAACATATTTTCTGGTGTCCGTCGGGGGACTTGTACTCCATTCTCTCCTGCAAACCGGACAAGCATGCTACCATCTGCACCACTGGAGACATGACCCTGCCTTCCTTATTTCACACGCTGTTGAGTGAGACGCGGGCCTAGAGGCGTTAGTGCCCTCGTAACTTCAGCAAATATCGTCCCCCAGGTGGGACGGTAGAGAAAGAGATAGGCGGCTTTTCTGAGCGTAAGATATCAAGGGAACATATTTTCTGGATATTATGCCGAGTTTAACTCGGTAAGTAAAGTCATCTGGTCGCGCTTGGACTCGACCGGCACCTCCTGGTGGTAGAAGGCCTACGCACGGGTTGCCAAATTTCTTCACGACAGTAGTACGGTAAGATCACCTAGCAACTTTGCCACATTTTAAACCACAGCATCCGATTTTGTTTCTTCTTATTTTAGCGTAGAATTTTCCGGGGTGGCCCACAAATACCGCACGGTGATTGGATTTGAGACACAGAAATCGCCAACTTTGTACCCGATCCTTTCTTTCCCTCAAGACGATAACTAGCACGTGTAGCGGAATATTTTCTCTGAATATTCTGATTGAGGAGGGACTACTTGTGTGACGTCACGAACAATGTGAGGAGGCCTTCTGTCTCTAGGAGGTGCTGCTCGGACCCTGACCCTCTTGCTAACCGGACAAAGCGTGCTACCACCTCACACCGCTGGAGACACAACCCATTTATGGCCGACGAGACGATTATTAGTGATTTTTACCTCGGCCACGAATCACTGCTGCAGCTTCACGAATGTTCTTAAAACAGAAAAGATTGAAGGAAGGTTCGGGATTAATCATTACTACCGAACTTTCGTGCACCGCCCTCTATTGACGAAAATATGAACAATTTCTTTTCGGTACCAAAAAGTATCCCCCCATTCGTGAGAATAACTTCCTCGCCAACCGCATTCAAACAACACCACCTATACCACAAGGCCGCCGCACGAAGCTTGTGACGTCAATGAAGAAGGCCATTTTTCCTATTGCCACTGGATATACTGCAAAAAAAAAAAGGTAAAAGATATCGCATGCGTCGGGCTGCTATATCCAATGGCAATAGGTGAAATGGACGTCACTTCTTCAGTGACGTCACGAGTTTCGCGCAAAGACCTTGTTCTATACGTGGTGTTGATTCAAATCCTTAAATTTTTATGATTTTTTTAAATTATTTAAGAATTTTATGAGACACCCTGAATATTTATTAATTAACACAATGCAAATTAAATCCTTCATCAAATTGGGATAGAAAAAATAAGTAATTTCAAGATCGAGCCGCTTTTATAGTTTGTTACATCATGTTGAGGATTTCATCCGATCCCTATCAAATAACCAATTAAAAACCCCCGAAAAAATTTTTTCTTAATATTAATATCGCAATATATATAATGTGAGTTCACATTACAATATTAAATAATAACAATGATTAAGATATTTGATAGAAATTAATTAGACAATATTTTTGTTTTCTTTTTGAGAACGTGGAACTATATATGACAATTATTTTCAGCTCGTATTACGATATTTTTAATTAAACCCAAACTTATTTAATTTCCTTTATCATTTTCAACGATATTTTTAATTAATGCCCAGGATTTTAATAATTGGAACTGCAACAACCGAATTCGTTAATGTTAATTTATTATGAAATTTTAATTCGTAATTATTAGGATATGTGTTTTGGTTATAAATCAATTCTCAACGATTGAATTATTTATTAGTCGAGAAAATGCACGTGAAATTACCGATGTTTGTTACAATTGGTTCCGGAATTCCATGTGTATAAGTAATTGTGCGATACAGCTGCAGTGGCGTATTTTCATAGCGGCTAATTCGAGGAATGAGGGGGCCGAGAAAATCAGCGGAATCGGAGAAGGGCAGAAAAATTTATACAACCCTCAATAAATCCGTTTCACATGAGCAGTGTGGTCTTAACGCTTGGGCCTACCCGCACGGCCCGGTGGCCTCAAGAGCAGAGGGGGACATCATAAAATTGAGATTCAGTTTCAATGTTCGAGAGTAAGCGTGTAATTTTCCACGGGCAAGCATTTCTAGGCCAGGTACGGCCTCAAAAATATCACTTTGTCCAGGGGCCGTTGATGCTCTTAATACGGCCGTGCTGCCGAAACAGTAACGGGTCATTCAAGTATTACATCAGCATCGAGGAGGGGTTTCGGATTTGCTGACTTTTGATGACAAGGGAGAGGTGGGGTTTGAAGGTTGCTTATACGTCATCAACCACCCCTTTTTGAAGATATGAAATATTCTAAGCTGCTGACAGGGAGGGGGGGGTCAGTGTTTTGCTGACAAGGGGGGAGGGGTCAAAAATGACTGAAAATCTGCTTACGTAATGCTTGAATGGCCCCTAAGGGACTTGGTCAGTAAGTGGACCGAAAGGGTGGCATAGAGAAATTGCAAGCACGTGAGTTGGCAAATAAGTGACGTGGAGAGTGCGCAAGCATGTGAATGACCTAGAGCGTGTGTAAATGATTTAAAGAGTGACCTATAAAGCAAATAACCATGACACTGAGAGACCAAAAGAGTGACTTAGAGACACAAGTGTATTTGCAGGCGTAGGGAGGGGGGCAGATAAGTTATAGCACAGAGTGGAGGACACATATGTCCCGGAAAACCGGGACATATTCTAAATTTTTTGCTAGTATATGTACTGAGGTAACACCATTTATAGCATAAGGCCTCTGCGCAAAGCTCGTGACGTTACAGGAATAGCTCATCTAACCTATATAGCCATTGAATATACTACAAGAAAGGGTACAGATGGTGCATTCCGGGGGAAGGGGGGAGTGGCCTGCTATATCCAATGGCTATAGGTGAGATAACCTTCTTCAGCGAGCTTCGCGCGGAAGCAGTCCGCTGTAGATGATGTTGGCTGAGGACATCTGGTTTCTCTCGGTTAAAATTGAGAAATCAATGGTGAATGAAATAAAATTTTCGATATTTAGTTCCTAGAACTAATTGATTACGGAGCTTCGAACTATTCACAGATTGTATTTAGCTTTGAATCCGACGGTTGATGGACTGTGTCATCAACGCAGTCGCAAGTTAGAACGGAAAGCACATTGCGCGTCGTAATGGTACATAGTGGATGACTTGGTAACCAAACGCCAGGTCACCATTACCAGGCCCAGGGCGCAGTGAGAAAATGTTCTCGGGTTTCCACGAGTTTTATATTATTTCGAATATTCATAAAATCATCATGGTTGTAAGAACAGATACCCTTGCTTTGCTACGCGAAATTATTTTAAGTAATTTCAGTAGTTTTTTTATTGGAGTCAGAGCAGCCTCACTTGTCACAAAATTTTATAGACAGCTCTGTCCAAACATGAATAGATATGCACAATATAGTATCGTTGGATTTGTCTGAACAATACACAGTCCCTCTGTCCACAATATTTTTAATCCACCCCCCTCATCAACTTGATATTTTGATTATTATACAGGTAGAGCGTAATAAAATTACATTAGATGATAAGCAGCTTCTCATCTAAGTGAAAACATTTCTTTTTAATTTCTATTTATTTTTATTTGCTTTAGGAAAACAAACAAATCTCTTGCTATGTTTTTATTTTGGAGAATATCTTGCACCCCCCTTTACCCTATATCTGAGTCGCGACCCACACTTTGGGAACCGCTGACATAAAGCATTTCACAGGAATACAGTAAAATCCCCTCCTAACGGTCAACTACTGATTTAAGACCCAATAAAAATATCCTGGCAAAAAGCCTATTCAAATCATGTATTTCTAACTTAACGGTCACGGACATCATTTTCATCATTCGTTCCATTGAACTGAAACCCTTATACCATAGTTTCCCAACCTTTTTTGTCCTATCGCCCCCTTCTTCAGAACATTTTTTCTCCCATCGCCCCCCCCCCAACGCAATCTAACCCATAGGATCCTATGTTATACCCGTAGCTTCTACCGGCCCCCCCCTGGAACTTTCCATCGCCCACGTTGGGAATCACTGCCTAATACGGATGCCAATATTTGCAGTTTTGGTACAAATCATGTTCACTAGATGGCAGGAGAAGTTATGATAATTGTTTCGCTTTTCTGCTACTGTTCAATGAAATTTTAGTTTGAAGTTTGTTTGTCAACTCTGACGTCAGTGTTTTCTCTGGTTGTGCTCGTATATTTTACGTGATCTCATATGTTTAGGGAGGGGGAAGGGGGTCCCTCTACCTTTTTTATTCATTGGTTTATTTCAAAATTTTACCACACATATTTGGTTGGGTTTGCTATCCTATGCCTGTAAGGAAACTTACATATCTTGAACGCTTAATGTTTCACAAATTTTCAAACAAATGTAGCAAAAACAGCTAATAATAAACGTACAAAATTTCCAAAACTCTACAAACTTTAAATTAAATAAAAATTTTAAATACGTGATATGCAGGGTGTCTTCCAAGAGCTAATATGGCCTTTATCTCATCAACCGTTCGCCGTACACAAGTATTCTAGTTTAAAAAAATATGATCAAAATGTTGTCAGGAATCACCTTGCACCAGTTTTGGAAGTGAAAATACAGCGTATCACAAAATAGAATTAAAAATCGAAATTCCCTCATCCTCTAACTTCCAATTAGAAAGTTGTTGCACCGACTCTTCAGAGGCCAGCAAAAAAATTCACTTTTCCAAGCGCAATATTCACTGAATTAAAAATCGGAGAATAATTATGAAGGAACAGCAAAAAGTAACGTCCTTTTATAACTTTTCTGCGATTTTCAAATCCGAGAATAGAGAAAATTGCACTTAGAAACTTAATTTTTGTTGGCCTCAGGGGAGAGACGTTAATAAATTTCTTACTGGAAGTCAGAGGACAACGAGACAGCATAAAAATTTCGATTCTTCATTTTGTGACTGTATTTTCACTCCGGCAACTTTTACAAGGAAATCGTTCCACACGAGAACTCGGATAAAAATGTTTAACTGTTTCCAACGTGTAACTGAAAGAAAATTGTACGTGTTATACATAAATGCATGTATGAAAAATATAAAGTATACAAAGTGTACATAGAAGGAAACAGGGTGAAATTAAATTATATATGTTTATCTAAAACTATAGTAGTTACTGTGTTACATTTATGATTGTCATAATGCTGTTTATAACTTGTAAATATCATAATATTCTTTCAAGAGTTTAGAAATTATACCCTAAATTAATCTGAAAACTAAACTAAACTGAATCAATGTAAAAATATAATGCGAGAAACCACAGACACGGAATATTTGGATAAAAAAAATCCTGACGGAAAAATACTAGAATGTCCCATAAAATAATTGTTATACTGTCACACTACGTCAATCCAATCTTTAGCCATAGGCTTTCTCTCTCGATAATGTAATAATCAGATAATTTCACCGACTATTGATAAACGAGGTTTCACGTAAAAATAAAAAAAACGTAACCATAGTTTATATTAAAACCGACAATACGCTGACTGATCAAAACTTTTTCACCATGTCGTTAATTAAATCCATTAGTTATAATTCGGATAATTCTTAACTCAACGATTTCCTAAAGCATTTGTGCATTTTCATCAAATTTTTCTTCACACTTCAACTTTTCTAAAAAAAAAACTAAATAAAATCATTCATTTTCTTTCCTTTTAAAACCCGAACACAAAAAAATAACTCGCACCAAAATCGCTTATTAAAACATTTCCATTCCGTTCGAAAATCCACAATCAAAAGAAAAACAATGATTAATGCGTGAAAATAGCTAATAACAAACTATACGAACTTTTCAAAACTCTTCTACAAACTTTCAATCAAAAAAGAAATTTCCAAACACGTAATATATAATTTCGCAAGCCTAAATGAGTTCTAATCCAATTTAAACTCATTCACACGTTTTTTTTTTTCCCCCAAATTTTTCTTAGCCTTTTAATCAATTATCACAGTTCCATAACTCTAACACTAACTTAGTCACAAAGACTGTCAACTCAACCTAGTTATTCAAAAAGTCAAAGAAAAACACAAAAAAAAAATACAGTTTCATTCCGGAAACCATGATGTGAAAATTCACACTTATTATTATTATTATTTTGTTCTTATTACGTTTCCCTTTTTCATTGCCACGAGGAACAACCGAAAAATAAAACGAAAAAAAAATTGAAAAAAACACCGAAAAGAAACTTGAAAAATGTTTTCCTTTCACACTTACAAAGAAATCGTTCCACATGAGAACTCGGATAAAAATGTTTAACTGTTTCCAGTGTGTAACTGAAAGAAGAAAAAAAATGAAAAAAAATGAAAAAAAATATGTATTATACATAAATGTATGTATGAAAAATACCGAAAAAAAAAAGTATACATAGAGGAAAAGAAGATGAAATGAAATTACTTTCCGTTTTTACTAGCCGAACAGCATAAATTTGCATCAAAACCATTCTACCGAAATTTTTCCACGGCACTGAACTTTTTCAGTGCGTGGGAATTTTTCTTTTTAAGAAAAAATTTTAACAAAAAAAGGAATAAGAATTCTTCCACGTTACTGTACATTTTCTTTTTTTATCTTATCTTTTTTTTTCTATCTCCATCTCTTTTCTTAGTGTCTTCGGTTGAAGTGTGTGCTTCTTCGTGAAAGTGGCAATTTGTCTAACTCGGCTTTAAAGCTTGCTTCACCGAGTTCTTCGCCACTTCTTTTTTTTTTTTCCTCTTATAACTTTTCCTTAGTCTCTTTCTCCTATTCATTCGCCCCCTTCTCCTATTTTCTACTCTCCATTTTCTTACAACTGTACAGTATTTCACTTCTATCGGGTATTAACGCGTCATTTGCGCGTGATTCTATTGGGTTCGATTCCCGGGCGCCTTGTTCTGTAACAGTTTCGCCGATGACGGTAACGTTGGGCATCCATTAGTTACTTCCCTTTCCCTCAGGCCTAGAACTGAGGCAGTGGCGGCAAGAAGCCCTATTTATTTCTGCTTCGGTGATCACTGTTACGGCCCTTTCCTCTGGTTTTTTGTATTTTTTTGTTTTTTTTTTGTTCTTCCTCGCTAAAAGTCCCGAAATTCATTCCATTTTCTGGGATTTTTTTTTTTTTCTGAAATTTTACATCTTCTATGCCATCGTATTTCCGGATTCAGGAGAAAAAAATTCTCAGTGAAAGTGATGGGAGAGCAGAGTAGAGGGATATCATTCGTGACTGAATGGGAATTCTACGATAATTACGTACTTGTTAAAAAGTATGGATTTTTTTTTTTGAAAAAACGGAGACATATTTTAAAATCCGTGAGAGTTTCAAGAAAGTTTTACCAAAAAAAGACATTTTTTTTAAATGAAATATCAGAAAAAAATTTAAAAATATTTAGAAAAGAAAGCAAAATATTCCTTTGCATACGAAAAATGTTTAATATTTTTGAATGTAGAAAACTGATAAGAGAAATGAAAAATAACTATTTTTAGAAGGTTCAGAAACGATATTCCTTTACTGAAAGAAGTTATTGTTAGCTTTGAAATCATTGGCATTGTTAGCATTCAAAGCATTGGTATTGTTAGCATTCAAAAAGCATTAGTATTGTTAGCATTCAAAAAGCATTAGTATTGTTAGCATTCAAAAAGCATTAGTATTGTTAGCATTCAAAAAGCATTAGTATTGTTAGCATTGAAAAAGCATTAGTATTGTCATTATTCAAAACATTGGCATTGTTCGTGTTCAAAACATTAGCATTGTTAGTGTTCAGCATTAACATTGTCAGTGTTCAGCATTAACATTGTCAACATTCAAAGCATTACCATTGTCAACATTCAAAGCATTACCATTGTCAACATTCAAAGCATTACCATTGTCAACATTCAAAGCATTACCATTGTCAACATTCAAAGCATTACCATTGTCAACATTCAAAGCATTACCATTGTCAACATTCAAAGCATTACCATTGTCAACATTCAAAGCATTACCATTGTCAACATTCAAAGCATTACCATTGTCAACATTCAAAGCATTACCATTGTTAGTGTTCAAAGCATTAGCATTGTTAGTGTTCAAAGCATTAGCATTGTTAGTGTTCAAAGCATTAGCATTGTTAGTGTTCAAAGCATTAGCATTGTTAGTGTTCAAACCATTATCTTTGTCAGCATTGAAAGCATTAGGATTGTCAGCATTGAAAGCATTAGGATTGTCAGCATTCAAAGCATCAGCATTGTCAGCATTCAAAGCATCAGCATTATCAGCATTCAAAGCATCAGCATTGTAAGCATGCAAAGCATCAGCATTGCCAGCATTCAAAGCATCAGCATTGTCAGCATTCAAAGCATCAGCATTGTCAGCATTCAAAGCATCAGCATGGTCAGCATTCAAAGCATCAGCATTGTCAGCATTCAGAGGTTAGCGTTGTTGGTTAATCGCGATTTGCGTGCGATTCTTCTGGGTTCGATTCCCAGTTGCCTTATTCTATAACAGTTTCACTGATGACGGTAATGTTGGGTATCCATTAGGTACACTCGCGCTTAAGTTAAACACGCGACGGCTTATATACCATTACAACACCACTTTAATCTTGCCCCTCTAGATTACGTGGTTAGTGGAACACAAACGCGTGGCCCTCGCGCGTACAATCCCTTCACGTGGAGCCGTCGGAACTCAGTACCAGCAGATAGTGTCTTACCAAGTGATATTGCAACCTTGGAAGTAACAGTGTTGTGGAGGTCGCTCGTCGATTCCGCTTAGCTACTATCGCAATATACCCATTACGCAATCATATCCCAAGCAAGTCAAACAGCTGACCGGAGACATGAGTCCAGTGAAGCAAAGTACCATCTCCATCTGATGATCGGTATATTGTAGTACCCAAGCGGAATCCACGAGTGACTTTCACAACTGTTACATCCACTGTTACAGCACTGTTGTTCACTTGGTAAGACAATATTTGCCAGTACAGTATGCCGAAATGAAGGGACTATGTGCCCAAGTACAAGCATTTGTGTTCCATTAACCATCAAATCCAGGACACGGTTGAATTTGTGTGGTAATGCTACATAAGCAGTCACGTACTTAACTTTGGGAAGCGAGTGTACTTTCTTTTCCCTTAGGCCTAGACTGAGGCAACGGCGGCAAGAAGCCCTGCTTATTTCTGCTTCGCTGATCACTGTTACGGCAATTTCTATTTTTCCCCTTGCCTAAAATTCCCGAATTCGTTCTATTTTCTGAGATTTTTTCCCTATTTTTTTCTGAAATTTTACACCTTATTTCCAATTTCAGAAGAAAAATTTCTCTCTAAAAAAAGTGATGGAAAAGCGGGGTAGAATATCATTCACGACTGAATAGAAATTCTACGCGTCAATTGCGTACTTGTTAAAAAGATGAATTTTTTTTTTCATAAAGCAAAAAATTCGCAAAAATCTAAGTTTTGAGAAAACTCTGCAAAAAAAAAAATTTCCATGAAATTTTCGGAGGAAAAAATTCATATTTTTTTTAAACGAAATCGAAATATTTCTTTTTGCATGCGTAAAATTTTTTGTTTGAATGTCGAACATAAGAGACACAAATAGCCTTATTTTTAGAAGGTTTAGAATGGAATTATTTTGTTGATCAAAGGCCTAATCAAAACAATTTTAATTACCTATGCTAAATTTTCATTCAAATTGTACCTAATATCTGATTTTCGGTATCAAAAAAAAGAGGAAAAACACAAATTTTCCCTAAATCAATTTTCCATCAGAAGCCATGCGAAAATTTTAATCTTCACAATCCTACAAAACATCATTCCACCATAATGAGTGTATTACACACACATAGTTCAGTCTTTTTCCGATTTTATTTGCATATTTCATTCAAAATTTTAAAACCAACTGCAGAATTTTTATTCTCGGACGGTCTTCATGAAACATAGTGCGTTTCCTCTCAAAATTTACACGAAAATATACGTGCTTTATAATTTTAATATCTTCACAGAAAAACATTTATCTTACTATAAAATGAAAATAACTCAATGGGAATATAACAACAAGGAGAACTCGAATCGCAGCTTCTATATGTTACACAGCAATACAGCTGAGTCATACAAATATGTAACAAATGGGAGAGAATAGAAAAACATATATACGTATATATTGTCAAATACTTTTCTTGGAAATATTTGTTTCCTTCTTTCTTTGAATTTCTTTCTTTTCCCGAGATCACTGACATAATACGATAAGAAACAAAAGTATTTCTTTCTTTCTTATCTTTTCTAACGAACGAAATCTTTTCTGTCCGACTCTTTGGGTCATGCGATTTCTCGTTAAATAGCAATTTATCTTCGTTTCTTACGAGAGCGACGAACATTTGTGGTACAAGACTCGACTACTCGAGGATACAAGACTTCAAAATGACAAAAACATGCCTCCTTTTATCCCTTTTTTTCCCCCTTTCAGAAATATATATTTTATACTAAAATGGAAGAAAAGAAAATCTCTAATATATGTAGGTAGAAAGGGAACTCTTTACGCTCGTATATTACGGTATTTCCCGTGGAAAGTGTCACTTATACAATCGCGGATACGCTGTATTTGCATTCGAATTGACATCTGATTACATTTATGTCACGTATGATAACTTGTGTTACTTAAAAAAAATAATAATAATACATTTGAAATCTCTCGTGTGTGATTTTCAAAAATAGTACTTTTTTCCCCCTTTATCTATATAATATTGCCGAAAATGTGAATTTCGAAATTTACTTGACGGCGTAGATATGGACGGATGATAATTTGGTAATGGGTTATTCACGTTATAGAGTAAAAATGTGAGAATTCCTTTATCAAAATGATGGATAAAGTGTGTTTTTATTGAGGAACACGCATGAATTCCGGATGTGTTTCAGACGAAATTATCGGTATGATTAACTTTGTTGGGAAAAAGCTAAGCAGATGTTTAAAGCGTGAAAAATATTTTAGGAATTACATATTCTTGGAGCAAGCAATAGTTTGAAATATTTCACGTTTTCTCTCTAAAAAGCATAACAAACATATTGAACCCCTTCAAGGAAACAGGAATGAGAATTTTCGAGATATTTAAACGTGAAATTTCTTGAATATTTTCTGAAAATGACATGATTTATTAGTGGAAGAGCTTGGAATTACATTATACATGGTAACATATTTCCTGCTAGTTTTAAATGCTTTTTTCCTGCAGTTGTGAATGCATAAATTGCTAATGTAAATTTATGATATACATTGAACATACAGGGTGTAAAGTCATATCATTATACCTTTTTGAACCGTTGCTGATAGAAACATACTTTCTCAATTAGAAAAAGTATCCAAATAACTTGCCTATGTAAGATGTGTCATTTATGACGAAAGACGTCACTCTCCCTTGTTAATACGACATATACGGAAACTGGTTCAGTGAGGAGATTTCGATGTTTCTGGAAAGGAAACCTCATCTCTACCCACACGGGTGACTCAAACCCCGGCCTGTCGTTTGCCGGACGAGTACTCTACCAAGTAAGCTATGAAGACAGATAAAATTTCCCCTCCTAGGATCGTATGTATATGCTGAATGGCTCCGTGCAATGGACGGTGACGGCATACTGCAAATAGCTCGCAGATGACATCAGGGCTGTATCTGTCGTATTAACAATGTAGAGTGACGTCTTTCGTCATATACCGCCATCTGGTGGCCCTGATGTCATCTGTGAGATAGTAGTAGAATGCCGCCACCGTCCATTTCACGGAGCCATTCAGCATATACATACACTCCGCGAAGGAGGTGTACTACCTTTCTTCATAGCTTAATTGGTCGAGCACTCGTCCGGCAAACGAGACACCGGGGTTCCAGTCCCCGTCTGGGCAGAGATGAATTTTCCTGTCCGGAAACATCGGTATCTCCTCAGTCAGCCAGTTTCCATTGCCATTTAGTTTACTAGGGAGCAGTATATGCACTGAGTCCTAATTACAAAGTTTTTGCTCCGTCTCTTTTGATCGCCCCAAAAAAACCATGTAGCCATGGCCAAAAACCATGAGCAATATTAGTAGAGATATTTCAGTTGAAAAATCATTGCAATTACTTTGCCGTTTATTTAAAAAAATGGTAAATTCTGAGATGCCTCTCAGACTTTAATTATATAACAATATCTCCCTAAATATTTAAATTAGAAACATGTAATTTGTGGGGGTGACTCAAGACAGACTGCAACAACTTTCTAACAAAAGATGTTAATTAACAGGAAGACCGTATAAAAATATTAAATTTCGTATCTCGATATATACGGTTCCCAATAAAAATGAACGCTGTATCTGAAATGGGCACATCATTTAGAAACATTTTCTTATTCAAAGTAACCGAAGATTCAAAAGATAAAGTGTGACTGTGATATCACTTTTACTCAGTGTATCTATCCTCTACACACCTAAGATAGAACTGACTATTGAAACAAAAAATCGACT
The DNA here is from genome assembly GCF_987345545.1 of Pholcus phalangioides. Lineage (NCBI taxonomy): Eukaryota > Metazoa > Arthropoda > Arachnida > Araneae > Pholcidae > Pholcus > Pholcus phalangioides. The sequence continues at coordinate 13,946,680 of NW_028301595.1, forward strand.
GATTTTGGTATGTCAAAATGCTTTTATGAAATAATTTTTTAACTTAATTATTTATTTAATTTAAATTTAATATAAAATTCAAATTCTACTTCATAGTCCATGTTATACAACTTAATTCAAAGCATAGTCCGGGTGTCTTGAACTTTGATGTAATTTTGCAGCCTTCTTTTCTGTTCTTAGTGATAACATACCCGATAAAATAACCATACATTGACGGTATATTAAGTCTGATTCAATATTGTTCACATGACCATTTCATTCATACTTGAGTCGGTGCAAAATCTCGGCTTCCCGTGCTTTTCTATAAAGAAAAACCATCTGCCTTTGAAGGAAGATTTAAAAATTTGTCTAATTTAGTCATTGAATCTGTTTTTCTTAAACTCGGCGGATATTTGTATGCAATTTATGGAGAGCATTTAGAATTTTAATTGTCCGTACTTCATACAACGGCACTGATGCAGATATCATTATTGATAAGAATTCCCCTTGTTGAAACATGTTACACCTCAGAGACACACGATGTTCCAAGACCTATGAACACGTGATGGTCGAAAACAATGCTTCTTATTTGACAATAAACTGTTTTGAAAAAAAAAGGAATATTTTAATAATGTTAACTTCAAAGGACAGACCATGTTATTGATCGCTTTGGAATACTTGAGAGGATCACATTATTTAAAAAACATGCACAGTTGAATCCCGATATAACAAACTCCAAGGAACCAAAGAGTTCACTTCGTTAAAACGAAATTTCATTGTAAAGGGAATTTCATATTTTACGAATATTTTAGCATTCGTTGTTGCGGAATTCAACAATCCTAAGGGGAAAAAAATCAATTATTCACGTTCTAAATAATGAAAATAATGACGTAAAATTTCAGAAAAACAAATCAATTAGGCATCGAACTGTTTTATTTATAAAAGTTTTAGTTGCTTAACATATTTGAGGCGAACAAAGCCGAGGAAATCACAAATTCCTCTAAGTATGCGCGTGCAATGTTTGAAACAAATGCTTGAAAGATTTCGCATCCAATATCACGCGCAAATTCCAAAGTCTTTCCTCATACGCGAGTGCGCTGTTAACCATTTTACCACACACCAACTCCGGTCATATACCACCATTTCCAACCAGTGGAGTTGAGTGGGAAATGAAGGTTCCATCCACATCGGTGGTCGCCCCAGGCTCGGTAGGTAAAGAACTTGCTTCTGACATTCTATGCCCGGATCCAAACCCATGGACCTTGATGATAACCTTCTACAGTGGAAGACGAGCATCTTACCACTGCGCCACTCGGGCGTTGCGCTGTTAACTGTCACATTTCCTGAATGAATGTCCTGAAACCATGTATGTTTCTGGAAAATGTCTTGAACGAATGTCTCGTGTAAAGACAGCTACATCCACATCTGGAAAATTTGAAAATCTAATCTTTTTTGTATGAGGAACCTATAAATATGCTATTTGAATTTGAAATTCTAATTTAGCTCGATTTTTAAAAATTTTCGAATGAGTAGATGGAGATATGCAGTATTTTAATGTCTAATCTAATCAAGGGCGTAGCGTAGCGTAATCAAGCAAGGGAGGGGGAGATTTGGGGGTTTGTCCCCCCCCCCCTGAACTTCTGATGAAAATTCTCTGAAACCAATTGATTAGAGCATTTTTGGAACGTTCTGTACTCTTTTGTGGATTTTCAGAAACTTTGATTGTGAATTCGTTATAATGGATTTTTCATTTCGTAACATCGAAATCTGCAATACATGGATTCTATGCAGTCTTATTTACTGGACTAGGAGAATTTTCGATATTTCCGTTGTAGTGGTATCCCACTGCATAAGAGCCATTCAAGTATTATGTAAGCAGATTTTCAGCCATTTTTGACTCAAAAGTCAGCAAAACACTGGCCCCCCCCTGCAAGGCTGCAACTAAGGGGGAGCAGACAGGTTTCGCGCCCCGGGCGCTATACCCGAGGGGCGAAAATTTCATTCTGAAACCACGCCTTCATCATTACAAGGAGGCATCAAAATGAGCGCTTGCCCCGGGTGACCAAGCTCGTAGTTACGGCCCTGTCCCCCCCCCCCCCGTCAGCAGGTTAGAATATTTCATATCTTCAAAAAGGGGTGATTGATGACGTAAGCAACCTTCAAACCTCCCCCTCCCCCCCTTGTCACCAAAAGTCAGCAAATCTGAAACCCCCCCCCCCCCCGATGCTGGCGTAATACTTGAATGGCCCTATATAGGCCGCATAGCTAACAGCACTTGCCTTATTTTATTAACATATTTAAAAAAATAGTTTTTATATGGTCACCCTGTACTCAAAAATCCAATTATAAAATTGTTACCCTGTCTCTCTTGAAGCGAACAAAAAATCTACGTGTGTAAATGCAATATTCGCTGAGATATTTCAATTGAAAAATTGGTAAAGAATAGAAAAAAAAAACTAACGGACAATACGCCTCTCTCTTATTTGTACTATTCTTTCCCAGCTTTTTCGCCGTTTTTGAATTCAAATATCTCATTGAAAACGTGAAATTCTCTTTGTTGGTATAAGGAGAGATAAAGCTACAACCATCTAATTGGGTTTTTATGTACAGCGTGTCCATATAAAGACTTATTTTTTTTATTTTAACAAATATACAATCCCTTTCAATACGAATGACGTATCTGAGGTCAACACGTGAATTGGTTACTTTTTTCTAACTTCAAGTATGTCTATAAGCAGTGCCGTAACCACGCAAGTGCAACAGAAGCACCCGCAAAGGGCGCACTTGGAAGGAGGCCCAAAATGAGCCTAAATTCGCCCAAAAATGGGCCAGAAGGGGCCTACATTCAAATTCTTGCACAGGAATGACTAACTACGGTCCTGCCCATAAGGATCAAAGGTTCGCCAATAGTTGCGTGCGGTTAGCTGTGCACCCTGTTCATATCTTAGCATATATAATGCTCGTGATCATCTTATATTAAAATGTTTTGAAAACACTTCAGTTGAGGAGGCGACACAAATTCGAACGCAGACCCTGAAAAGTTTGCAGTATTTCAAAATTAGATTTTTTTCTGGAATTTCCGCGTGCCAGATATATAAAATTATATGAAAATCAGCTACTTCCAAAATTTCAACAAGGGACAATCGTATCAAGACGAAGAAACTAAGGAAACCCATGTAGTTGATGACGTACTACTAAAGTTGGAGAAGACGCTATATTTCCCAAAATGGAGCTCTGAAGATGAAGTAGTTGATGAGAGAGAGAGAGAAATGAAGATATGCCTAGTAATTTACTTCCAGGAACAGAGTGTAATAGTTGCAGCAGCAGAAGCAGTTACTGGTTCCACAACGCGTTCCTAAGCGAACACGAAGAAAATGAACATTAACGGAAAATGCTTAAGTCTCTTTTCTGCTTCTTCTTGTGAGAATGGTACTGTAATCTTTTCTCCTTGACGAAGCAAGGGAGGAAGAGAAGAACTTTCTTTAATAACGAGAGCCCAAGACAAAGATGTTAACGTTCCAAGAGTTCCGAGGAGAGGAGGGTGTCCCATGCATGTAAGGATCGGTCCCCCGTTCCGCATTCCTGAAATTGAGCTTTAGTAATACTCTCATGCACAAGAAATAAACATTCCAATAAACAATCTGAGTAATAATAAGTTATATTGACACAGACATATTGTCAAATATAAATTATTTTTTAAACTGCACATAATCGTGGAATTTTCCGTGTAATACGTAGCAGACATGAATTATTTTTTCTAGAATAAACAGTATTTTAGAGAGTCTCTGAACTGATATTTGCAGTAAATCATTGAATTTATTCTACCCAAAATGCTTTGAAGTTTTTTATAGTAAATTAATGTTTCAGAAAATAATTTAAGAATATATATATAGAACTAGTTGTTATTATACCAACGGCTTCGCTCGCTTATATTTGGTAATATGGAAATTTCTTGGCGATGATTCCTTCCTACAACCCCGTTGGGTGCTGCATTTCCAGAAATCCCGTCATGGCGTGTCTCCATAGCCCCGTTTACATGTGCAATAAAATATCTCGGGAAGTTACCAGTTACAGGGATTTTTCGCTACAACCCGTTTACATGGCGTTCAGTTTATGCCGGTTTTGTCCCTCTTCTTTCCGGAAGTGATCACGGGTTACCGGGTTATGATCACGGGAGGTCGGAGTCACCCACCATTATTCCTCAACAAAGATGGGACTATTTAGATGGATCTTCGTCCTCCCCCCCCCCCCATGAGGAAAAAAAGTTGTCGTGCAGGTAACATGTAAACGAGGCTTATATTATAAAATAAAATACTGATGGAATTTCATATTTATAGCTTCCAGGGGTTTGCACTCAGCGATGGTTGCACAATATTACTTTTGTACCCCTCCCTATGCCCCCCTTACAGTATGAATTTTGAAAAATCTATCGTTAGTGAGTGTTGACATTACAAAATAAAACTATTGACCAAATTTCATAATTAAAGCTTCGGCGATTTCGGCTCAGCAATTATTGTCCCATATAACCTTTGAGCCCTCTCATGACCACTTTAGGGGCCGAATTTCGAAGAACCCCTTCTTGGTGAGTCTTTACGTCATGAAATAAAACTATTGATCAGAGTTCATAAACATAGATAGCTACAGCGGTTTCGGCTCTGCATGAATTCTCTGTATAACCTATCAACCCCCCCTTATAAATCCCATAAGGGTGATTTCGTAAAACAAAAAAAAAACCCTTTTCTTTACGTCATGAAATAAAACTACGGACCAAATTCCATGAATTTTTTTAATTGAATTAAATTTCATTAACATTACACTCACACTGAAGTGCCAAAAGTCATGGGATACCTCTTAATACTGCTGCACTTCACCGAGTAAAAGGAGGTCCCACACGATATTAAGAGGTATCCCATGACATTTGGCACTTTAGTGTATTGCTCTAGCGGTTTCGGCGCCGCATGATTTCTCTGTATAAACTTTGAGCCCCTTTATGACCCCCTTTCGGGACCAATTTTAGAAAACTCCTTCTTAGTGAGTCTCTGCGTCATGAAATAAAAGTACTGACCACATTTCATAAATATTGCTCTAGCGGTTTTGGATCCGCATGACTTCTCTGTATAACTTTCGAACCCCCTTAGGACCCACTTAGGGGTCGAATTTCGTCAAACAAAAAAAAAAACTATTTACGTCATAAAATAAAACTACGGACTAAATTTCATAAATATTGCTCCAGTAGTTTAGGTCCGACATGATTTCTCTGTATAACTTTTGATTACCCTTATATGACCCCACCCTCCCCACCCAGGTTTGAAATTCGAAAAAAAAAACCCTTTCGTAGTGGGTCTGGTGACTTCGGTGGAAATAAGCAAATGAGACAGTTATAAGAACTTGCGCTCCTAATCCGCAATCAGTGTAACACAGTAGTAAACCGTGAATGGGGACCAACTGCACTCTGCCGTTGCTGGATTTGTGACTCACCTGCAGTGTATTATCCCATGTGGTGGTGGTGGTCATGTGGAACATATACTGCTGTAATAAACGATTTGGGGGCATTCTGTTCGTTATTTGCGTATCTCTCCTTTGGATTGTGTACGTCACCCATCGGCTGTTTATTGAGTTGATTTTTTCCTGTCTTAAAAAAAAACCCATGACCTAACGATGCTAACCCTGTAAACCGTTTTTTATTTCTGTTTCTACGGACTTTTCGCTCACCCTGTATTTGTATATAAAATTGTAACCTGGAGTTTAAAGCAACGTAACGCCATCTGTCGAAGACAATGATAAGTCACGACGATTGCCTTGAATTTTCTATCATAAAAGTAACAAAAATTATTATCTTGATAAACTCCGTAGTTTATTCCTCGATTGCAAACAATCAAAGCAATATGTCAGGAACATAAACATTATTTCAAGAGCTTTCCAGAACGGCTGGTAAGATTTTCTTCATCATTTGCTACGCTAGTCATCGATGGTCCATGGGAATTTTTCTGTCAGGGTTTTCAAAAAAAATTCATGCACTCTAAATAGCCCTAATACAATTTAGAATTAAAAAAACTAATGAAATACTTTCTCTGAATTAGTTTGTGTTTGGTTTTTACCGTTAAATTGTCTAAAAAGTATTTTTTTATATATATATATTTTTTTTACTAATCTTCGTGTTTCACAAATGCGTTATAACGTTCATAAGCGAGTCAATATGACTCGGTACGACCAGAGGAAGTGTATGTATCTTAGTCCCGTTAAAATGAACACTCCAGAAAATTCCCCCTTAAATATATATATTTGGTGACAGACTATGATGGAGAAGATGTGCTCGGCACTTTGAACTAATGATAAACGGGAACAAAATATTATTCCTCCGATTTATCCGAAAATTATTTTTCCTATTTATCATTTTTTGCAGATTGTATGTACTTCATATTCACTTTTTGCTGGTCTGCAAAATATTCCAAGAGTTTCGGCATTCTGCAAATTGCTCCTTCCATTTCTGCCGGTCCATCAAAAACAGGAATTGTTTTTCTGTTTTCACCGGTCCGCAGGTGTGAATAGGTGGTGTTTGTTACACACACTTTTATATAGCCGGTGTTTAAATTATTTTTCGGCCCAAAAGTATTTCTCCTTTTTAGCCATCTTTTGCCGGTCCAAAAAAATAGTTTTTAATATTTATACATCTCAGGCCGCAAATTTCTTTTTCCTCCAGTTCATCCTTCTCGGTCCACAAATCTTATCGTCTATTTAATTTTTGTTCGTCCTCAAATTATCTCCACCTAATTAGTTATCATTGACCGGTTCGCTAATTACTTCTCTTATTAATTTACCTATTGCCGGTCCACAAATTGATTTCCCCATAATTTCTTGGCCGGTATCCAATTTTTTCCCCTATTTATTTACCATTTTTTGCCTGTCTGCAAATTATTCTTCGCATTTCTGCCGGTCCACGAAATTTTCTTACTTTTTGCACCGGTCTGCATGTGTAAAATGTTTGAACACTGCTCTAGAAGATTTCAAAAATTCCTTGCAATATCGATATTATTTTCATTGATCCAGTAAAGCCATATGGTTTGAGAAACTCTTCACTATACGGTTTGGAAAATAAATTCTTGATACCATATTTTTTGATCCGATACTATTCTGATGACTTGTCAAAAATAAGAAAAATTCATCAAATGATAATTGACTTATATATATACAAATGCCAGAACGCTTTCTTTCCCCCTTATAAAAAATAAACCATGTATCATGTAATAATATACAAAAAGAATTTATCACTTCAAATCTTTGATTTGGATCGATCTCTTGCTATACCATCAAGTGGAAACGAAATAGATTCAAAGAATATCATTTGAGTTATGTCTCGTCTCCTTACTCTCTCTCTCTCTGTCTCTCTATCTTTCCCTCCTCGTGTATTTTCTTGAATTCAATTGAAACGAGAGAAACATTCAAGAGAGACTATTCTCGAATCAACTGGAATCAAGAAAATGTGAAATTTTCTTACTGTTGTCATCGAAAAAATCCCTTTCATTTTTTCTTTGGTTTAGTCTTTCTTTGCACTTACCGAAGACAAAACCTACAAACGACGATTGTTTATTTTTCACTCTTCTTTCTTCTAGACATTTTTTGTCATCAGCCGGTCTGCAAATCAATTTTCCTGTTTATATATTTGTCTCGGTCCGCAAACTATTCCTTCTATTTATTTATGGTTTGCCGTTACGCAATTTATTTATCTTCTGGCGGTCTGCGTATAATTTTTTGCTATTTATTTATCTTACGCTGGCGCGCAAATGATTCCTCTGATTTATTTATCTTTTTTGTTGGTCCATGAATCGTTTGTTTTGTTTTTTCTTTTTATTCGTCTTTTGCTAACCCAGGAATTATTCCTCCTATTTATTTATATTCTGTTCTTCCACATCGTCTTTCCTGTTTATTTTTTGCCTATATTAATAAATTATCTTCCATAGTCATTTATTCTACGTGGTCCAAAAAATTATTCCTCCTGTTTATTTATCTGCCGCCGGTCCGCAAATTATTTCTCCTATATACTTATCTATAGCTGGTTCCCCCAGTTATTTCTCGTATTTATTTATCCTCTGCTTGTTCGCAAATTAATCCCTCTATTTGTTTTCCGGTACATAAACCATCTCTCATGTTTATTTATCTTCTGCCAGTCGGTATATTATCCCACCTGTTTATTTATCATTTGTCGGTCCATAAACTATTGTTCCTTTACATTTATCTTCTGCGGTCCGCATATTGGTTTTTCTATTTAATCTTTGTGGGCTTCAAATTATTCATTTATTTATCTTTTGCTGGTCTGCAGTTGTAAAATCGATGAAGAACACTGCTCTGAAAGATTTCAAGAATTCCTTGCACCATCCATATTATTTTCATTGATCCCGCAAAGCCATACATTTTGAGAAACTGCTTTCTATATGGTTTAGAAAATAAATTCTTACCTGCCATGGCTTCCAAGCCTTGTTAAAGATAAGAAAAACATACCAAGTGATAATTGACTTACGTAAGCTCCCGTTCAATATGTCAAAACGCTTTCTTTCCCCTCTGTAAAAAAAAAAAAAGTAACCCATGTATCATGTAATCAACATGGAGACTGAGAAGAGAATTTATTACTTCAAATTTTGGATTTCGATCGAGGTTTCTCTTCAAATCTGTTGCAATACCATCAAGACGAACCGAAATAGCCTCAAAGTATATCATTTGGATTATCTCTCTTCCTCTTACTCCCTCTCTCTTTTACTCCTGATGTATTTTCTTGAACTCAATTGAAACAAGAGAAACATTCAAGAGAAAGACTATTCTCGAATCAACTGGAAGGAAATGTGACATTTTCTTACTGTTGCCATTGCAAAATTTCTTTTCTTTTTTGGGTTTTTTTTAGTCTTGTTTTGCACTTACCGAAGACAAATACTGGAAAAGCCGATTCTTTATATATTTTTTTTTCCGCTCGTTTTTCTCTTCTAGATTTTTCACTGAAAAAAAAAAAAACATACATATAAAAAAAACATCCTCTCCTTTAAAATCGTTAACTGCCTTAACGACTGTTACGGAAAGGGTAAAAAAAAAAAAAATAATAAAATAATATAAGAGAAAACCATAGAAGGGAGGAAGAAAAATAAATAAAATTGTCGATTTTTCACTGGGAAAAAGTATCGAATTTTTTGGCGCAAAGAGCATAAAACGCTTCAGTTTCAGCAGCAGTTACAAAAATGGTTCCCACCTTCTAAGAAAAAATAAAATAAATATTTTTTTTTTTTCATCCTCCCAAGTTCACAGTTAGTGCTTTATTTGATTTTCCTCTCTATCTATCTCTATGTTATCTCTATTTTTTTTTTTTTTACTTCTATCTCTTTTTGCTCTGGCAGTATAGTATTCGCTCAGGAATAAAATATCGACAACCGGGTTATCGAAAACCAAAGATAAAAAGACCAAAAAAGAGGGATTCGAACGATTGTCTCGAATAAACTGGAAAATTGGTGAAATGATGCGTTGCTGGAAAATGGGCTCTAAGGAAATTTTGGGATTACGGGAAGGATGAAAAAAAAAAATAGAAATAAAATAATGTGTGTATAACCTCTTTGTCTCTTGGACTTGAGTACAAATAACAGTTATAGAAACATTATTTCAGTGGATAAACGTTCCCGAATGTCAGAGAAACGTTTGAGATGTCTGACTGTAGGATATATATACTGCACGTGAAGATTCAATGACTGTGTATGATGTGTTATACTTATATACTGTAAACCTCGAGGCACTTTGGTTTATCGATAACGCCATTGTCGGGTTTCACTTTATTGACATCTAAGCACGACGGAAGATGGACTTTATCTGATATGATTTTGGTAACGCGTTAAAATCGATTCGAATTGATAATACGAGGTTAGAAGGAATGGTTTGACAGTATGGTTGTCCAGCACGAAAGGAAAAGTAAAATTACATGACAGAGCTTCACCTAATTAAACTGATAGTTAGGAGGGCGATGTATGAATCGAAATTCTCATACGCCCTCTATCAATGAAATGTAAAGCAAACTTGATCATTTTGCTATCACAACGGGAAAAAAAATTACCCTGCACCATCAAAATGAAAAACCACCGAGATATGGATCATAAAAGAACTTGAATTTTTGTATTTTTCAGGAGGAATCTACAGTCTTAAGTAGTAGAATGTTGCCACACCGTCCATTGCACGGAGCCATTCAGCATATACATACGCTCCAAGGAGAGGGAATTCTATCTGTCTTCATAGCTTAGTTGGTGGAGTACTCGTCTGGCAAACGAGAGACCGGGGTTCGAGTCCCCGTCAGGGCAGAGATGAATTTTCCTTTCCTGAAACATCGGTATCTCCTCACTTAGCCAGTTTCCTGCATCTGTCGTATAAATGTAACTTACTCATGTAGGAAGAAAAGACAATTTTCCGCGAGAAAAACATTAGAATGTCGTTTTCAGTTAGAAAAAGTTGTTCTAAATGCTTAAAAATATTAGAAATGCCATACACTCAATCAAATGTCTTGAAATTTTGTGTGTCTCGCAACACTATGGCGTTACATACTTTAACACGAGGATTTTTCATTAAAATTATTTTTAAAATATTTATCACACAAAATATGGGAAAATTTTGGTCATTTTTTTGAACAAATTGCATGTTCTTGAAGTTGCAATTAAAGAAAATAACCACCAATTAAAATCCTAAACACTCACGTTCAAGTGTGTAACACTATAGTGTTGAGATACGCAACGTTTCAAGACATTTGAATGAGTGGTGTTCGAAAAAATGTTCCTTATCTAACAAAAAACTTAGTTTTGAGAAAAACGCAGTTCAGTTAAAGACATTATCATGTGTAATGCCTGCCAGCGGTTTGTATTTAAAATATTTTTAGTACAGGTAGAACAAAAACTTTAGACGAAAGTTTAAAGTTTCAAACAGATACTTTAAACAAGACGCAGAAACTTGCGCAGTATTTAAAAATTTAAAAAAAAATAGGAAAATGTGCTTTTTGGAAAATTTGCGTGCACTAACCCTGAATTTCATATGCATCATGCATGTTGCAAAGGGGTTGTATAGTCATTAAAATAAAATAAAAACTTTTTATACGGACACCCTCGGCCCCTAAACCCCAATTAGGAAGTTGTCTTTTCTTTCTTGACGACAAAACACGTGCAATATTCGCATAGATATTTGGATTAAAAAATCGGAGGAAAGTTGTGTACGAACAGCAAAAACTAACGGACAACGCTTCATTCGCAACTTACCTCTGCCATTTGAATTCAAATATCTCCGCGAATATTGCACTTGGAAACATGATTTTTTTTTTGACATCAGTAAAGACAGGGCAACAACCTTGTAATTTTGTTTTTGGGCACATGATGTCAGTATAAAAAGTTTTTTTTTTTTTTTTCAATAACAATACGTCATCTCACAACATGAATGACGTGGACTACACACATGTATATTCCGCAAGAATGACTAATTCCCCGTTTTCTAGCTATCCCATTGTTTTGAAAACCGTCAGTCGATTGTGGGACACTGTATCTTAGCCACCTCGATGAGCTGTTGTGACCTTTGTAATTGTATAACGAAAAGGGAAACCCTTTATCTTATAACCGTAAAATAAGTCAACGGAAATAAAACAAGACTTGAATCGAAGCTTTTATTTGTGACATGGCAACGGAGCCGAGTCATACAAAATTTGCAACAAAAGGGTGAATAGAAAAATATATACAGTAAACCCCTCTTAACGAACACCCCCTCAGTACGGTAACCCCTTTTTTTACGGCGAAATAATAATTCCCCCTCTTGAATAATAAAAGTATGCATTTCATACCCCTGAATAACGGTCACTCCTCTTTTACGGATGAGATTTTTAGTCCCGCCGGTGACCACAAAAGAGAGGTTTCACTGTACGTACATACATTTCAGAAGATAATTGCAGAACTGAAAAAAAAAAATAATGTGTATAACCTCTTTGTCTCTTGAACGTGAATACAAATAACAGTCCCAGAAACATTATTTCACTGGATAAACTTGTGTAATAGTGCTTTGAGATGTCTGGCTGTAAAATATATGCTGCACGTGAAGATTCAATGCCTCCATATAATGTGTTATAGGTGCTGTAAAGCTGGAGGTACTTTGGTTCATCGATAATACCATTGTCGGGATTGACTTCACTGGCATCCAAGTGCGACAGAGACGGATTCTATCTAATACGATTTTGATAACACGTTAAAATCGATATTATATGTTCGGTATACTATTAATAACGAAGAACAGGATCTGGGGGGTATTGTATGCAACATATCTTGTTTCGTGGAACTATATCTAATACGGAATAACCCTGACTGGAATTGATAATATGAGCTCAAGGGAGAATGGTTCGACTGTATGTTGCCTTGCGATGTCGTGCTGAATAGACTATTGGAATGTGATTTGAGAATATCTCACAATCTAAATACAGAGAAAGTCCAATGCAACGAGTACGGATTATAAATAGAATCTCGCTTATAACGAGTGATTTGCAAGTGATTATCGAAAATAATTCATGTTCAAGATACAAAAATATTCGCCTATAGCGTTAAGAAAATTATGAAGCATTACAAATACATAGGCCGCAACAGTCAAATTGTCCATCGAGGTGGCTGAAAAACATTCCGCCACCAATGGATGACAGATAACCAAAATACAGCAACCCAATAAAAAAGCATATATCACAAAAAATAAAAAAATACACAATACACTGCCCATAAAATTGATTATAGTTATCTTATCTAAGAACGTATACCTTCTCGAATTACTCCAACATATTTATATCGTACTTGTTTTCAAACGTATCAATTGTGTTAGAATTCACGATCCATGTACTTAAGCTATTCCATTTATTAACAACCCTATTAGAGAAAATTTCCTTGCGACACCGCAACCTGAAATTGTTCGTTCTTAAACGATACTGGTGTCTTCGTGTCGAACTAGTTGACTGACTATGCATTAATAACTCATGTTGTGCATTTTATCCATCCCGTTTGAAAATTTTAAACACTTCAATCATAGCACTCCTCCCCGCCACCTGCATTCCTCCAATGTGAACATATTCAAGAACTCGAGTCTTTCTTCATAGCTCAAGCCTTGTGTGTCAACAAAAGCACGTATAGCTCTTAACTCTTCATCCTCTCAATCACGTCTATGCCCTTCTGTTTTAAGTATGGTCTCCAAAACCTTACGGCATATTCCAGTGCAGGACAAACTAAGCCTCGGAAAAGCGGAATTAGTGGCTCCTAATGACTTTAGGTGAATGCAAAAAGACCTTTCCAAGAGTGAAGCCGAGCATTCTATTCGATATTTTGACCACCTCTGAACAATGTTCAGAAAACCTAAGCGCTCGTGAATGGGAATTCTAAAATCGACGGCCTTATTTGCATCCGGGATAGTAATACCATTGAACTTGCGAGCGAAACATAGATTGTTCGAACCAAAATGAGCGACAATGCCTTTATCTACACTGAAGTCATGTTCCATTCATTAGTCCATGCTGCAATCATATCCAAGTTCGTCTGGAGCATTTTCCTATTGCTTGGATGCCCGACTACCCACATTGGCTTCACGTTAGTTTATGAACAATCTCATCGATTCCCCCCTGATCAAGTTTATCGGTAAAAAGTGAAAAAGTATGAACCCCGAGGAAGTGTCCTCCACACGTCCAATCAAAAAGTTCCCTGTTCACCATAACCCGTAGTGTCCTATCTCTCAACCACGTTTCTATTCAATTCAACAAATTGCCCCCAATCCCAATCGCATGTAAACGCTTCAAGAGTTTATCATGTTGGATCCTATCAAATGCCTTCTGGAAATCAACATAAACTACGTCGATGTTTTTGCTATTTCCCAAAGCCTTAGTCACGTGATATTGGAAGCATAGGTGATTGGTTGCGCAAGGCTTCCCCTTCCTGAACTGGTTTTTCGGCAATACGTTATTCTCATCTATCCTCTGCATGTGATAATAATTTCCAAAGTTTTCGATAGGGAGCTCGTCAACCTCACTGAAGAATAGTGACCTAATTGATCCTAAATCTTCATCATCTACCCAGTACCTTCACGAAACAAGGGACCAAAGTAGAAAACATTATCGTCCTTAAGAAAATATCTTAAAATAAAAGAATCAGGTATTCGTATAGATGGAAAAGGAAGAATAACACATACCATGCGGGCATATCAGATTGCATTTTATCCCCGGAATAAGTCAATATACATTACTGCAATTCGCATTTTTTCATGAAATATTAAAGTAAGGGAATTTCTATCTCGATTTCGAAATGTTTTGCAGAAAACAAAAAAAATTAATGGAAAGTGGAAATGATTTAAAAACCAACGAAAAAAATGAAAAAATGAATAATTATGAGAAATAATTTATGAACCAGCCAAAAACTAAGGAATAAGAGAAATAATTTTGGACGGAAACACATATAAGTAGAATAAATAATTTGAAAAACATCAAAAAATTAATAAGTAGAAATATTTTGTGGACAGAAAAACATATAAAAAGGGAATTGGTTTGGAAACCGGTGGCAAACACATATACGAGGTGTGGCTATTAATTTCCAGGACTGTCCAAAACTAATGTAATTTACATATACGTTTAATATGTCTCGAAGTAACTTCCGCCTGCCGGAATACACTTCTGTGCTCGGCTGTACAATCAGCTCTAAAATTTTTTTCCAACAATTTTTACAGCTGAGAGAGCTGGTAGAGTCATCTTCCGGAATACTCTCTCTCTCTTAATTTCGAACGTCACATTTGCCTTGATGTCGTCAATACCCTGATATCTTGCTCCCCCTTTAGTGATGTTTTCAGTTTAAAGTCATGTTAATCGCTTTCTTCGATAGCAAAGGCCTAATCCATCACGAATTTGTTCCACCTGGCAAGGCTGTCGCAGGATTATTCTACGCAGAAGTTGTGGCCCGACTTCGCAAAAGAATTCTAAGAGTAAGGCCTCGTTTTCGACGAAAGAGTAGTTAGTTGCTTTTGCACGACGGCGCACATTGCCATGACTGTGAATCGTTTTTCGGGCGAGCATGAAATAGTGCAGTTCAACCACCCTCCATATTCTTCGGATTTAGCACCCACCAACTATTTCTTATTCCCCTAAATCGAAAACCATCATTAAAGGGAACAAGATTTCAGGAAATTGATGACATCAAGACAAATGTGACGTTCGAAATTAAGAGGATTCCGGACGATTACTTTAAATTTGTTTCCAACAATTGTACAGCCGATCGCAAAAGTGTATTACGGCAGGCGGAAGTTACTTCGAAACATATTAAACGTAACTTTACATTGATATTTCCGGAGTCATTTGAACAGTCTTGGAAATTAATAGCCACAATTTGTATATGAGAAATTACTTACGAACAGCAAAAAGTTAATACATAAAATACCTAATTAGAGATTCGAAACAACCACATAAATAGGAAAAGTAGGTCAAGGGCCGGCAAAAAATTAATACAAATACAACGCCACAACAGGCAAATTGCCCAACGAGGTGGCTGACTTAAGAACATCATGGATCCCCGAGCCATTTTTTGGAGGCCCTACCAACTACTGCTACACCACTGTGGGGTTCGAACCCGGATCCTCGCATCGCGAGTCCGTCACTATAACCACTCGACCACCACAGCGGCCTACTATTATTTATACTATACAGCAGCAATACTATTATTTATACTATAAATAATAGTATTAATTTGAGTACCATAAAAAAAAAAATACACAAATAGTAAGAAATAACTTCAACACCGGCCTAGACGGCAATAAAAAAACTGCATTTTACTTATTAAATCTAAATTTATCTATCGGTTACATGGATCATTATAATGCTTGGTGGACCGATAGGAAATTCCCACGAGCGTACTAACGGTCGTACAACACTGGAAAAACTGATTTGAAATATTCCTAAAACTAGACACTAAAGTAAAAAACAGTATCGTCCGTAAAAAAATATCGTGTGTATAAAAAGAACCAGGGGGAAAAGAGGAAGAACAACAGATACACCATGTGGACATATCAGATTGCATTTCACATCCCCGGAATAAGTCAATATGCATTACTGCAATTGACGTTTTTGCATGAAATATTAAAGAAAGGGATGTCTAGCAAATTTTCTTTTTTTTATCCAGAACTTTCAAAAAGATTGCGTAATTAGGAGAAAAAAAGAAACGCAGAACTGCAAAGTCAAGTTCATCTGCGTAAAAAATAAAATAAAATAAAATACATAAATAAATAAAAATCAAAATAAAACGGGAAATGAGAAAAGTTTCAACGCAGAATGCGTTTAGGAAATGTAAAATAGATTGCTGTAGGGATTTTTTTTTTCCCTTCGCTCTTGAATTCGGCATCACGTGACTCGTAGTAGTAGTTGTTTTCCCTTTTTTTCCAGTTTTTCTTTTCCCACTGATGTCCTGGAAACATTTTTTTTTCCTGAATTCCCCCCCCCCTCTATCTTTTTCTTTTCCTCAGGAATTGCATTTTTTTTCCCTTCCAAAAAAAAAAAAACCAAAGGGAAAAGTTTTCCGGGATTGTGTGTGTGTGTGTGTGTGCTTTTATATATATGTAGTTTTTTTTTATATTATTTATTTGTATATATTTGAACTGGCATAAAAACGATCTCCTTGAAGAAATAAAATTCATTCGTTAATCTTTAAAATTCAATTTCAACCGAGCTCGGATGTATTCCACGTGATGTGATGTCTCGCGGGGAAAAGATTTGGGAAAGATCAAGGGAAATCTTATCGAAAGCAATTGATTGCGTGTGTGTGTATATATATATATATACAGTTTTTTTGTGTCGACTGCTTTTGAAGTTTCTCACATGTTGATCTTGTGATTCTCGAAGTATAATTTTTGAATGAGGCTTTTTTTTCCGTTTCATTAGGATAATCAATATTTCCGGAGCTAAATCTTGGGAAGAAAAACTTCGAACCCAGGGCCTCTTGCATCCCGGGCTATATCTCTCGTGCTACCATCTAAACCACTAGGGACACGACCCTGCCTTCCTTATTTCACTTACTGTGGCTAAGAGGCGCTGGAGTAGAGGTATCGGCCTCTCTTAACTTCAGCAGCTGGCTCACACGGGTGGGACGGTAGAGATAGGCGTATTTTTTATCGGCCCAAAATAACCAGGAAAAACGGATATTTTCTTGATTTTGTGCCCGAGGTAAACTTCGGAAAGATTCATCTGGTCTCGGTCGGAACTCGAGCCCAGGCCCTCTTGCATTCCTTCTTTTTTTTTTATGATTTTTCTTTCCGAATTTGCCGCGGCGTAAAATCCAGAAAATATGTTTTTTACTTGATATAAATGAGCTGACAGAAGAAGTCGTATACAGGGTGGGCAAAAAGTATAAACTTTAAAAACCGAAATAAAAAACTGTTTGCAGGGTTAGCATAGCTAGGTCACGAGAATTTTTTTTAAGACAGGGAAAAAAATCTTAAAAAACAGCCAATAGGTGGCGCTGACGTACACAAGTCAAAGAAAAGATACACAAATAACGAACAGAATGTCACCAAATCGTTTATTGCAGCAGTATGTATTCTCACCACATAACCACCACCACAGAGAATAACACATTGCAGGCGAGTCACAAGTCCAGCAACGGCAGTGTGCAGCAGGTCCACATACACGGTTTACACCGGTGAACTAATTATGGTTTAGGACCGCAAGTTCTTATAACCCTCTCATTTGCATATTTCCACCGAGGTCGCTCGTACCAGCGCCACCTAACGACTCTGCCTCGCCAGTTGTGTAGATGGTAGCATGCTTGCCCGGTATGCAAGAGGGCCTGGGTTCGAGTCCCGGCGGAGACAAGGTGACTTTTCTGTCCGAGTTCACCTCAGAATAATATCCAGAAAATAAAATGTTTCGTTTAGCAAGGTTACCTTGTAGTTGTTTCATGAACTACTGATAAAGAATTAAAGCACCAAAATTAAATCACACGCATATGTAAAATCAATGTGTAGTAGTTCTGTTGTAAAGAAAAGCTAACAATTCTAACAGTTGCTCTGATTAGTCTAAATTAAAAATTATCAGCATAAATGATAAGCGAACCATTATTTTTTAACGTAATAAGTTAAGTAATAAAAGCTCTAAAAGTTAAGTAATAAAAGCTCTAAAAGTTAAGTAATAAAAGCTCTAAAAGTTAAGTAATAAAAGCTCTAAAAGTTAAGTAATAAAAGCTCTAAAAGTTAAGTAATAAAAGCTCTAAAAGTTAAGTAATAAAAGCTCTAAAAAAAGCTAAAGAAAATTCAAATTTTTTTTTTGCAATCTATAATTTTTATTAACATAATATAATATAATTTTCTTAAATAATATTTCATAATATTTATAATTTTATAAATTCATATTCGAATAAATGTTATATTACTTTAAATTTATACGATTTTCCCAACAACACACATTGACACTGACGGCACTTCGCTCAAGTCACCGCTCCGCTTAAGCCGTCATAATTTTTTGATAACATATTGATTTATCGATGTTTTACTGTATTATTAAAAAAATGATTTTATACTATTCGGTTCGTAGAATATGAATATAGTTCAAACTAACGGGCACTAATACATTTTGATGTAGTTTTTTTTAAATTCTTATAGATGGCAGCAGTATTTCTAGTGTAGCGATATTTACTTGTATGATTAAATAAAAAACACGCTCAACTTCTGCTGCCATCTACCAAATAAAGACAAAACTATCCCCAATGATTCTGAAAGTAAAATTTGCTATGTGATTAAAACGTTTGTAAGACATCAAAATGAGCAATATATAGTGCGGTACTAAAGTATATTTTCTTCATTCTAATGTTGTGTAATTTTTTTACTGGTTATTATGCTTCTATGTTTTGCGTAAAATTCGAGTTATTATTTTACAAAGACAGTGAAAACTTTACTCGCCATTATACCGCTTACTATACTTTCGTGTTTGCCGCAAAATTTCAGCAACTAGTTTTTATGTAATACTAGTAAAATATAATTTTTTAGCAGCTGAATATTCACTGCTTCTTTGTGGGAGAAAAGTTTATGTACGTGGCTTTAGCTTTGTTTCTCTGGGATATACTACTACATTCAAAAAGTTCCGGAACCTATTTTATTACGGGAAAATGATTACAGATCGAACCTGTTTATTTGGTGTTTCCTTCGAATTAACCACCATGTGCAATTATGCATGTTTGTTATCGCTTATACACGGGTGTAAATGTGGATTGCAACCCTTCTTTTCTTACATCCTCCAGTGACCTCGTCGCTACACTTCTTCGAAACTTGAGAATCGTTGCCCCCTTGAGTAAATTCTTCATCCGACGAAAAAAAAAAGGTTACGTGGGTGTTAAGCAGGTCGTGGAAGTATCAAAATGTGATATTTCTACAGCTAATGATATTCGACACCAAGAGGGACCTGTGAACTGGCGCATTATCGCGATGGATCACCAACGACTGGGCCTTCCATAGATCTGGTTGCTTGCGGGTCACCGAATCATGCGGACGTTTAAGGGTTCACAGGACCTCCCGGTATCAGATTACCTGCCAAAATCATAACATTCCGATACTTCCACAACCAGCTTATTCCCCTCATCTCGTCCCCCCCCCCATGTGACTTTTTCCTTTTTCCTCTGGATAAAGCATTTGCTTAAAGGGCAACGATTCTCGGGTTCCAAAGAAGTGCAGCGACGAAGGCACTAGAGGGTGTGACAAAAGTAGGCTTGCAATCCGCATTTACACCTGTGTAGAACGATGACAGAAATGCATAATTTCACAGGCTGGTTACTTAACACCAAATAGGTTCTATATGTACTCATTCTTCCGCAATTAAATAAGTTCCGAAACTTTTTGAACGTAGTAGTAAAACGTTGCAATAATTACGATTTTTGTTCCTCTGTTTGGTTTTTATTACACATACCTTGCAGAACAATTTTTTTTTCTACATTAATAGAAACTTCAGAAGCATTTTTTTGCACCCGGCAACAATGCTGCTGCCCAATCCTGCATTGGCTTTAAGAACTTCGCGGGCTTAAGAAGTTCGTATTCCGCGGACCAGCAGTCGAAGAATACTGATGTGGATAACTCCAATGAAATATATGAGAATATCTGTATAAGTAATTATCAAGTCAAAATCAAAGCCTTAATTCCCAAGTTCTTGAGAGAGGACCAAAATTAATGCCTCAAATGGTTTATCTGCCAAGAAATATATAACATCACGGTAGACCAAATCGCGAAATTTCTATTGGTCGGATGAATTTGCAGTAAATCTCTGATCGCAGATAGAGAAGAAAGAAACTTATCAGGGGAGGGTCTCGTCACCAATCTTGGCAAAGAATAAATTAAAGCGGACCGAACAAAGCAATGAATTAACGCGAATCGAAAGGTAGTAGGAAAACTCTTCGAGATCAGTGGTTGAACGTTAGAATCCTTTCGATGAAGATATCAATGGCGGAGCGTTTTTGGCTTCACCTGCACAATCGATTTCAATCAATCTCAATCACTCCTCGGTCATTGTTCTTTCTCTCCTCTCTTCCAGGAAAAAAAGGAAAAAAAAAACTCCTTTTTTTTCCTCAGAAAAAGTTTGTTATCTTTATTTCTTTTGACTGAAAAGAATAAGTCAGATCTAGATATAGGTTAGTAAGGATTTCTCCTTTTCTTCTGTGCGTTCTCTCTTATTTCTCTTCTATAGTTCCTCACTTTTTCTTCCATATCTTCGACGTTATCCCTTGAATCCAGTGCAAAGACCTCATGCTTTTATATATATATATTTTGAGGAATAAAAGCCACCTTTTCTCCTTATCTATATCTAGGAGAAATAATGCTATAAAACACATACATGCACACAAAAAACCCCTAAGTTTTTTTTTCTCCTCTTCTTCTATTGCTTTTCTGTATAACTGCGACCGATTCTCTGCTGATACTCGACCAAAGGGGGAAAAAAAAATTAGGAAATAACCAAGAAAATAGACGGGAATCGGTGAAAGAACAGGGTATAGAAGGAAAAAAAATGAATGAAAGAAAGAAAGAAAGAGGGAGAAAGAAATAGATAACTGTTCTAGTTAGAGCAGCTCCATGTTCCCAAGAAGATCTGAACTTTGTGCTGTCGCTGGTTGTGTGTGTGTTCCTGTGTCCGCGGCTCCTTTTGTCGTATCTTGGATATAAGGAGAGGTCACGTGCCGTTTGCCGTCGTAGATCACCGAATATCGTGTCTTTTAGTCGTTTAAGACATACTTTTACCTTACATTGTCCTTTCCTCTACCAATTTCTTTATGTGTCGTCTTTTTTTTTTTTTCAGCTTTCTCTTATTCCTTATCCATCAATTTCCTCAGAGAAAACACACAGATTGATCGATAATGTCTCATGTTTCAAGAGAACTAGAAATAAGATATCATATCTCATGTATTAGCATGTCGTTGCTTGTTAAAAGTTGTTCGTGATGAGCTAGCGGATGTCATCGGAAATTTCAGATTCCGCAGAACTTGAGGATTGTTTTATTTTGAATGCATTATTCCGTGATTCGGGCGGATTTTTCGTCTACTGCTAATATTTATTATTGGATACTATAGCTATAAGGGGGGCCGTTCAAGTATCACGTCAGCAGGTTTTTAGTCATTTTTGACTCCTCCCTTGTCAGCAAAACTGTGACGCTCCTTCTCCTTGTCAGCGAAATTTCATCAGCTCTGCTTCCCCCTACCTCTTAATGCATGGGGGGGGGGGTGGTTGCAAGAGCTTCCTATGCCGCCACCAGACGAACAAAATAAAGAAAAGAGGTTTGATGCAAATTATACACTGCTGGCCACCCAAATTGCAACACCAAGAAAGACAAGAGATATCGCAACAATATTTATTTTGTAGATAACATGTTGACCAAGCATCAAATGATTAAATTTATAGACTTCTGTGAAGTGTGGTTCCTGCCAAAATCAGTAGCCAGAGTAGCCGTCATTGTTGGAGATCACCGTTGCCACACGCCTCGGCATTGATTCAAAGAGACTTTGGATGTGTTCTTGGGGTACAGCAGACCAAGCAGCTTCCACGCGT
Organism: Pholcus phalangioides; assembly: GCF_987345545.1. Taxonomy (NCBI): domain Eukaryota; kingdom Metazoa; phylum Arthropoda; class Arachnida; order Araneae; family Pholcidae; genus Pholcus; species Pholcus phalangioides. The sequence continues at coordinate 13,968,724 of NW_028301595.1, forward strand.
TGCCAAAGTTGATCTGGTGTGGCAGCTGGGGATGTAATCTGGGTCAATCGTTGAGCAACCATGGACCACATGTTTTCTATCGGCGAAAGATCCGGAGAGCGAGCTGGTCAGGGAAGCAATTCAATCTGGCGATTGACGAAGAATCTTTGGACAATGCGTGCCACGTGTGGTCGCGCATTATCCTGTTGAAATATGGCTGTGGGCAAGCCCTGAAGGTAAGGAAGGACAACTGGCTCCAACACTTCGGAGATGTAGCGCTGGCTTTTTAAAGTACCGGCAATGCGTACTAGAGGAGTGCGAGAGTGATATCCAATACCGCCCCATACCATAATACCCGCTGCAGGACCAGTGTGGCGGTGCATAACGCAGCTGTTCAGCATCCTCTCTCCACGGTGTCTCCAGACTCGAATCCGACCATCGTGGTGTTGCAGACAGAAGCGTGACTCGTCAGTAAAGACAATTTCATTCCATTGTGCCGTCCACATCCTTCTTTCATCGCACCATTGGCGGCGGAGACGTCTGTGGTTCTGCGTCAAGGGTAGACGAAGCAATGGACGTCTTGCGGACAGACCACTCTGCTGTAAACGGCGTCGAATGGTACGCGCAGACACTGGATGATGCGGTACAGACTGAATGTGCTGTGCTATGGTTAATGATGTGGCTGAGCGATCCGTCACTGCCATACGCACAATACGCCTGTCATCACGTGAAGTGGTGCACTGAGGTGGATGCGATCGAACACGTCGGTCCGTCGTACCATCCTGCATCCAACGATCACATATCCGCATTACAGTTGTTTGGTTTCGTCCAACACGACTACCGATTTCCCTGAAAGATAATCCACAATCTCGGTAGGCCACTATCCTTCCTCTGTCGAACTCGGATACTTAATCAAAAGATGATCGCTGTTTTCTACGAGGCATAATTGATCGTTTTTTTGAAAAAACCACAAGAAAAACACAATTGCCGTACTTCAAATCGTCGAAATCTCCAAGCCTTAAATAGCGCTTTGAAGTGGCGCCACAGGCGCGCGTGATGTGCGTCTGCGCTGAAATTCTAATCATTTGCATATCTCACCTCCGCTAATGCATGTTGTAAATTTCATATTATTTGCATGCTTCCTTCAGGGTGTTGCATTTACGGTGGCCAGCAGTGTATTTCAAAATATTTTTTTTAAACGTCGGAAAAAAATACCTTAAATGTTAGAATCAATTTTTGTTAATTTCAATAATATTTGAAAGCTAAGAAATCAAAATTTCTCTTTAAGCAATTCATTGCGACCAACTCTCTAAGCCATATATGCTCAGCCCATGGCCCGTCACTTTATTAACACATTTTGCGATCTTATCATCGAACTAGGGTCACCGATTTGGGAATTCTCATTGACGAGCGGCTTAGGTTTTCTGAACATTGTTCAGCGGTGGTCAAACAAGCGAATAGAATGCTTGGTCTCATTTTGAAAAAAGGTCTCTTCGCGTTCTCCTAAAGTCATCCTTCCGCTTTTTCGAGGCTTAGTTCGTCCTGGACTGGAGTATGCTGTAAGGTTTTGGAGACCATCCCTACAGAGGGACATAGACTTGATTGAAGGGGTGCAGAGAAGAGCTACGCGTGTCCTTATTGGCACACGGGGCTTGAGTTATGAAGAGAGACTTCATTTTTTGAATACGTTTACATTGGATGAACGCAGGTGTCGAGGAGATATGATCGAAGTGTTAAAAATTTTCAATGGGATGGATAGGATGGACCATGAACTTTTAGTACACCGCCAATCGACTGCTTTTACAAGGGGACACCAGTATCGATTGGTAAGGGACAATGCAAGGCTATGATGTCGCAGGGAATTTTTCTCTAATAGGGTTGTTAATAAATGGAATAGCTTACCCCCAGAGGTAGTAAATTGTAACACAATTGACACGTTTAAAAAGAAATACGATAAACATGTTGGGGTAAATCGAGAAGCTCTTTCCATACTTAGAATAAGACAACCATAAGTATTCTTTATGTGCATTGTATAATATTTTATCATGTGTATATATTGTTTACAATTTTTGTTAATTGCATTTTTAATTGGGTTGCTATATTTTTTAAATATATGACATCCATATTTTCATCGGCATCTTTTTCTCAGCCACCTCGTTGGGCATTTTGTCTGTTGTGGCGTTGTATTCGTATTTGTATAACTTGCAGATGTAAAAGATCAAGCTTTGAGATATTCACCTTCAGATCTGTTTTCAATGATTTTGTGCATGTACATTCACTGAAGGAATAACGCTTGGATAATACTTCCAGTTACAGATTTTATCGGCGAATTTGAAGATTTGGTTTCGCTCTGAGATCGGAATCAGATAAAAATCTTCGTAATCTTATTAACTATGGTTTCATTATCATTTATTCACAATTAGAATGATTTATAAATACAAATACAACGCCATAGCAGGCAAAATTTTATCGATAACTGGACGTAATTTCATATTATAATCATAATCAGAGCGATCTTACCAATGGCTTTGCGCATGTGATTTTATCCTAGGAAAATTCCAATAACACATATCGTGCGTGATCTTAACAATGACTTTGTGAATACAGCTTAACAAGATCGGAGATTCTTTTCCATTTATTGCGTTAGAGATTCATCGTTGTGTGATAGAATTATTTCAAGACTTTAATAATAATAAAAAAAACAGAAATACTTTAGAACAACCATTCGGAGAGAAACAAATACTCTATACCCTTCATATTACTCCACAGAATACCCAATATTATTTTGTTTTTATATGATCTCGCAACCCGAGCTGATCAGAATAAGCCTCCGAGAAGAAGACAATAATCTAATGGCATAAGCGGTTGAAACCAACGAACCACCAAAGAAATTCAATTTTCATTCAATTTATCCACTTTTTCTCCTGAAAAAAAAATTATTATTAAGAAGGAAAAAAAAACAAAATTGAATGTAGTATATAAAAATTGTAACAAGAAATGTACTTTATGATGAAGGAGAAGGAAAAAAAAAACTCACTTTTGAGAATTAATTTATAGCCCGGGAGTAAAAAAGAAATGAAATTTGTTTCAGTAGAAAATATTTTTCACGTTTTCTCTTCATTCTCGCTCTTGTTATAATATAATATATATATTTTTTTTTTCCCCAGGAATACAAAGGGAGAAACCGGAAAATAAAATTTGGCGAGATATAATAAGAACAAAAGTTGAGAGAAAATGTTAGAGTTTAGTGAAGAAAAATTGGTCTTGACGAGGCTCCTTTAACATTTTTTTTTTTTTTAAATGTATAAGCATGATTATATTTTGTGTTATACATTTCACAGCATTAAAAGATGGCGGTGATGTAGTTGTATGAGCTGGAACGGGCTTTGAATGAAGTTACGAAAAAGGAGGCGATGCGCCTGTATAGTTAGAAAACCTATGGGTTTGAATCTGATTGTCTGGTCGAATGGTGTCTATTGTGACCGGTCCACTTTCATAATGCGTGAACAAAAAAAAAATGATTGAGAATTACAGTCGAATTTCGACTATCCAACTAACTTCTATTCGGCTTCCGTACTATCGAGCCTAGTCTCTTGGCGACATGACATCACCAAATCATCGGAGTTGTCACCGAAATTCGCCAAGTTTGGTGCCAATTTAGCGATATATATAGAGAAATGCGCTGATTTTCATTTTTACATAAGATAACGACCATTTGCAGGCGAAAATGGACTTAATAATTGGTAAATAAGAACTATTTACATAATTTTCGCAATATTTATATTTTTCGTAATATTTATATTATTAAGACTTCCTTTTTCCGTAATAAATTTTTATAACATGCAGTACAGTTCATAACAAACTTTTACATTATATATATATTTATGTATAAAGCACTGACCTGTACCAAGAGGTCATAAAATATGAGTAGAAGCGGTTTTTTTGGTATTAAAATGGTGTTTTTGATGTTATGGAGAGGGTAGGAAGTGAGCATTTATAGAACTCCGGCCCATCCGGCTTTTCTGCTATTCAGCCCTTCCACCACATTAGTTCAGATAGTCCGGATTCTAATGTATTTGCGATACGAGTGTGACTTAGCTTTACATGCACCTCGTAAACATTCTGGAGAATTTCTAACGAATTATTATATGCAGGAACGTGCTTGTGTATATGCGCAGTCCTAACGCATTTATGTTATCAGAGTAATGCTCTTGTTTCGTGTTGTGTAGGGGGTGCTGCCATCTTCCTTTCATATCTTGAAGTGAAAACGGCAAACGCTTGAATATTATGTTATGTAATTATCATGTCGAAAGTCTGACTGCTCTCTGTGGAGTGACTTTTTCGAATTAGTGACCAGCTCTCATTCACTCCTCGAAGTTGGAAAATCGAATCTGGTCCGACTGGGTCCGACTCTGAGTCCTCTAACGATGAGAGTTCAGCAATAGGATGCAACGACCTCCAATATTAATACACTCATAAAAGTTTATCTTATCGTGGAAAATCCGTATCTTTAATGTCATGTGTGAATTCGAATTCACACAGTTATGTAATTCACACAGTTATGTAATTCACACAGTTATGTAATTCACACAGTTATGTAATTATCATGTCGAAAGTCTGTCTGCTCTCTGCGGAGTGACTTTTTCAAATTAGTGACCAGCTCTCATTCACTCCTCGAAGTTGGAAAATCGAATCTGGTCCGACTGGGTCCGACCCTGAGTCCTCTAACGATGAGAGTTCAGCAATGGGATGCAACGACCTCCAATATTAATACACTCAGAAAAGTTTATCTTATCGTGGAAAATCCGTATCTTCAATGCCACATGTGAATTCGAATTCATTATATGCGATATTAATAAAACATAAAGATTTCATGTGGATAATTTTCTAAAATCAGAAATCCATTAACCTATTCTAAAACACTTCCTATGGTAGCAGATATAAACTAAATCAAGCAAGTATCTGCATACACAAGTATTCTGATACGCATCAAAAAGATTCAAGATTTGAACTAATCATCTAACTCATAGAGATGAATATATTCAAATGATTCAGGTTGTCTGAAATATCGAAATTCCCTGCATACAGACTGCAATGGCTTATAATTCCCATTTGAAAATTTCATCCATCAATAATGTAACTCCAAACAACAGAAAGGATTGCTTATAATGCTTCTATAGAAACTTTTGCTGCCTTCTTCGGTAGCGGCTGTTTGCTAGCTTGTTACTTTAATAAAATTTCCGGACACATCCATCCTTCGGGAACACTTCGATATCTTTCTGAAAACTGAAGTGGGGTGTGTCCGGTCTTCTCCAACGTTTTTGTAGAAAACTTACCTTGATTTTTTTATTCTACTCTTTAAAAAATGATTTTTATTTTTTTTTGCTCGTTAATGTTCAAAATATTTATATCTATTCCAACCTCTCAAGATAGAAAAAACTGCAGATATATAAGACACAGCCGTATGTAATACGCACCAAGAAATTCCGACGTCTATTAACGTATACATACATAGAGAAATGTCCTCTCCACTTGTCAATACAAGATTCATTGAAAGAATATTAGTATTAACCACTAATTTATTAGTGGACTATTAGTATAGACCCACTGTATTAACAAGTGGAGAGGACATTTATATATGCATGTGGCCATCTGGTGGCCTACGTGATTCACGAGCTATTAGTTGATTGCTGCCTCCGTTCCATGTAAGGGGCCTTTCAACATATATATATACGCTCCAAGGTCGAGATATTCTGTTTCCATAGCTTATATGGTAGAGCACTCGTCCGGCTAGCGTGAGAATGGGGTTAGAGTCCCCGTGGGGGCAGAGATGAATTTTCTTCCTTGTAATCTTCATCTCCACAAATAACGAGTCTTTCAATGGATATTGTATTAACGTATAATCCACTGATGGATTTTACGCAGGAAAATGCGATAATTCATAAAATTTCAGAACCCCGTATTATACAGATCGAGGCTGGAGCAATATTAGAAAATTAACATACCCGGTCGAACATGGAACTTGAAATAATACATGCCTTAATTCAGGAGTTCTTTAATATTCCAGACCTTGCGAGCCAAATTCAAACTTTTCGCGGGCCACCAACTAATGTAATTTAGTGTCATCTTAATAGATGGGGGTTCAACGGTTCCCCCCCCCCCCCCCGAGTATAACAGAGACAAAAATGATTTAATAATTTATTGATTCTGAAATAATTTCTGAATAGTTTTTGATTGAAATTACCAATAGAATTGATTATTAAGAGAGTTGAGTAGTTGAGAGATAGAAATTATCTGAGATTAATTTCAATCTGAAATCACTGAATTATTCTGTAATTATCTGTTTTGGTGATTCTGAAATTATTTTCCTGCTGAATGTCTTAGAATTTTTTTCTTTCAATAATCATGCAATTATTCTTTTACTGATTGTGAAATAATTTGTATCAGAAATTTCTAAATTTCTTAACTTCTCATATTACTCATATTTCTCGCCTTTATAAGTATTTTCCTCACTAACTCTAAAATTATTTCTTGCAGTAATTCCAAAATTATTTCTTTGATTGATTCTAGAATTAATCGTTTTTCAATGTTTTCATCCATTCTCTGAAAATTTTCGTCGGGCCGCGACGAAAAGCTCCGAGGGACAAATGGGGCCCATGGGCCATGCGTTGAAGTCCCCGGTCCTAATCAATATTTCACATGTCCAAAATATATTACTACATATTTTTACTATAGAGATTTACTTAGAGCGATTTTGAAGTTAAAAACCTATTTCAGCAAAATCGTTGATAAGATCAAAAAAATACTCCCTGAATGTAATTTTAGAGTGAAACCACATCCGCAAAGTTGTTGATAAGAGCACAAAGTATTCAGTAAGTGTGAAATGAAAGAGAATCCACATATATATATATGAGGAAGACTATTAATATCATCACAGAGGGGTCATTCAAATATTACGTCAGCATCGAGGGGGGGGGGGTTACCGATTTGCTGACTTTTGATGATGGGGGGGGGAGATGATGCCTACGTCATCAACCACCCTTTATGAAAATATGCAATATTTCTTAATGGCTTCGTACTCGGTACGCCAAAAAACGCGAAAACCCTTTAGATAATTTGTGTTCACCTGAACTAACATTCCCCCTATTGATAAGTCCCCTACAGAGCCACTTTAGTGATCTCTGAATGTTTCGCGCAACAAAGTAATTATGCCGCGGGTCACTTCAGTAATCTGGGGATGGGCCGCGTGTAACTTCAGCGATGTCGAACCGCACTGGAGGCCACTTAAGTGCTCTAAAACTGCGCCACATGTCAATCAAGGTATCCCTAAATGCACCTCGGTTTGCTTAAGCATTCTCGAACTGTGTCACGGGTCTACTTGAATGACCTGGAATAGTGTCACGGGCTGCTTGAATGCTCTGACATTGTGCACGGGTCACTTAAGCGATCTGGAAATGTGCCACTTGGGTCATTTTTACAAAATTATGTTTGAGGGGACAGACCACATCAGATAACCCAGGGCCACATTTGGTCCGCGGGTCAAGAGTTTGCAATGAATTTCTTAGAAAGAAATTTTGAGTTCCTCAAACAGCATCGAAATTAAGAGAAATTGATTATAATAGCATATATAAAGGTATTTTCTCCCAAATTGTTTTTTAAATATTTCAAATATTTTTCATTAAAAAATAAATTTTTGATTGTTGGGGGGCACGTTAACCCTCCCCCCCCCCCTCCGCCACATACAAATACAAATACAAATACAACGCCACAACAGGCAAACCGCCCAACGAGGTGGCTGACTTAAGAACATCATGGATCCCCGAGCCCCTACCTACTACTGCTACACCACACATGCACCCCCCTCCCCCGCGGAACCCCCCAACGAATCGGTACATGCGGGAATGTGCGTGTACGTGTAGTGCAACCTGACGTAAAGTTTGTTTCTGTGTAATGCTTGATATGTGTAGTGCTGTCATCTGCCCCCAGTTTTACTAACTATGAGTGAAGTGTTATGGTTGAATGATTTACCGTTGTAAGACTGTTGCTCTCTGTGGCGAGACTTTTTAACGGGGAGATCGGCTCGCATTTGCGCCTTGAAGTTGGGAACCACAGAAAACCAACTTCAGCCGACCACCACTGTGGGGTTCGAACCCGGATCCTCGCATCACGAGTCCGGCACTATAACCACTCGACCACCACAGCGTGTCCGATCCCACCAATATACGTTAGGAAACAGGGGACAGAGCTGATGACGGGAGTGGGGGGTCGAAAATGGCTGAACATTTGCTGACGCAATACTTGAACAGTCCCAAATCTTTCTGCAAGTGTGGTTCTTAACCCCTTCGCGTACAATCTGCTTTAGATTAAATTCGATCCGTATTAGACGTATAGGCGATAAATATGGTAATATGATAGCCTTGTGCGCACATCAAGTAAAAAAAAGAAGTGAGGGGAAGCAAGAAAACACAAACCAATGACTGTGAGGAGGAAAAGTACAGACAGTAGATAATTAGATGAGAGAGTTGCAGAGAGATACGAGATGTACTGTACACCTTGCTTCTTCACCCACACCTACATGTTCTATTTCTCACTCCCGTGTACAGTATACAATTGAAGGATTAGTTCTGTGAAAGATACATTACATGCGGGGGGATGCCATGGGGAAACTAGAACGGGGGAAAGCTAAGAATAACACGGAGAGGGAGAAAACATACGCAAATTTTTTTCACGGAGGTTACAATAAAGGTTCTCGAGGAGGAAAAGAAGAGGTTGAAGAAACAGTCAGCTGGGGAAATCGAGATTATTCCACTGGTATTTTTGGAAGCAATAATACGTCCCTGGTCATAAACGGTTTAAAATCGTATCCCAAAATATTATCATAGCTGATCTCACTGTGTAAAGCCTCGTCTGTAAGGCAATTGGTAAGACCGCGAAGTCTTCTTCCATAGTGCGACGGCCTAAAGCAAAACCGCATCCGCGAAGTCGTTGGCAAGGGAACAGGATATCATTCAAGCTTTACGCTTCGAATCAAAGCCACAAAGCCAACGATAGCGAGTCGCTCTACTTCTGTTCTCCGGGGCAAAACAATTTTTGAATTTCCCTGAAAACCCTTCAAAACTTGCTCGATATTAACCAAAAAATTATTTTAATATTCCGATGCATATATAACGCATCTCTACCACACGCTATAGAATTTTTATCAATCTTGCGTTCGGAAACTTAACCTGTGATCGTTGTCAAGAATATCTAAAGATCGTAACAGCAGCTGGGGCTGCCCGTATAAAACGAATTAATTAACGGGTACCTCAATTTTTCTTGCCGTGTTCCTTTCCCACGTTAAAAGGGATGTCCACCTAATTAGCAGGGTGTCTAATTAAAATGTCCTTTTTTTTCTTATTTTTCAAACAATTTTAAAGAAAGTTCATTCTAGACTCTCTCTCTTGTCTTCTTTTCTCGAGATATTTTCTGTCGATAAGCGATGAAGATTTTTCATTTAATAAGGGAAAAAACCATGTTCATCATCATGTTTTTTTTTCTCCCCCGTCTTCACGTGTGTAGGCGATTGATACAAAAATAGCAAGATTCTTTTAAACCCTGTCCGTATCAAGAAAAATAGCGTGTTCGTAGCTTCCTTGAATGGCAAGTTCAAGACAGAACTTTAATGAATATTCTTATTTCTCTCTGAGCATAAATTAAAAACGTATTTTGCTCGCGATAGAAATTATCTTTTTCGTATCGGAAATTAACATTTAATAATTTGCATTTCATCGCGTGTGATTACAACGCAGCAGTAAAGCCACTCTTTACCGCGTGGCGATTATAATGATAATCACCGTTATTATCGATATTTTTCATCACACGTTCCGCTGTGGATGTTGAGAATTAAGTTGAGATTCAACAGCTAGAAATTTACTATTCATATAATGTGATTTTAACCATATAATATGTAAATCTCGAATGTGAAATGAGTCCATTGAATTAAATCAACCTACTACATGAGGACGATATTGAAGAGTTCACTCTTTGAAGTTAATAAGGTTGCTAAGGGATATTTCGGGGCCAAATCAATTCAAACACAGTGGTATGCATGTGATTTTAACGGGTCTCCTACCTGTTAATAGGGTGAAAAACTAGATCTACTAGAAATATAATTAAAAATATTTGTTAACCGTTCATTTATTCAAAATCAATCCACAAATAATTTTGATTGTCTATGGTTTCATAGGGGGCCATTCAAGAATTACGCAAGCAGATTTTCAGCCATTTTTTACCCCCACCTTCCCCCCCTTGTCAGCAAAAGTCAGAAAAAAACTGACCCCCCCCCCATCAGCAAAATTTCGTCAGCAGCTTAGAATATTTCATATTAAAACTGACGTAAGCAACCTTCAAACCCCCCCCCCTTGTCATTAAAAGTCAGTAAATACGAAACCCCCTCCCCCCCCGATGTTGACGTAATACTTGAATGACCCCATATGCTAGTACTAAGTAATTATTATTTAATAAATTGTAAAATTGTATTAAGGGTATTTCCCGTAGCTCCCTCCGTAGTTGAGTGCGGCCGTCCATAGAAACCACGGACAGTTCACAACTCGGTGAATATGAATGTCTGACATTGCGTAAATGTTTTGATTTCACATTTAATGCTCGATTTGTAGTAAGTAAATTGTAGTAAGTGAAGAAAGAGAGAATGTGTGTGCAAAGTAATTATTTAACAAAAGAATATATTTATATATATATATGCAGGGTGATACACAACTCTACGTACAAACTTTTAGGGGAGGTAGAAAGCACAAAAACAAAACAGAATCACATATTAATGTATTACCGGAAACCCGAAGGATAAACAAAGATGCAGAAATGACAAGTCAATAAAGGGGTGGGAAATAATTATCTTCCCTGGATTTCTTCTTGTGGGGGACCCTGAAAACCTTGGTCTACGAGGCGCCCGTTGACTCTGACACCGACCTCGTCGCAAGAATCTCCGTCGCAGCTGCAAACGTCCGCGAAATGCCGGGTATTTTTGAGAGGGTTCGACGATCAATGCGTCGCTGTTTTGGAGCGTGCGTAACCGTGGATGGTAAGAACTTTGTGAAGCACTTGTTGTGAAACTTCACGTGTGCATGTATTGTCCTCCTGTAAAGTATCGCTAAATAAAGACTTTATCCACCCATTATTGGCTTGTTTATCCTCCATCTGATCAGGTTGGGGTTTCCAATCATAAATTCCTATGTGATTCGTTTTGTTTTTGTCCTTTCTACCTCCCTTGAGTCAACTGCCTACGTTCAAATGACGATTTTTTCGAAAATGTTTTTATAATTTCATTTGGAAGAATGTTTTACACAGAATCCAAAACTATTTTATTCTTGCACATGCAATGAGTAGCGACAAAGTTATGGTTTTTGAGGGTTTTTTTTCATTTTTTCGTTACTTTATTTCACGCGAAACATGATTTCTCAATCACTACGCAAGATATTCTCATGAAGTTATTCAACAGTGTTCCAGATAATGTTAACTGTGCAATGAACTAGGATCTTTGCCATATGTTTAGAATTCAATATTTTACAACTGTTTGAATGAAACAATTGAATTTTTTTGTGAAAATTCTCACGTATTGTTTCACGAAATCTGCCATATCTCTGAGAATATCTTATGTATCTTAAAACTTTTAGTTCATTACACACACGACAGTCACAGAAACATATATGATAAAAATTATTCAAGTAAGTTGTGTGGTTGTTAGTGTGCAATGTTTGGCGAAAGTACTGAAAATGAGTCAATTTTGAGGACATAATTTAGAATATCTCAAAAACTTTTAAAGGTATTTCAGAAATTTCACTGGATTTCTTTATTTCATACAGTGCGTTTATTCAAACCCCCACTTGTTTTGTGAAAATCAGTGTGTTTTCAAAAAAAGTGTCCCGCACGTAGTCATCAGTTGCCTTAAAAGTTTGTACGTAGAGTTTTGTATCACCCTGTATATATTTGAAGCATAATATTCATGGAATTCTTCAAGTTCGTATTTGTGATTTTTATGCGTGATAAAATTAAAAGAAAAAATTGTTGTATTCATAAAAGTTCTTGAGAATAACGATTTGCTTCATCTCCATTTCAGTTGGTTCCGGCAAGTACCCAGCATACGGTTCTCTCAGCCGTAAAGGATCCGTACCACAGCAGATGCCGCTGCAACAACAGCAGCAGCAACAACAACAAGACGAGAGCTCCATCAGAGAAACGCGAAGTGGTTCCTCTTCTTCCGCCTTACACCAGACTCCGTCGACGGGATCGCGGGGTCGGATACACATGTCCTTACACAGGGGTCACTCTTCATCTTCCACGTCAGACAACAATTCGGACGCTACGTTCACGGATAATGAGTTCGCTGCGGCCAGAAGGACCGGCGTCATGCGGAGCCAGACCGGTAATCACACTTTTTTTCAATTTATATATGCCCAAATTTTTATCTGTCACACTGTATATTTTGGACTAGTCGATTTTTTTCAACGGGGGGACTCCAATCACGATATCTTATGGCAAAAAGCGCGAAAAGAAAATGTGACTCCAACAAAATACTTGACAGTCCAGGCTGACTCATGCGCCATCTTTGAGCAAAGTTTTCTGTCAGTAATATTTCACTACACCAATTGCTGTATTGTTATTCTTATCCTGTTTTCTTTTAACGATCAGACATCACTTTGAACAAAAAAAACTGATTCTGAGCCCCAAGATGGAAGAAAGCTAATCTGCACAACTTTGAAGGCTCCTTAACCATACTTAGATTAGCTTAGGGTTCCTCGAAAATCCAAGCTGACTCATCCGAAATATTTGAGTGAGGTGTGACGTTAGTATCATCGCTATTGTGAATTACTCCTCCTCCTCTTCCTAACCAGATCATGGCGCACCGCTCTGTCTCAATGAAGAGATGATAGCAGGTGATCGAACAAAACCTGGGCCATGGTGGAAGCTGTGCATGTATGTGTCGTGAACCTATCGTATAGTCTGTTTCCATGTAATGCATGTTGTGCTGCCATCTGCCGTAATTTTTTGAAACTATTGGAGGATTGTATAGTTCTTAGGTGCCTTTAATATGCGTACATGCTATTTTTGCTTCAAAAATGGAAATTTTTGCGATGTCAGGCGTGCATATGATTCCACCGTTTCAAGCGCTGGAACTTCAACCACTCGGATCGACAATTCGAATCGGCAGCGTCCCGCTTTCATCCCAAGAAAATATGGTCATGACCAAACCATACTTTGTTAGTTGGAAATACATTAAACTAAAAAAAAAATTTAATATAATGATCACTGCCCCAACAATTTCTGCGCGTAGGCCTAATTTCTTCAATATATACCGTACGTATAACTATGCATGAGATTCTTTGCCGAAACTAATTTCTCGTCTCTAAGTCTCATCCCGTTCGCTTGTACGCAGTTTGTTTTAAATGTAGTAGATGCAAACACAGTGCGTAGAATTGTTTTCGAGAGAAACTCACAGTTGGTTTCTGTGTGTGTGTATGTGTATATATACTTTTGTGTGTGAGGAATTCGGATGAGCGGGAAATTGTCAACGAAGATCATTAGAATATTTCACGCTTTGTGAATTCACTTCTGGCACTATGCAAATATTTCGCTCTTGTTACTCCCGGATCTAATGAGAAAATCGATTATCTACTCGTTTGGGTAACGGAAGCGAAGCTTTTGTGGGGAGGAATTTCCTACTGTGTTTCCAGAATACTCACGAGGTTAGCACTCGAGGTCCAGACAAAAGTATGACCATCATCTCATTTTTCTTTTTGGTTCCTTTCTTCAACATGTACTGTACGCAATATATGCTCTCTCTAAGCGTAGCTTCTTAAGCCCACCGTTGCCATTATTACTTAATAATTTAATTATGCAATTTATTACCTTGTACCATAAAGTACGCAGTTCCCATTGAATGCATAACCAGAATTCCACCCATTCTTAACTTGTGAAATTTACAAGTTACATGTTTTCTTTGACTGTTGAAATTGAATTATACCATTTTTTTTCTCGTGGGAGTATGGTTTTTCCACGTCCCGATACAATGCAATGTGATCATATCGGGACTCGGGCATTGGTAAAAGGGGACCATTCTGCAGTTGGATCCCGTTTTAACGAATACCGATATAGCGAAAAAATCTCATTTTAACGAAGGCTTTTCTAATCCTACAGATAGGTTTACACAGGAACGATGCAAAATCCTGGAATTCCTTTATAACAAAATTCATGGATCCCTTGAGAAAGTCTCTGAAAGGTTCTGAAAGTCTCTGAAAAAAAATGATGGTTCTAGAAGAAACTGAAGAAAAGGCCTATCAATTCGTCATGCATTATCCTTCATTATAGGAAGACTATTGCAAAAGCAGCTTCACACGTACGTGGAACACAGCGAATACTACAGACGAATAAGGCATTAAATAGGCACGGAAATGTTTGTCAACAATGGGGAACCGAACATCTTCCAGCCTCCTACATATCCTTCCAACATGGTAACGATAACGTAAAGGCGGAAAAAAATAAATTATTCCAGATATTGGTCCCTTTCGTTCTTTATCACAAAAGTGGTAACAATACCAGAAGATAATATTATCCTTGATTATAATAAGAGGCATCGATTGCATTTCAATCACAGCTTTGATGGGAATCCTCAGAGAAGATTCGTATACGTCCCAAAAGCAAGTGAAGAGAGGGTCTTAACCCCTATGTCTCGTCCAAACGCCAGTTTAAGAAACTCATTCCAGCTACCCTTTGTGTTTCCTTACCTCTTTGTTTGTATATATATAATCGCGAAACTTCATTGTAACAATGTGTTGAACGGTAGATTTTTTTTCTCCCAATATAACGCACCTTTACAAGAATGAGAGAGGGGAAAACAGATCACATATAGTTGAGGGAAACAATTACACCATATACATTCGTTCTCTACTATTCGCTACTCTGTCACAACTCTACCACAAAGCTAGGCTTACATCACGGCGACAGGATAAGTACGGCGAAATAGTTCCGGTGCTCAGCTAATCTGTAACATTTTGACTGTGAGTGAGTGATTTTGGCACCTAGAAACACTTCGACATTCATTTTGTCATTGCTTTCGAGAAATTAATTCGTTCGCAGCCAAAATGGCATTTCACCGCCACTTTCCGCCTTCATAAAAACCGGTAATACGTTCTGAGCTAGTCTTTTCAGACATATTCTGAAAAACAAAGGAATCAAACTCACGTACGTGGGCTGAGAGGACGAGTTAACTTATAAATAGCGATGTCCGTTGCACCTCACGGACGATTGTTTATCACTATATATGCCTTGGCGACAAACAGAAATCGCCAATTTTTCGAATGTCAACCATTTACACGTTTTAAAACTTGCATAAAAGCATCATGCAGAAGGTTAAACGAATGGGAAAGTAAGCCAAAGCTTACTACATGTAATTACATGAATGCAGGTGTATCAATTTTCAATTTTATTCCAATTCAATAGATGTGATAAATTACATATTGTTAAAATGTACAATATATTATTAGTCGACAAGAGGCCGGTGATTCTACAGTCGACCGTAGACAATTTAAAGGGATAATTATCAAGATATTAAATTTTTTTTTCAATATCTCGATGATTTTTCTTTATGTGTCACGATTTCAAACGAACGCAACGACAAATAATCGTAATTTGATCCAATAAATCGTAAAAAAAACAGACAAACCCCACATTCAAACAAACACCAATTTATCAAAAAATCCCCATTGAAAACGAACGTATAACAGCTGGTGTCTCATTCAAAATTATGCTCAAATATTCAGAAACAATACAAATAATACGCATCTTACATTCCATAAATCTAATATTAACGTACAAACAAAACACATAAATATTCAATCATCAACGACAAAAATCTCATACCAATAAATAATACTAGAAAAAAAAAGAGGGAGAAACTACACAGAATCTCTCGTCGAAATATTTGTCCTGAAAACATAGGAAACACGGATCATTTCGGAGGCACAGGGAAAAATATTCCATAGGAAGAGCCTCGAAGAACACCGAAAAGGGATTCTTATTTGAGAACCCGTTGGAATTGAAATAAGTAAACAAAAGGGTTAAAGGCGTAAGAGGGGAGGGGGGAGAAAAGGTTACCCTTATTTAAATATTTATCTTTACCAAAACCCTTGTTATATCACATACTACTACTACTACTACGAATACACAGACTTTGAAAAGGGGAGGGGGGGGGGGGTGTTCCAGTGCATCCCGAAGACGGGCGGGGTTTTCTTTTGTGAATCGTCTTTCCTTATGGAATTTTCCACGATCCTTTAGGTATAAAACAGACAAAAGACCGTGTCTCTACAGGAGGGAATTCAGGGATAGGCGGGGGAATTCAGTTTCCAGATTTAATGTCAGTTCGTGTCAATTCGCGCCGAATACTTCATTATTTAGTTCGGGGGGTGTAATATATTATGTTTTCGCCGGTAAAATAAATGATTACGCTGAGAAAACAAACTTCTCTCTCTCTCTCTCTCTCTCTTTCCTTTCGCACGAGTATGTACGAGGGATTAGAGAGTCTCCAAGAATCCGGAAGGAGAGCTGAATTTTTAATGAGTCCCGAAATCTCTTGGTGAATTCCTCCATCCACCCCCTCGTATATATATATGTAAACTGTCTAAGAAAATAAAAAGGAATTTCTTTTTTAAGTAGAAAATATATATCAGCAAGTTTTCGATACCTCTTATTCGCCCCAACCCCCCTCAAATGTTATTGTTAAATAGCTTTTGAACAATGTTCCTTGATCTTTTCTGTATCGAGGGATGCATGAAATATTAGGTTAGGTTTCGTGGAACTGTTTAAACATTTAAGGTGAAGCTTCTTGAACATCTCCCCCCCCCCTCCCTCTCGAAACGTTCGAGGTTGAGCTCGATAGAAATCTAGAAATGTTTAGTGAAGCGTTGTTGGTAGAGAGAGAGAGATACGTAGGGGGTTATATTTGAAGCTCCTTCAGTGGAATTTCGAACCTCAAGTACGCTATTGAAATATTCAGTGATGGCTTGGTAGAGCGTCTGGATAGTTGACATCACGGATTCGTTGAAATATTTGGTGGATTCAGGGAATATTATGAAGCATATCTAGGGGGAACAGATAAGTGATTCGTGTAATGGCGAACGAATGAAATAGCTGGTGGAAATCCGTAATGGATAGCATTGATGCATTTTGTGGCATCTTTGCTCTTTTCTTTTGATTTTAATTTATTCGTATTCGTAAAACGTCATTGATAATTGAAAAGTGTATGCAGCGTCACCTAAAAATCCGTTTACAGGGTGTTGCTGAAAGGACTCCCTAACTAGGAAAGGTGAAATCAGTAGTCCGTGTTCACTGGACGTACATGGAATTTGGAAGAGCATGATTTGTTAAATTATTCGAAACTTTGGCTAATAGATGGCGCCACAATCTCGGTGAAATTCCCTTCAGACGGTGGGTGATATTGTGCTGCTCAAACATGAGTCAGATCGATGGATTCGAAACCGTCGCCTTGCCCAGCAATGACAAGACTGGAGTTTAAAGCGATTTCCGTGCAGTGTCGCTACTGCAGTGGATGCCTAAGGCCCCTTTCACATGGAGCGGATGCGGATGCGGACGCGGATGCGGAAGCGGGTCCGCATACCCTTTCACACGAGCACTGAAGATGCGGGTGTTTCGCCCGCATCTTTAGGTTGAAATTCGTGCATAAAAACTATTTTTTCGCAATTTTTGTAATTATTTTTCTCCTTCACCCCTGATTCAGTGGCCATAGGCAGCCTAGAGGCATTCTTTGGTGGTTTAGTCTAGAGCCACATAGAATATGGGAATAAAGATGTCTTAATTCCGATCCTCACAAGTAGTGGATGGGAGAAAATGTCTTCAAATATTTTCAAAACATTTTGAAAAAAAAAATCCGTCTTTCCGGAAAAATATGAAAGAAAAATTCCAAAAACATCCAATGTTCGAAAAATCCAATCCAAAAACATCCAAAACATTCGATGTTCCTAAAAACAAAATTCAGGAGATATCAAAGAATTTGCAAGTACAAAAAAATGGGAGGGGTGGGAACGTTCAAAATGTCTGTGCTTAGAAATATTCACATCACAATTCTGTCTTAGGCCGGGATTACAGTATAAAAGTTTTATAAAAGTTAGTTTATAAAACTTGAAAAATGCAACCGATAGGCCGATCAGTTAAGTTCGCTCGAATGTAACAGATGTGTTTATTGGTTACATTTTTCAAGTTTTATAGTGTAATACCAGCCTTAGGCCGGGATTACACTATAAAAGTTTTGTAAAAGCTCTTTGATAAAACGTGAAAAATTCAACCAATATTATCTTATTGGTTGAATTTTTTTAATACAAAATGTGTAGGTCGCAACGAGTTATGGTGAACGGGGAATTCTCTGGTTGGACAGACGTCACAAGTGGAGTTCCTCAGGGAAGTGTCCTTGGCCCCATACTTTTTTCACTTTTTATCGATAAACTCGATCAGGGTATCGATGGAATTACTAGCAAATTCGCAGATGATGTGAAGCTAATGGGAGTAATCGGGAATGAAAGCGATAGGGAGTTGCTCCAGACCAACTTAAACAAGATTGCAGCATGGGCAAATGAATGGAGCATGACGTTTAGCGTAGATAAGTGCATGGTCGCTCATTTTGGTTCGAACAACCCACGGTTCTCTTACGAGTTGAATGGTGTCACTATCCCGGATGCAACTAGAGTCACCGATTTGGGAATTCTCATTGACGAGCGACTTAAGTTTTCTGAACACTGTTCAGCGGTTGTCAAAAAATCGAATAGAATGCTTGGTCTCATTTTCAAAAAGGTCTCTTCGCGTTCTCCTAAAGTCATTCTTCCGCTTTTTCGAGGCTTAGTTCGTCCTGGACTGGAGTATGCTGTAAGGTTTTGGAGACCATACCTACAGAGGGACATAGACTTGGTTGAAGGGGTGCAGAGAAGAGCTACGCGTGTCCTTATTGGCACACAGGGCTTGAGTTATGAAGAAAGACTTCATTTTTTGAATATGTTTACATTGGATGAACGCAGGTGTCGAGGAGATATGATCGAAGTGTTCAAAATTTTCAATGGGATGGATAGGATGGACCATGAACTTTTAGTACACCGCCAATCGACTGCTTTTACAAGGGGACACCAGTATCGATTGGTGAGGGACAATGCAAGGTTATGGTGTCGCAGGGAATTTTTCTCCAATAGGGTTGTTAATAAATGGAATAGCTTACCCCCGGAGGTAGTAAATTGTAACACAATTGACACGTTTAAAAAGAAATACGATAAACATGTTGGGGTAAATCGAGAAGCTATCCATTCTTAGAATAAGACAACCATAAGTATTCTTTATGGGCATTGTATAATATTTTATCATGTGTATATATTGTTTGTAATTTGTGTTAATTGCATTTTTAATTGGGTTGCTGTATTTTTGAAACATATGACAACCATATTTTTATGGGCATCTTTTTATCAGCCACCTCGTTGGGCATTTTGCCTGTTGTGGCGTTGTATTTGTATTTGTATTTGTATTTGTGTGTGTGTGTGTGCACCGGTTGCATTTTCTTGAATGCAACCGATGCGCCTATTGGTTGAATTTTTCAACTTTCATAAAAGTTCTTTTATAAAACTTTATAGTATAATCCCGGCCGGATTACACTATAAAAATTTTATAACAATTATTTAAAAAAAAGCAACTAATAAATTTATCGGTTGCATTTGCTCTAATGCAACCGATAAATTTATTAGTTGCTTTTTTCAAGTTTTATAAAATAACTTTCATAAACCTTTTATAGTGAAATCCCATCCTTAGATTAGTTCCTCAACTAAGTTTTCAGTTTATAGACTGAATATCGAGTAAAATAAACTTGTAGGGGTATCGGGGGAACCACCAAAAATATTCAAGTGCTAGGGTCTTCAAACGTCTTAATCCGGCCATGAGTGAACACCGTACGTGGATAACACTGTTTAATAAAAGAATTTTTTTTTAAGTTTGAAAAAATTAAAAGATTAAAAATTTAAAAAAATAATAAATATTTAAAAAAATAACAAATATTTAAAATAATATTTCAAATATTTATAATTTTTTAAATAATTTTAAAAATTTAAAAAGAAAAAAATTAATATTTTTAAATTAAATTTAAAAGTTATTAAAGTATGTAGTCAATTAAATATTCGTAATGAACAGAACGGCTTATAATTTTGGTCCCGTCAGTGGCCCTTGTTGGCAGGTTTTATTGTATAAAATTGTGAAATATGGACAAAAGGCAGTTGAAGTTGCTATATCTCAATCTCAGAACGAAACAAAGGGATAGACGTATGTGGGTACATTATATTAATGAGCAGGGACCCTCATATGGTGTTTTTAAGGGTATTTATGGCAAATAATTCAAAAAATTCAGTGCAAAATAAGCTTTAAAAAGTAGCCAAAGATGCGGACGAATTCGCTCCGCATCCGCATCGTCTGAATAGCTCCGAATAAACCTATTGTCAAAACTTCTATGTGCGGATGCGGAGCCCGCACTTAGGTTTTGACACATGCGGACGACGTCCGGACCCGCATGAACATTTCCTAGGTGCGGAGATTTTTCGGCTCGTCTGAAAGGCGCAGTATATTCCAATTGTTAAAACTTCTTCCGGACCCGCATCCGCATCCGCGTCCGCATCCGCATCCGCTCCGTGTGAAAGGGCCCTAACAGATGAACTGTCCGAGATGATACGGAGTTGAAGACTCTTGCAGAAATAATGACCTTCTATGATAGGAATACCAACCGTCCTCCTTTTTGATGTCATTCCAAGCGTCCTCCTAACGTTTCGGAAAATTCGCCTTTTTGTCCTCCTTTTCAGGTTTCCGGAATTATTTTTCATTTTTATTCTGGGCAAATTTTTCTTTTCTCCACTTTGAAACACATATTTCTTCATTCTATTTCTCTATTAACTCTATTTCTTCTGATAATTCCGAAATTATTTTTCCATTAGTTGAGATTGATATTCAATAATTATGAAATGATTTTGTTCAATCAGTCTGAAATTATTTATTTCACTAATTTTTGAAATTACTTAACATTTCTTCAATTTGTATAATTACATATGTTACGGAGTTTGAAGTATAGTCGTACCGTTCTAAAACATAGTGTACTCCTGAGTGACCCGCGTGCTTTATCGATTTTTTTTTTATAAGTCTTTCAATGTGTCCATTATTTATTTTCTCGAAATAAACATCGGGCAGCCGCAAAACACTTCGAAGGCCGTGCATTGAAGGCCCCTCCCTGCTCTCAAAAATAATGACAACCATCTTACATTATTTTGCGGTTAGTTTGATCTCTTTGAAGTACTTGAAGGTCTTCGAGTGAAGGACAGACAAAAAACATCCTAGACAAACATCGAAATTTTCCGATAGCGGGAATATTTGAGATTTTTTTCTTTTCCACATGCATCGAATGTTTAGCATATTTCCGTAGGAAACCTCCAAATTTCGGAAAAAATGTCAAATTCATTCCCACCTTTATAAGTGTCGGGACGTATACAGATTAAGGTCGGTTTAGGCCTTGGGTGTGGAAGAAAATATTGGGTGCCTTAAATTAGAAAGAAGAGTAAATTTGGGGTTTTGCGAGTTCCCTTCGAAGGTCGGGGCCCGTTACGTCCGCCTCTGCGTCTGGACTAACGAATTTTGTTTTCCTTACATGGAAATTCTCATTCTTAACTGCCAAAAAGTTGAATCTACAGTTTTTTAAATCCAAAGAAGGAAGAAGAAAATTCACGTGGGGTTATTACAGGACAGATTTTAAGAAATTTCTTCCAAGACCGCCGCTCATTCAGTAGATTAAAAATCCACCATTAGTGATTAATGACAGCGGTATCGCAAGCCTCATTTCTTTCCCGAGAAAAATTCACAAACCCGAAAAGTTATTTGAAGTAAAATAGAGAGAAAAAATAATAATGGGAATATATTCTGCGTTTATTCCAGTAAAAAAAAAAACGGACATGCACGGCAACAAACAGTGAAGACTGCGCCCATCAAGAAAACGTTTGGTTTTGAGAGCCGAAAGAAAACGTTTTTTTTTGGGGCTAAGAAAGGTAGAGAGACAGAGACATCGGTATAAGATATCTCAGGTTTATTTCCCTTAAACATGAGGAAAAAGAGGGGTTTTTCCTCAAAAAAACATAATAAAAAAAAACTTTTATTGTCGTTTTCCACGGTAGCCGAGGGACCCTGTGTAAAGTTTTCTGCATCTCTCTCTGTCTTCGAAATCTTTTCAAGTTTAAAAAAAAGAAAAACTCAAAGCTCAACTTTGATCTTCTCAACGGATCCCGAGTTTTTACGATTGCCGAAGGAGTTTGAAAAGTTAAAGCACTTTTAAGCTATAAAATGGAATTAGGAAAAAGCACTTGAACCCCTTCCAAAAACATTCTCACAAGCGTTGCACCGATTTCACTTTCCAGCCATTTTTGCGAACTTCACCTGCGAACGACTAAAAGAGAATCTTCTCTCTCTCTCTGGAACGAAAAGATAGTTGTTTTTCCCCCTTCACTCTTGAAAAGCTTTCGCTCGCTTGATAATATACGTGGAAGTCTTTGCTGTTGCTACTGCTTTTCTCTCCGACTCGGTGTAATTAGGGTAATGAAGTCTTTCGCCGCGCGCGCACACACGCACACCATTATAATGACGAGGTTTTTCTTAATCCGGATCCTTTATCTTTATCTAATCTCGGTGAGAGAGATGCAATTAAGAAAGGACTTCTCGGAGACTTTGCTGGAAAACTAAAAGTTTTATATTGAAACATCCGTTTTTCTAAAGCAAAATGCGACCCGTCAACTCTAGTGTTCGCTGGAACGGAAGAGGAGAACTTTCTTGGACCTATTTTGTCTCAAGGTTAAAAGATGGATAGTGTGGAAGAAAATCTCATTATTAAGATGTAATATTCAGTTATTATACTACAAACTAGAAAGATAATAGAATAAAGGTGAAGACTGCGACTCGTCATTAGTTCCTCGTCTGATAGACATTCTTCTTAAAACTGAGAGCTATCTCTTAGCCAAGAGACCACGTCACCTCAACCTTGCAACGCGAGCGAGCACGAGCTCCACCAGGTTGACGATAAATTACTGTTGTAGAGCCCAGTTGCCCTAAATTTTTATGTTTCGAAGTTTATAGAATTGTCATATGGGTGATTTTTTATGCTTATCGTCAATTTATCTTTTCTTGCCTTCGTCGGGGGCGGCTATGTTGTTAACATGTTGTTCAATGAAATTTCCGGACATACCCATTCTTCAGGAATTCATGTATATCTCTCTGAAATATGAAGTAGGGTGTGTCGGTCCTTCAATCTTCAATGTATAAAATCAAAAAAGCGCAATCCAATCTATATGATGTACCGAGAACGACGCGAGTGATTCGATACTTGTGAGCACGGGGCAAGGGAAGCCACCACTGTAAATCTTTGTTAACTTTTCCGCCACTACTCTGCCTCTTTTGAGGTAACGGACGTAAGGTGCTTTGCATCAGTCCGGGGTTGTGAGCGGTTCTATCTATCTATCTATCTATCAATCTATGATGTACCGGCTGTCGACGAATCATCTCATATACGAATCTCGTTTCTAGTTTCGTAAATCATTGCAGCTTGTCACCCCATTTACATACGAGAGCTTAGCGAATCGCTCAAAGACAACGGGTAGTGTGAGTGTGTAGACGTACCTTTATAAAGTCGGCTCGTGTCTCCAACCCGCACCAGTGAGTTTGTTCATTTTTCATTGTAGTGTTCAAGGTCGTTTTCTTCATAACGCTGTTGAAAAGAAGGTTGAAAAAAGTGTTATTTTGATGATAAATTCAATCAAATAAGAAAAACGAATTATTGTATAGCAACAAGAGCACGTGTTCCCTTGATTTTTAAAGAGTCTGTCTGAATCAAAACCAATCGCTGGTCCCTATGAAGAAAAAAAGTACCGGTGAGATTCCATTGGGGCTCCAAAACTAGTGCAGATGAATTATCGAAGGTAACGGAAAAGTAAGTGATGAAGTGACTTTCAGCGACCATGACACTGGTTTATGGCTTACAATCAGACAGGATGAAGAAAGCTGGATAGATTTAAGAAGCTGCGTTTTGAACAAATTCATTTTTCCACGTATTTCATTAATGTCACATAAACGAAAATTGAGGGCCGATTTCATTTTAGTGTAGCCTACAGCTGTCAGATTAGGGGAATATAGACATCAGGAAATCCATTAGCTTGAATGAGGAAATATAATCAAGAAGTCCCCCTTCTGTTGGGGCAAGCGGTCAGTGGAAAACAAAGGATGAAGAATCCAGTTCTAATATAGATCTGGAAACATTCGAATCGTCGATATATCGGTTGTAGAAGGGTCACCCCTTCTGATCGTCATTGCGCCGAATCTAATTTTTTTCATATCTAATTCCTCAAATATACTGATGCTTATCCATTAACATCGTCTAACAGCGCGTCAAATTTTTAAGCTATCCTTTCCCCTCCCCCCTATATTTCATGGCATTCTTTTCCGCTTGATCAGTCAAACTTCGACAAAGTTCCTGTATAATTTTAACTTGAAAGCACCAAAAACAGCAACACCGCATTATTTTATTTACACCCAAGATTCCTTCCAGCAACAATGGCACCGACCATTCCCCCCCCCCCCCCACCTCCCATGAGACAAACATTTACGAAACCAAACACGAGCTATCAATTACTTGATCATATCTAATCGCTCAGGTAGGTAAATACGTGTCTTAATTCAACTCGATAGGAAATTTTCCTCGAATTTATCGCAGTAGGATTACAGAAAATTAATTTTATACACGAAACTATATATATATACTGTATAAACGCTTCAGCAAACCACAGGTATCATCGTAATCCGGTAACAAAGACATAAACATATAAACGACGTACGGAATATACTTTCCTCTCTCCGCTCTATATTACAACAGGATCAGTAGCATTTTATCAACCGAGGATTCATCACCCTGAATACGTTGTATCCTTTTACATTTCCGTATTTAAAATAAAACTAACCATAAAACTCCGTTTGTCTTTCCGAAATTCGTCGCACCCCGAATACAATAAACTTGAAAATCCCGTGGAAAGAACCGGAAAACAGCGGAGACAAAATCGCGATTATATTCTCCACAAGTCGAATTTTCGACGTCGCGAGAGAGAGAGAGAGAGAAAGGAAAACGAGAGGAAAACCCATTCCCAACAATGATTCCATGTAACGATGAAAATAGCTTAACTATTAGTTCTAAAAGAGAGATAAGATTGTATTTTCCTTTTCCTTGCCCAGGAAAAATTGAAATAGTAATATAAAAGAAAAAAAATTAGACCGCAAAAGTCTCGCTTTTGTTTCAAGGGGAAACACACACACAACCATTCTATTCTCTAGTTTTCCCCTCGCTACATTCTCTTACCTTTTAATTTCCCCTGAGAAAAGTTTCCCCCCCATTGGCGGAGACAAATACAACACCCACGTACAACCGAAAAATTAAAATACAAAACTCTTTTGCCTTCGAGAAGATAAAGGACCACGTAATTAAGCTTTTCAATTTATCAAATTTGGGTCCTCGGATATAATTTTATTAAAGGACGAGGAAAGGAGGAGGTGGGAAAAAAAAAAACACAAGATTCAAAATAGAAACAAAACACAATTGAAGCAACTTCAAAAGCGAAACAGAGTGAAATTGTTTTCCAGGAATACATTTTCGTTTAGAATTGTTTAGGTTGTTGTGAAAATATATGGAAATATTTTCCGCGCGTTTTCCATTGAAACAGTTTTCCCTGGTTACTAAGTCTTGTTTTGCTGGCATTTCAAGCTCTAATACTTTTTTAAGTGATCTATAAGGGAGGGGTAATACTTCGAAAGGGTTATAATGTTTAAGGAATATAAATAGTTATAATGTATAATTCTTTTTGTAGAAATATAAATCTATTTCTATCAACGTCATCGAGAGGAATCGTCAGTACCGTAAATTACTTTGTATGTATTGATAGGCTTTTAGGGATTTTTCTCTCGAATTAGGTATTAGACAAATGAAAAACTATAATACTATCCATTATGGGAGTAGTTGGAATTTTTAGGTTTTTTTCCTGATAGGCATGCGATAAAATTTCGTAAAAGATTACGTGGGATGTTAAGAGTTAAGTTTGCATTAAAATAACGTGTATTTTTGCTCGCATAATCGCATGGTGGATTGTAATTAGGTTATATGGATGTTGTATAGTAATCAAACTATACCAATCCAACAACAAACCACCAACTACAACACACACATATTAAATCACAAATTCAAATACAAAACTATTTTGCCTTCGAGAAGGTGGGTCCTCGGATATAATTTTATTAAAGGACGAAGAAAGGGAAAACGAATCAAAATAGAAACACGATTGAGCAACTTCAAAAGCGAAACAGAAATTGTTTTCTAGGAATTCATTTCGTTTAGAATTGCTGTTGTTGTAGAAATATATATATGAAATATTTTCCGCGTTTTCCATTAAAACAAATTTTCTACCTAAATCTTGTTTTGTTAGCATTGAATTTTAATTGCTAATACTTTTAAGTGATCGAAAAAGGGAGAAAAACCTTTTAATTCTTATTTTTATAGAAATATTATCCATTTTTTTAACTGTTTCAAAAACGTTATCAACGTAATAGAGATTAATCCTCGATATCGTAAATTATTTTATATGTATTACATGTATTGGTAAGCTTTTAGCATGTTTTTTTCGGGTTAGGTATTAGCCAAATGAAACTAAGATGCTGGGAATTGTTACTTTTAGGTTGTTTTTATCATCGACGTATGGCGGAATTACGTAGAAATCACATGCGATGTAGTTTGCATTAATAGCATGTATTTTTTAATACAATATCGATAATCCTATGACAGATTGTACTTAGATGTTATTAATGGTGAAACAATTTTTGAAGCATTTTTAATACTTTTTGAAAGAATTTTGTCCTGTAGGTCAGACAAGATCTCTATATATGGGTTTCCTTGCCAACATATATTAAATGTTATTTTATGGCTTTTTCTTTCGATACCTGTTTGATCAATTAGAATTTCTGTTACCAAAAATAGTAATTTTAAGACAGGGTGAAATACTGATTTGGTCTTTTTCCCCTCCGATATAATCGGGAATGGTTTACTTTTTGTCATTAATGACAGCAGCTTCATTGCTGTCATTCAGATGGGAGAGAAATATTTAAAAAACGATGCCGAAATTAGGCCTTGTCCCATAAGCGCATCCACTTTTACCCCTACCTCAATTTCGACTATTTCCAATCGAAACTGTCATTTGCAAATTCCACACAATCAGTGCAGAGAGGCTATAGTAGCAGTAGTGTATACACATTTTTTCATCATTGAATCAATTTTTGATGTTATTGTGTCAAATTAATCGATTAACCCGAGTGATAAGCATGATTACTGAAAACTGAAATTTTTCTACGGCATCATCATCATCATCATCGAATTTTCGTCTGATAATCGAAACCAGTATTATTTTTCCACCAAGTCTGACATCGAAATTTATGCATTTATTTGTTCACTTGATTTGTATAGCTTCTAGGCTTTATTTATGTCTTTGGAAAATGCTGTTACTCACATTAACATATATTAAACTGAATCCACAGTACTCGTCAGGTATTATAAACCCATTGTAATGTTTCACCTCTTGATCACTAAAAAGTATGTATTAGCGCTTAAACTTTGATGTCAACAAAACAAGATTTACCAACCAGGGAAAACAGTTATAATGGAAAAACAGTTTTTTTCCAAAACTCATCAATTCTAGACGAAATGTATTCTTAGGAAACAATTTCTCTTTGTTTCGCTTTTGTTTCTATTTTGAAATTTTTTTTCGTCCCTTAATAAGATTATATCCGAGCACCCAAATTTGATAGATGGAAAAGCTAAGTTGCGTGGCCCTTTATCTTCTCGAAGGCAAAAGTGTTTTGCATTTTAATTTTTCGGTTGTAAGTGTGTGTGTTGTATTTGGTGGATTGGTATGTTTTGATCATTTAACACACGAATTCGCAGGAACCGTCACGCTTTGTCTAGGGGGGACGATCCAGAAAGTAAAATAGTGCCAAATTCCTGCAAGAATCCAATTGAGCAGAGATCTACCTTGAGCCTTCTCCTCATATGGCTTGACGTGAAAATTTTTGGTTAACCTAAAACAGATGGAGTGTTACTGACTCATTTGGTTCCCTTTGCTTGTTTCTGGATTTTTCATTCCTTTCATATTAATAACGAGTTCGGGAAAGTGCACAAGTACGTAATTTTTACAATGTTATTATGCACGCCAGGGTAGCGATGACCAACTATTCTCCCTTACGAATTGAATAGTAAAGTTATTCTCGATGCAACGGGGATCACCGAGGAACCGATTTGCACATTCTCATAGCCGAGTGACCTAGGCTTTCTGAATATTGTTCAGCAGCGAATCGAACAGGATCCTCTGTTTCATTCTTAAAATGATCTCTTCGCGTTCTCCTAAAGTCATTCTACGGGGCTTGGTATGTCCTGACCTGGAATATGTTGTGCCTGTAGGATGGACCATAAGTTATTTAAACAACATCAATCGACTGCTTTGACAAGGGGACGCCAGTATCGTTTAGTAAGGGACATAGGTAGTGGTGCCACAGGGAGTTTTTGCCCTAACAGGGTTGTGAATAAATGGAATTTCGTGAGTCCACTACGGGCACGCTCGAAAGAAATATCATATAAATAATATAAATGGAGATGGTTATCCATTTTTACATGAGACAATCACACGAGTTTCATGATTATTTGTTTTTTATGATAATTGCTTTTTTGAGCTGTTGTAATTTAAATATATATAAAATGATCAAAAAATCTGTAGAAACTTTAAAAATTTATAACAAACCGGAAAAATAACCAAAATAAAAACAACTTGCACGGTTCGCATCGCTAGATCAAGGAAAAAAAAATTTTAAGACACAAAAAATAACTTAAAAAAGTGCTGATAGGTGGCGCTAGCCTACACAAGTCAAAGAGAAGATACGCAACGAACAGAACGCCTCCAAATCTTTTATTACAGCAATATGTGTTCCGCATGACCACCACCGCAGGGGATAAGTCGCAAATCTACCAACGGCAGAGTCCGGATGTATACATGGCATCTCTCGGCGGATCGCATATTTCAGTTTCGACAGATTGGATGGACCGGATCCATACACCAGGGATTTCAAATATCCCCTTAACCAGAAGTCTGCCGGTGTCAAATCTGGAGACCGAGGAGGCCATGAGAACTTGCAACGCCTGTTAATTCTTCCCCGAACGTCTGCATCAGTAATGCCTTAACCGAAGTAGCAGTGGGACTAGTTACGCCCGAGTGGCGTGGTGGAAAGATGTTCGTCTATCGCCGTGAAGGTTGCTGTCCCGGGTTCGAACCCATGGTAGGATATAGATAAGATATTTTCCCAAACGAACTTGAGGTGACCACCGATAGACAACGTCTTCATTTACAACCCATCTCATTAACGACAGTAAATTGCAATACAGCGATATGACCAGAGTTGGTGAAGTAGTAGTGTGACTAGAGCTTGCATAAACGTGATGTAGAAAGCGCATCTCTCTTTCAAGCAAACACAAAGACGTTGCTGGATTTGACTCGCCTGTGATGTGTGGTGGTGGTCATGTGGAGCTGTAATAAACGATTTGGCGACATTGTAATTGTTATTTGCGTATCCTTTCTTTGACTTGTGTGTACGTCAGCGCCACCTATCGGCTGCTTTTTAGTTATTTATTTTTCCTGTCAAAAAAAAATCCCTTGACCTAGCGATGCTAACCCTGCAAACCGTTTTTCATTTCGGTTGTTTTTCCGGTTTTTGTCCATTTTTAAATTTTCTACGAACTTTTTTCCCCCACCCTATATTTTACATCCTTATTTATTTATTTTTAACAAGCATCTTTTTCCCCTATTTGGACATTTTGCTTTTTGTAACCTTTGTGCTTGTTTACAATGATTTAAAATTAAAAATATTTCATTTTAAGTGGATACATTTTTAGAATTTTTATTTCCGTATTCACAGTTTACAAAAAAAGTTCCAAGAATTCGTCTTCGAAATTGAGGAAATATTAATGTCGAAAATACACACACATGATGATGATTCATGATCGGAAATAATATTCGAATATTCATTGTGAAATCTCTCCTCTAATATTGTTTCCGTTAATATGAAGCAATCCATGTAATTAGAAACTTCCTTTTCGAAATTATTTTCCTTCATGAAATTATCATTTCCTAAGATTTAATTTCGTTCTGAAGAATCCCTCGAAAAATTTCAGGGAATATTGATCTATAATTACAAATGTTATCGATAATGAAGTAACTAGATATTACTTTTCAAACTATTTTCAAGTGAATCCCTTCGTAGAAATCATCTCTGGTAATGTTTCGAAATGTTTCATGATTCGTGAATGTATGCAGTATAACCTGTTCTGGGAGGTTATGGATCAGCGCAGATCAAGGGGAAGGGGGCGCAGCTGATGGAAAAAGTTTATGAGAACCTCTGCAGCATAGGCCCAGTACCTATACATATAAAATAACATGTCCTGACTGACTGACTCATCGACTGATTCACTGACTGGCAGATTCATTATCGCCGAGCCGCAGCTGCTGAATTATGAAATTTGGTCAGTAGTTTCACTTTGTGAAGTAAAAACTCACTAAGAAGGTGCTTTTCGAAATTCGATCCCTAAGGGGCTCATAAGGGGGTTCGAAATTTGAATAGAGAATCATGCCGAGCCGAAACCGCTGGGGGGGGGGACCAGAGCCCCATGTCCCCTTCCCGATATGACCTTGCTGTTGGTGATAGATTTGAATGCTGTGTATGAGGCGTATAGGCGGGTAAAAGGAAAGAAATAAAGGGAAAAACCAATCAGGGTGGGGGAGGAACAGTACACAGACAGTAGATAACTGGATAAGAGAGTTACAGAGAGATAAGAAGTGTACAATATCTTGCTTTTTTGCCTCACTTACGTCTTACTTCCGTGTACTGTATATAATAGAAAGATTAGTCCCGAAAAAGACACATTATATATATATATATATATATATATATATATATGAGGGAGGGATGGCGTGGAAAATGAGGGGGGGAAAAGCTGAGGACAACAGGGAGGACGAGAGAACACATACAGCTTTGCATCATAGGGTTACACTAAAGCTTCGAGATGAGGAAACAAAGAAGTTGAAGAAACAGTCAGCTTGATTGAATTCATCCCACTGGCACACAATACTACGTCCCTGATCGTAAAGGGGTTCATGAACATTACCATCACCGAACGAAACAAAAATCCCACCACGTGAAAGTACATTCGATTGTTTACTCATTAAGGGTTCACGAAGCTTGCCCAATTCGTGTCATTGTTACGGGCCAATCAAAGTCCTCATTCACTCTTGATATCTCATTCTCCTCCAAGAGTTTCCCTGGCTGAATTTTTCTAATGAAACCAAGCCCCCGTATTTTTGACTTCTCCATAGGTTACTTTATTTATTTCTGCCGCGCAATCACTTTTCACCCGTGTTAATGAATCCAATCAATGGATTTCCTTTGATAAACCCTTTCATTCCTTAACCCTTCCCGAATTTCGTACAGATATGACCTTAGAAAACCGAACTCAACGTCGACGTAAACTTGAAGAGTTATTGCTGCTGTATTAGTGGGTTGAGGTTACCACGGCGTTGTCAATGCCATCATGTATTCGTGTATATTCCAGAAAATACTATAATGACGGATTATCTCTGCCTTCTCTCGAATACACTCATGTAATATCCCAGGCTGTGTATTCAAATTGTCTCCCCATAAATACCGAAAACCCTCATCATTTAAACGGTTTCAGACTTCGCAACGTGTCACCGTCGTTTGTCGAGAGGTCCTCCACCCTGCCGGAGAGCAAAAGGGGGGATGGGGAGGTGCTCTTGAATAATAATATTCAGTTTAACACCAGTGAATAACAATCACGTTTCCAACCTCTCGGCGACTCTGTTATTTCATGAACTCTCGAAACGGATATTATATAAGACACGGAGAGTCGCGTCGTCGTCATCATCATTATGAAAATGGGGGGGGAACAGGTGGCTCGAAAATTTAACGACAGAACCAGGTTCCATCCTCTCGATCACGATTTGTATCTTTGCCGGGAATGCACCCGCACTGCAATAAAATGCAGTACCCGGAGAACCTATACGATCTATAGATGTAGTTTTGTTGCCGTTAATATTCCTCCCCACAACATCTGTGGGTGTCAGCCGAGCCGGAATGGGTAAGGGGGAAACCCTTGAAAGATTGTGGAAATGGTTCTCGAATGGGATTCGGTTGTAGATTTCTCTTCCCAATCCGCAAACCTCTCATATAATGCGTATATGATACGAGGAAAGCAACTGCTGTTGCTCCACCCGAACGTAACAGAAATTCTTCCACGTGGAGTTAGAGGGTTTCAGTCGGAATTCATAATTCACGATTGGTCTTCTCTTATCGGTTGTGGTATTAGCCGCGTTATACACGACGCGAACTCTCTCTCTCTCTCTCTCTCTCTCGAATACCGGGATGCACTGGTCTCTCTCTCTTGATTGGGTTCTAATGAGTTCTGCCGGCACTGGAGAGCATACTTATATGAGAAAGTTGTTGAGGGGGAAATCTTCGCTGCTGTTTCCGATTAATCCTGTGTATTGCATTTGATGGCAGGAATCATAATCGATGTGGCACGGAACACGGTGGAAAAAAAAAACCCTTGTGTGTGGTTTCTTTCTGGGTGGAGTACTTTTCCGACATTTTGTTAACGACTTCCTTGATTTGTGTTGTTGATAATTCAAATGCTTAATAAAATTAGGCTGTGTTTGATCTTCATTTAGCTAATGAAAACGTATGAAATTTACAATATATTAATTTCGCGCACGCGCGATTATATCGTAACAATCGACAAAAGATAGGTCTTTGCTTCGCTGGTGACGTCGCATAGGTAATTTTGATATTAAGTAGAGCTCCTTGAAATATCAAACTCACTGTCACCGTCACAAAATATCACCGTCGTCACTGAGCGAAAGTGTGACGTCAGTGTTATCGCTCGCTGTAGCCCCAT
This sequence comes from Pholcus phalangioides, assembly GCF_987345545.1. Classification (NCBI taxonomy): domain Eukaryota; kingdom Metazoa; phylum Arthropoda; class Arachnida; order Araneae; family Pholcidae; genus Pholcus; species Pholcus phalangioides. Next base: position 14,001,854 of record NW_028301595.1, read on the forward strand.
CTTTGTTTCTTATCCTGCTTATTTTTTGCAACGATCAGACATCACTGGATGCCGGGAAAAACCAGTTTTTGTTCGAAGATGGAGGACGATGAGTACACTTTCCTTTATATTACTGTCTTGTTATTAGGTACAGATAATGTGTCTATACAACAGAGTGGGATGCCATCTATTTTCATCCATCTTTGAGCTAATAGCAGGGTTGCCACTGCAAGGAAATGAAGGCACCCATCTATCGACGGTCGGTTCAAGCTCGTTAGGGAAAACATATCTTGTTATCGATATTTCCCCGGTTCGATCCTGGGACCTAAGGGCAACTTTCACGGTGGTGGACGAGCATTTTAGTGACACGCCACTCGGGTGCACTTTCATACTACTGGACCGATCCTTTCTTTTTCGCAAATGGCTCCACATTCTCGACTCGTCTTCCCTTTGATACAGTTTTGCCATCACACTTTCCACGGAATGCTGCTCCATAAGAGTTTTAACGTTGCATAAAACGGGCGTTGCGATCTAGTAACGAAAACTTTAAGACAAGGGAGTATTTCACATATCATGTCATGCGAAAATGAATTTATAGTTATCATGGTTTTTTTTTTCAGTTCACCCCATTCCAGTTTCAAATCCCGTGACTCTAAATTGGATCAAGTCCAAAACAATCACCATGAATCATTCCGGATTGCACATTCCCGGGGTTTTTATCTCTGAATTCCATTCACCAAAAGCGACGAATATATTTTTCAAGATATAATTCCGTAACTTGTCCCTGGGTATTTCATGAATAATATTGTGTTTTTGTTTTTGTCTTACTACTATTAGGATTTGTCGAGAGCCCTCCGGAGCCAGCGCCTCCCTCTGTGCCGCCGAGGACAGTGACGTCTGTGCACCACGTAGATGGTCTCGGTCGCAGGCCGCGGCTTGGTTACCTCGAGAGCGAATGCGAGTCTGAGCCACCTTACCTACCCACTATGCTTACGAACTCTCTGAATGCCTATGGATCTCCTGGTTAGTATTTGTGTGTTCTATCTACCTGTAGTATTTTGTATATTCATATACGTAGAATTGAATCTCTATATCCGGCAGTTGAAGATTCGGGACTCCGTTGGAGCAAATCAGTCACGAATAGTAGAAATGACTTGGAGATTATCTGAATTTTGAATTTTTGCATTAAAGTCATACGTTGTTTAAATCATTTCTATGAGTTACCTAGCAGCTGAATGGGTTAACACATTCACTGTTTGCTTCTTGGCCTCCCCGCATCTTACACCAGGGCCCCTAGGCTAAGCTCTTTGCCCTGCGTGTCTTCTCTGGGCATCGGGGCATATTGTTTTCAGAAGGGGATCCCTCCTTGAAAGTGTTATTATGCCAAATGAGGGAAAGTTTTAAGGGAACCCCTGGGACAGTGCCCCGGCTGTCCCAGCCTAGTTGCGGCCCTGCAAAGACCTCAGCCTAGACTTTTCACGGGGCCCTTCTTCAGTGAACTTATATCGTGAAAAACAGCAAATGAGAAAATCGTCTCGCGCCCGGGGCTGGAGCTCTGTCAGCGCCACCTTTGTGGAGACCATGGTTGGCTTATCAGTTCTGAGTTTGGATACCAGTGAGAGGTATAGAACCACATTGGTTTTAAACTGTACTTCCTGGTTTTTTATTTATTATTTATTTATTATTATTTATTATTATTATTATTATTATATATACGTTAAATTTATTAACCCTCTCAGTGGCAAATACGAGATATCTCACCAAACTTGATGCTTTGCATTTTTCAAACTACGAAATATTTAGCTTCCTTAAAGCCCGGTTTGTTTCGGTAATGACGATCCCAAAGATCTCTGTAAATCACGCTTTTTGATGTGAGTACGCATTTTAGATCATTTGACGATGTTGGTGCATTCGCAAAAAGTTGCGTAACGAAATAATTTAAACGATAATATCTCAGGAAGTATTCAGAACATATGGGTGTTTTCGATGTCTAAGGGTAGATCTCATTTAGACAAATATAATGATATTACTCCGAATTTAATATCTCTTTCAGTCTGGAGACCAGTCTCGCTGCTCTTAGTCGTAACGAAATCGTTTTACGTTATATCTCTGGTAGTTCGCAATGCAAATAAAAGGCGCTAGTGTCGTCTGATAGGCATTTCCAAGACAAATCCAACGATGATGCTACTCTAGTTTTAATACCCGTTACGGTGTGGGCATTGGACTCGCAGCCCGTATTCTTAACGAAATAGTTTTACGGTACATCTCAGAAGTTTCGTAACGCAAATAGAAGACAATGGTATCTGATAGGCATTTCAGAGACGAATGCAATGGAATATCTTTAGTTTAAATACCTCTTCCGGTCTGGGCACTAGGCTCGTGGCCCGTATTCGTAACGAAATTGTTTCACGGTATATCTCTGGAGATTCGTAAACAAATAAAAGACAACAGTGTCACCTGTTAGATATCCCAAAGAAAAATACGATGATACCAATTTCATTATGTCCCACGCGATTCGAGACGCAAAGAAAGTATTCACGTTAAATCTTACGGCCTATGATACGGCCTATTCTATATTTTTTTCTTCCTCCCCCCCCCCTAATCTGTGGGTGGAGTCAGCTTTTGTTCAAAGTTCGATAATAGAAAGATAGAGACGGAGATATTATCTTTTCCCATCGGGGTAGTATAGAAATACGCATACAGCATAACTAACAGTAAAAGCTGGAGTTTTTTTTCCCTCTTCGATTGTTCTCGAAGTTAGGATGTGCGAAAGCACTATATATATATATATATAAATATATATATATATATATATATATATTGTTCATGGCAAAAAAAGGTGTGGTATTTTACAATAGGTTCAATGATTTCCATTGTGGCAGTTTTAATGCGGATCAGTGAAAAACCGCGGAAATGGCTAAATGGCAGTCGCCATGTAAAAATACATTCCCTCGCCTTATGTTTACCGTACTTGTAGTGCCACTTGACTTTTTCACGGATCCTTGAGCCTTTTCTTGAGATAATTTTCTCGTCACATTTAGTAGATACTGTTTCCTTAAGCAATTCTTCGAATTTATTCACAAAAATTTTTTTTTTCCTCCAATGCTTTCGAGGAATTAGACGACCCGGGTGGAAAAATTCGTTTTTAACCCCTAAGGTTGGACGGAAAAATTTTTCCTTAAGGATTAACCCCTCCTCCTCTCCAATCATGGCCTGAATAACGAAGTACGTACTGGAGTGAGAGTGAATAAGTAGTATACAAGAAGTAGGTGGAAGGATTCTCCTCTCGTGAAAATGAAGCGGCCGTGCATGCGTGAAGTGCGTACCAGGCATTCAAATATACTTACGGCTGCTTCTCATCACCGAGAGAGAAAGCTGGTTTTAAAAAGCTCTCCCTTTCGTAAAAGAAGGAAAAGAAAGCCGTGACGAAGTTAATACTTTCCGGAATAACTGGAGAAAGGAACTCTCGCGAGAAAGAAAAATCGAGGATCTCTCTCCTATATTCTTGAGAATTTCCGTCGTTGGTTCCTAAAGTAAGAGAATACTGGGAATTCCGTAGTCATGGTGGAGGTTTTTCGGATGATGGAAATCCGTGGGAAATTTTTTTTTTGTTGCTTTTCCGTCATGGTATAAACCGGTATGAAAATATTCGTAGATACTTTAAGGTTAATTATAAAGAGATTTAGAGCCTACTAAGAATCGTGTTATATTTGTTATGGGCATCTTTTTCTCAGCCACCTCGCTGGGCATTTTGCCTGCTGTGGTGTTGTATTTGTATTTGTGAGAAACAAAAATTACGTCGAATTGATAGGCATGATCTACTGTATTTCGCTTCTAAATCATTTGGCACGTGTTGCATATTAATATACAGGGTGTCCAATAAGTGCTGATGTGGACTCTATCTCATCAACCGACGTATAGGTAAGGTTTGAATTAAAAAAAAAATGTTCGAAAGGTGTTCAAAAATCACCCTGTACCAGTTTTGAGAGTGAAAATAAAGTTGACGGAAAATAGAAGAGAAAAACCTAAATTTTTATACAGTCCCCTTGTCCTTCAACTTCCAATTAGAAAGTTGATGCCCTGTATTTTCTGAGTCGAACGAAAGATTCCCCATGCTTTTAACGGTGATATTCGCAGAGATATTAGAATTCAAAAATCTGTGAAAAGTTGGGAAAGGACAGCATAAATGAGGGAAAGGAGCGTTATCCATCAGTTTTCGCTGTTCTTCCATAACTTTTCTTCGATTTTTGAACTCTCAAATAACTCGGTGAGTGTTGGAATTGAAAACATGTTTTTTTAGCGGGGGGGGGGGGGGCTCTCAGAAAAGGCAGGGCAACTACTTCTCAACCGGAAGTTAGAGAGGTCAAGGGGGCCGTAAACAAATTTAGATTTTTTATTTTGCGGCATACTTTATTTCTACTCACAAAACTTGTACAGAGTAATTTTTGAGCATTCTTTAAATTGGGATCGTACCTCTACGACGAACGGTTGATGAGATAAAAACCGCATTAGCACTTACGGGACACCCTGTATATTAATTCGTTCACATTTAAAGTAACTTCAAATTTTTCTTTAATTTAATAATTTACTTTAATATTTAACTTTAGTCTTGTAATCAATATATACTATGTATTCAATAATGATAAATATACAATTAATAAAATAGATACTGAGATCTCGGCACAACATCTATAAACTTCCGAAAAAATATAGGTAAACATTGGGAAGAAAGTCTAAATTGATAAGCTTCTTCACTGAAAACATTTACACTTTAACAATAACTTCACAAATGATTTTAAAAAATTCAATTTCATCCATTTCATTCAATTCATACCACGAATTTCCAGCTTAAAAAAAACATCTCACCAGCTATAAAATTCAGTGTTTTTCAATATTTTAATTGATTCCCAGCTTAAAAAAGACTCTGCAGCTTCAATGTTTTCCGATAATGAATTACCAGCTTAAAAAAACAGCCCTACAGCTTCAAAAGTTACTCTTTTTCTAAATCCAATACTGAATTTCAAGCTTTAAGAACGGCTTTCAATCTCAAAAACTTCAGATTTTTCATTTCGAGAAATGAATATTCAGCTTGATAAAGGAGCACGATGTCTTTAAAATTTACTTTCTTTTGAAAATTCTACAATAAATTCCTCAAACGTTTCTTTATTTTCAATTCAACAATGAATTTCTAGCTTGAATCAAGTACTGACAACCTGAAAATTTAAGCATCCATTGTTAAAATTCCAAAAACTGTTGTTCGTGCAGTTTCTTGATACTATCCATAGCGTATGTCAATATTTTCACTATCGAAGTCACTTCCAACGCATCAAGAATTCTGTGAACATCTTCTAGATCTCTAATGGATTTCCTAATTCCCCCAGACATAAAAATCAAGATTAACATTAAGTAAATCAAGTTTTTCTTGAAGAAACATTCTTAAATTTTTGTACGTTTCACCCATAAATTTCAAAAAAATGGTGACGGAAATCCGCGCGTAAGAAGATATCAATCATTGACATTCAAGATTTTTCATTATTATGAGTTGAGTGTTCTTTTCGGCTTTATACATAACGAGTCCCTTCGAAAATTACGCAAACATTACATACAAATACCGAGAGTTTCAGATTCTCAACTGACATAAACAGACCGCTGGATAACGACGCGTATATGACACATCAGTCACCGTGAATAATACCCACCAAAAATCCGCTTAAAGGGTAGGTTATAGTTTTAAAGTGTTGCTCTCTCTCTCTCGCACACACGAGGATAACTCAGAAAACTACACGTCTCTCCATTTACCGAAAATCTTCACCGCGTATGTCAAGGTGGCCGTAGCTGATAAGGTAGAAACGACTCGTACCAGAAAACGCTTATTTAGTTAGCGAAAATGATTCGCCAGTGATTAAAGCCGAAGTGGTTTTGCAAGAATTACAGATTAGAATCTTGGAAACACGGTGGAACGAATGATGACTGCTTGTAAGTTCAGTTATGGGAGTAGATAGAGTAAAAGGGGCCGCGTGGTGTGTGTTCCTCTTAGAGATTCACCTACCGCCATGCCCATCAGCATAGTCTTCGAGAGAACTGATTTGTCGCACCCGACCAGCTTTTCTACCCATGTTCCTTTTTGGAGAATGGAAAGGAGAAGTGGAAAACGACGGTATATCCACGATGTCGTCGCGTTTTGCTAATTACCTAAGAAAACTGCTGTTACCCTCCCAAAAGGCGAGAGAGAGAGAGAGATACAGAAACGTAGATGGGCTGGAATAGGAGTAGGAGGAGGAGGCGATTTCTTTAATAATCTTCATTAAGCTGCTCTAAGCTTAATGATGTAATTAAGTTCAAGTTATCGTCGATACTCAGGAATGGTTACGCTAATGTTTCTTCAGAGAAAAGTGGTGGTGTGATAAGTTGTACTCATTTGTAATCCTCACATTTTCCGACTACGTCAATCAATTTTTCAATTAGCAGAATTTCGGGGTCCGAGAGGGAAGCAGTAGAAAGAAGGGAAGGCGTTAAGTTCAGTTATCATTGCTGATGCCCTTCGGAGCAAAAGCAATGATAATGTTTTCCAACGTCTATCTCTCTTCTCTCTCGTCCCGTCCCGTTCTTCTTCTAGTCCCTGCCCGGTAATTACCGTGACGAGGGTAATATTTAGAAGAATGAAGGGGGAAAAAAAAACCCTTGCCCGGAGAAAAGGATAAATTTTTGTGATTTTCTAGGGGATTTTCTATGCGTTTCTGGCATCGTCGGTGGTGGTTATTAACGGTAATTCGTCGCGTATTTATTTTACTTGTAGCGCCTCTCGTGATGGAAACAATGACAGTTGATATACCTCCCAGTGACGACGAACAAAAGCCTTTAGTCTTCATGTATTCATGTTCCGGTGACTGATAATGAAACAAAAATGATATATGTGTGTTATCTGTATTTTGATATACGCTGATTGCAACCCCGTCGTTGTGGAAATACTATGGATGTTATATCTAGTTGAAACGGAAAGTTATGTGTATTAATTTGCGTATCGTGCTAATTATCGTCCCGACTCGTGATGTCATAAAACTTTCCGAGTGATGTATTCACTCGATTTTCCCATGATATGATATTTTTAGCTATGGTTGTCGGTGAATGTGGGAAACTATACCAAGATGAATCAACAGGGATGTTGTCAATCTAAGGACTAACGACTGCTAATGAGATAGTACTGAATAGATGGACTTTCCGGAAACCTGAAAAGAGCTGATAAATTCTGAATAATTATGTTCGCAATTTATAAATTCTTCAGGTTTTTTTAGAGTACTTGGGAATGTGTTTTTTTCTGTCCAGGACTGAAGTATAGAACGAAGAAATCGCGGTCTTGATAACTACGGAGCTTTAATTGTCTACAGAGATCCAATGAATTATGTTTGTGTGTCGTCAATGACACGTTTTATCGCTTCATCTACACAGAGTAGTCATCATTTGCGAGGTTATGGTGGTACACCAAATGTATCAAAATCTAACGCCGAAACGGGTCGTTCTAATGGACCTTTTCCACCGCTCACAGACTCCGGTCATAACGCCGTACAACAGTTTACTACCGATCGAGTTTTTTGGGTCGGAATTCTTTCTCTCTAGGGAAAGTCATTACGTCTGTCTTCGTCCGCAATGAATGGTTGGAGTGCCATCTATCGTTGCTCTTTTTAGATCTGATAGAAAAAAAAAGTTTTCTTGTTGCTGTTCTCTCTTGGATCAAACCCGTAAACCTAACGATGATCTTCATTTTTCAGGGGATTTTTCTAGTTTCCAGTATCGTTAGTGATTGTTATAAAAAAATGTGAAGTACAGAAATCACCCTTTTTGATTAACTAAGGAACTCTGATTATCTTCATCATCGAACTTCAATTGAACTACACTGTGTGGTCACTGAAACATTTCATCCAAAATGAATAGCCATCGTTTACGAGGTTAACATAATCAAATGCCAATATTGATGGTTTCATAGACCACTGCGTAAGGATAATGCATTGCTGCGAAACAAGGGCTGGGTAATTGCTAGGAATGCCCGGGGCATGTAAAAATTTTGGCCTTGCATGCATTTTCCCACTCACATGACCGACGCTGTCATATAAAATACCGATACGGGGAAATGTACATACAGTAAAAATCCTCTTAGCTGTTTCATCCCCTCTTTTACGGACAAATAATTATTTCCCCCTTGTATAATAAATATACGCATTTCAAACCCCTGGTTAACGTCGAGGAGAATGCGGGAAGTCACGATCCTCAGTACGGATATCACTAAATTTTTCCAGAAATTGCAAATTATTTGCTTTAAATGCATTTTGATGACCATATTTCTTTGAGCAAAAGTATAATTCTGTAAACTGGGATCTTAAATAATAATCCGTATAATATGGGGGGGGGGGGAGATTGCCATCGAAAATCTTGTCAGAACAAAGCGCAATCACCTATCGTAATTGGAATTCCAAAAACAAAATTGAGGGCAAAACGTGAAATACACGTATCGTGAAATGAATATTTATAATTTTTTCCATAATTATCATGTGTGTGTGTAAAACAATAAGTATCGATCACATCAGTATCGTTGAAGAAACAAAAAAAAAATGTAAAAAAAAGTCGGAGCAACGGAAATTACAGGAATGTCCCGTAATACGGGACACAAGTTGTCCCGCACAAATTGTTTCAGGCACTTTACTGACCCTTGTTTTCAGAAAATTTCAGAAACACTGGTCTATAGTCCGACGATAATTACGTCACGAAAATATTAAGCAGATGTAATTTATATGGAATTCATACTCTTTCACAATCAGTAAAGGGAATGGCGTCAAGCGTCAAAATACCTCCTCTTCCTAACCAGAACACCAGAACATATCCCGCAGCTCTGTCTCACCGAAGAGATACAAGCAGGTGGTGAAAGACCTTGGTCATGCTGGAAAACAAATCACCAAAATACAAAAAATAGACCATAATCCAATAAAATCAGACAACCCCTCCCCCCACACGATTTCCAATTCAATGAACGAATCCAAATCCCTTAAAATAATCATTTCGATCCACGACGAGGATATCATTGGTCCCAAATTCACCTCCCAGCTGAATTTCCCAAAACCTCAGCCATTTCAAAGAAAACTTATCATACACCCGAGTCAGTGTGTAATTTGTTTTGTTTTTCTCCCCCCTCTCAAGTGTCTTTTACTCCATTTCATGACCATATTTCAAGAAATAAGACGCACCATCCTTTAAAACAAGACCTGAAAGAGAAAGGAGAGGAAAGTAACAGAGAGAGAAGGAGAGGAAAAGGGAGCTGTTAATATTATACAAACAAATCATTTCGGGTCGCTGGTTCTTTCATTTCCATCGAATACAACTTTAACGCGAGGCTGAGCACCAAACGGACCAAGTCATCGAATTAAGGAGAGACGTCCACCGCAAAACCCCTTGGACCGCGGGTTCAACAATGTGTACGTGTAAGACGAAAATATTCCGAAGGGAGAAGAGAAAATACTTGATATATATATATATTTCGTTAAGGACTTTCTCCACACGCACAGTCCATGGACCTTTTCTCCTCCGATCAGTTTCTGAAGTGTAACCATACGTTAACCCTGAGATAAGAGACACAAAACCCCTTTTACATCTAATACCCTCTCTATACCCCCCCTTTTTTTTTCGTTTTTACTCATCCTTGTTTGGATATAACTTGTTTAGTATTTATAAGATATTAGCTTTTCCGCAACTTTTCTGCTTCCATGCGTTATTATCTTCGGTTTCGTGTTTACGATCTTCAAATTGACTTATTTTTATGTTGTTTTTCCTGCCTGGTTTATGGTCATTGAGCAATGGAGATTGATGCGTCGTCCTACGTGAAGCATGTTCAATTAACTCCATCTTCTCTTATCTTTGTTTTAAGTAATTCATTCGCGACAAATTTTCTGTCTCTGCAACGATTTTTTTTTTCCCCCACGCTGTCTGTGTCATCGGTGTCGAAAACTCGATGTTACATATTTTTGGTTGTCACGCTTTGACTTGGATGGACGTGATTGTGACGATGTGCTGTTGTTTCTTGATTGACGTGGTTCCCGTCATTGGTAACGGGAACTAAATTCCGATAATTTCCATGGATTTGTGTTCACTGCCTGGCAAATTCTGTCGTACCTAGCGTGCAAGTTGGCTGTTTCTGGTGTTCTGGACCAGGCTCAGCAATCTAATGGAATCCGCTGAGTATTCTAGCAAGCTTAACCCTCTATGGTCTCGTGTATATTAGAAATATGCACGAGAACATACGTATATATTAGAAATATGCACGAGAACATACGTATATATACCAGTTTTCTTTTCTCAATTTCCTATTATTTTAGAAAGTACATCTTTTAGTGCAATTTCAGTTCAAAACACTGCTATATAAGTAAAATAACTTTTTATCTAGAAAGAATTGATTCCTTGATGGTGTTATCTTTTTTGACAGCAGTTGGAATTTTACGTGTTCAGAGAGATTTATAAAATCTCATCGAGGGAAACGGGAGTAAAATTCAAGGAAACAATTATTGTGGTGGAAAAGCGGGCCGGATAACAGGAAATCCAGATAGGCCGAACTTCTAGAAATGTTGAATTCCTACCTCCCACCCATTCATCAAAAGCACCCGTTTTATACCCAAACCCGATTTTTTCCGACCTCTAAATACAGACGAGTACTCAATAAATGCTTGTTACGTACTGAACTGTATGTTTTAAAAATTTAGAGAATAAATGGTAAAAGAATAAAAACAGTTGGAAGTTAGGCTAAATATAAGTTATTCTGCTTAACCTACTTATATTACGTCTAACTTGATTGCAGGAAACATAAAACCATATACAGTATGAATTCATACGCTTCCTGAATATACAGAACAAAAACGTAGACTTGTTTCTTGCAAAAATCATTTTAATTTGTTTCAATGTTAAGTCCTTCATATACGTATATAGATGGCGGCTTTTTTTGTTTTAGGCCGGTATTACACTATAAAAGTTTGACAAAATCCCTTTTATAAAACTTGAAAAATCTAACCAATAAGGTTATTGGTTACATTCTAGAAAATGCAACCGGTGACCTTATTGGCTGCATTTTTCAAGTTTTATAAAAGGGATTTTATCAATCTGTTACAGTGTAATACCGGCCATAGACCTCTTCCGCTACGCAATGTCTCTCCACTTGCGCTAGAACCTGTTCAGAAACGAGTTTTGAGGTGTGGCTAGTACAGCACAATTTTGCGTGTAGCCACACCCAAAAACCCGTTTTCTGCAGCTTTGGTATAATTTTTAACTAGGCCGGATAATACAGAGAGAAATAGTCGAGAGTCTACTGTATATTAAGTATCATAAATGTTTATCTTGAGTGAGAATGAAAGTCAGCGTTTATTATATTTCGTAAAAACATTTATTGCAGATATCAATTCTTCTTCCAATGCATCGCAAAACCACTTGGAAAACGTCGACGAACCAGTAGAAAGTCTCTTGGGAGGAATGAGCAGGGTCAGCACCAGCGAAGCCGAAAGGTAAGACACGTAATCATGAATGAAAACGATGCAGTATATATATAATATGCGGAATTTTCTCCATAAAAATGATTGGAGTAATTTATTGTTGCAGTGTTTTTTCTTTCTTTTGCATGCAATATTAGTTATGTATTGATCAGCGTTGAATTTCCCCTACAGGCTGCGGCCTAGGGCCCCCGAGATCTGCAGATGGTTTCAAAAGCATCTCCAACTGTTATTTTTTGGAGAATTTGCTCAAACATCAAATTTTAACACATTTAAGTGGGGAATTTAGAGATTTTTTTTTCTCATATTAATAATAAATAATGTTAATTTTAAATTATTTATTAATGTTATTTGTATTACGTACCATAAATTGCCATATACCCAACTCTAAAACCAGCAACACTTTGTCGTTGACTAAGGACAACTGGGGTTGGACGTGTAGCAAAAAAATACTACGTTTTTAAATGCAATATTGGCTGAGATCTTTTAATTCCAAAAAACAGAGAAAAGTTACAAGAAAAACATTAAATTCTGGTATATTCGCCTCATTAGAGAAAGGCCAACAACTTTCCAATTGGGATTTTGATACCACATGTCTGCATGAAAAGTTAATTTTTTTATTTTATTTTAATAACTATACAACCTTTTGCAACATAAATGACTTATCAAAGTTCAAAACGTTATCTGAATACTTTTTCTAATTGGAAGTACGCCGCTAGAATCAACGGATCTCCAGTAAAATGCCGTCCGTGCTGTTTACCAATGCACCCTGTATGACCTGGAGGTACACCAAACGCATCTAACATTGCAACAGAAGAATAATCACATCCACTGCCTTCCACAACCAAAATAATTAAGTTGAGACGTAGATCAACGACAATGTGTGTGCGCTATATTTGTTTCGTGGTTGGAAGCACCTGACGATGATCTTTCCGAAGGGTTTCAACCAAGCTTGTTCATTTAGGCCGGTATTACATTATAAAATTTTTCTAAAAGTTATTTTATAAAATTTGAAAATTTCTACCAATAAGATTATTGGTTGCATTTGCTCGAATGTAACCTGTGAGCTTTATTGGTTGGATTTTTAAAGTTTTATAAAAGGGATTTTATCAAACTTTTATAGTGTAATACCGGCCTTATAGATTTGAAAAAAAAAAATCATCTATAATTTCAGTAATATCTGTATAAGGCCGGGATTACACTGTAAAAGTTTGATAAAAGCTCTTTTCTAAAACTTGAAAAATGCAACCAATAAGATAGCCGGTTACATTTGGTGGAATGTAACCAATATTATTATTGTGGTTCGACTTTTAAAGTTTTATAGAATAACTTTTATGAAATTTTCATAGTGTAATCCCGGGTTAAGCAATGGGTTTGTGGTAAAATATTTTGGAGTCTTTGCCATCGTATTGATGAAGAAGGTCCCACGATATTTCTTACACTTTGAGCTGCTGCAGTTTTTTCGCTACCGATAAACGGGATGTTATTGAGATCTCTGATAATTATGGAAATCAGTTGACTTGTAATTCTAGGTACTTCCACACTTTTTAGTGCAGTTCTAGGTTTTCATTGGTGGCTTCAATGTGGTTTGCATTAATTGTTTCTAGTACCATTTGATTTTGTAATTGCTGAGGCGTTTTTGGAAATATAATTTCATTCTGTATTGAGGAATTTCAAAGCTTTTGGTTAATTCTTACTACAGATATGGGAGCAGAAAGAGCGCGCAGAGAGGGTAGAGGCCGTCTTTGCAGTGTTAATTCATTTCGATTATGGAGTGATTTAATTCACTTCTATTTATGAAGTGATTCAATCAATTCCGATTGTAAAGTGATTTAATTCATTTCTATTATGAAGTGATTCAATTCATTTCGATTATCAAGTGATTCAATTCATTTCGATTATCAAGTGATTCAATTCATTTCGATTATCAAGTGATTCAATTCATTTCGATTATCAAGTGATTCAATTCATTTCGATTATCAAGTGATTCAATTCATTTCGATTATCAAGTGATTCAATTCATTTCGATTATCAAGTGATTCAATCAATTCCCATTACAAAGTTATTTAATTCATTTCCATTATGAAGTGATTCAATCAATTCCGATTATAAAGTGATTTAATTCATTTCGACAACAAAGTGATTCAATTCATTTCGACAATCAAGTGATTCAATTCATTTCGATTATCAAGTGATTCAATTCATTTCGACAATCAAGTGATTCAATTCATTTCGATTATCAAGTGATTTAATTCACTTCTATTTATGAAGTGCTTCAATCAATTCCGATTATAAAGTGATATAATTCATTTCGACAATCAAGTGATTCAATTCATTTCGATTTTCAAGTGATTCAATTCATTTCGATTTTCAAGTGATTTAATTCACTTCTATTATGAATTGATTCAATTAATTCCGATTATCAAGTGATTTAATTCATTTCTATTATGAAGTGATTTAATTCACATCTATTATGAAGTGATTCAATTAATTCCGATTATAAAGTGATTTTTAATCTATTTCGATTATCAACTGATTTAATCCATTTCGATTATCAACTGATTTAATCCATTTCGATTATCAACTGATTTAATCCATTTCGATTATCAACTGATTTAATCCATTTCGATTATCAACTGATTTAATCCATTTCGATTATCAACTGATTTAATCCATTTCGATTTTCAACTGATTTAATCCATTTCGATTATCAACTGATTTAATCTATTTCGATTACCAAGTGATTCAATTCATATTTCAGTCCCAAACCTGTATAAGCATTCACTTGGATAACTCCGACGAATTCTCAAGTAACGGATCCTCACTTGGAAATTCAGTTCCGGTACCACGTTACAGGTTTATTAGGCTGTAAATTTTTATTCCAAAAACAGAGAAAAACAGGAATGCATTTCTTTTCCCCCAAATAATTTTTTTCTTTTAACGTTAGAGAGAGAGACCATCTTGTCTTTCTTTTCCTACGTTTCCTACAAAAAAAAGAAGTAAACCACGTATTTTGTGAGCGGAATTTATATGTTTCTTGTAGTAAGGATAGTGTCGTCGTCGTCGTCACAAGTACAATCTCGCGAGGGTTTTTTCCGCCCTTTAGGATTTAAACCAGAGGTTGTTTTTTTTTTATTATTTTTCCTTTATCCTTGTTTTTAAGGTTTTTTTTAAAAAAAAAGGATTTTTTTCCTGTATTTTTTTTTCTTATATATTTTATTCCAGCTCCGTTTTTATTATTTTTGTGATCAAAGTTATCTTCCTGGTGCTCTTTTGTGTTCTTCCGTCTTATTTTTTTATCCCTTACTCCGACTTCCTCTTAATATCCGCTTCAAAATTCCGTGTTTGTGCCTTTTTTTTTTTTCACTTCCAGGATCAAAAAGGAAATGCGTTTTATTTATTTATTTACTATTATTTTTACTTGCGTTGGCCCTCTCCACGAGAGCTTACAGATCTATGAATAGTGAAGTATCAAGTCTCTTGTTTTTAAGTTTCTTACACGACTAATGAGACACCGATATTGTTTTCTTACCTCATTCGTAGATTGCTTATCATTTGACCATCTTTTTTTTTCTGCGTAGTCCTATTTTGTGCCACCGGATTGGTTATCGGGACATGAATCTTGGGAAAAAATGCAAAATGATTTCATGCTTGAGTCCGGGGATTCGAATGCAGACTGGAAATATTATACGTAAGAACACCATCGGTTCCCAAGTCCTGCTCAGGGACGGGCTTAATTATTTTTTGACCCGGTGAGAAAACAGCTCAAACAACGCCCCCCCCCCCGAAATTATTTTTCCTGATCCTTGAGGGGGCTGAAATAAGCCTCAACCCCCAGGTTCGGATACTTATGATATTCTCTGGCATAGACATCGGACCCATTCTGCTGCAAAATGTGGGCGCCATGTCTACAACATGTGTACACAGCACATCACAATGGAAGGGCTGTCAGGGCTAGACGACGGATTATCTGCCCAAAGTTACAACTCTAAATACTCTTTTAGCTGCGATAAGAATGCACTTGATTACGATACGAGTAGTTTCAAATACAGCACGTCGTTAGAGTGAGAATTCAGCGCTTTTTCTTGTCCAGCGCCTCTGAGCAAATGGGACACGTTCCCGCAGAATTTAGCTCCTCTTTTCATTACAGGCAAATCCCTCCCCCCCCCCCGCCTCTGCCTCAAAGGGAACTACAATAGCCACCCAAAAATAGTATTTGCCCAGGGCACGAACTTATGAGATGCAGGCCCTGGGTTCGGGGGGGGTTGTCAAAATCCTAGATCTCGAGGGTCCCCTGTCTTAAACAGAATCTTAAGATATTGCTTTGATAAGAAGTCAAAATGTAACTCAATGTAGTCAACGTATTTACCGCAATGTAAGCAAAGTCTTTTTAGTTCGTTTTGGGGCCCCTATAATTTAGCGGCCCGGTGCGGCTGCACCCTTCGCACCTGCCTAATTCCGGCCCCGGTCCTGCTGCACAATATTTTAATTTCCCCTTAGAATATGTAATCTAAAAAGAGAAAAATATATAATAATCTCTCTCAGAAATCATTCGGGATTATTATATTATATTAATATAGAGGCCTAAATTGGACTTGCACCAGGGTCGACAACTTCTTTTCAAACACATTCCTTGACGCGGAAACGTCTTTGAAAAGCAATTTTGGGCGCGGGCATTGATTATTATTTATATAATAATTATAAAAAAATTGCAATTGGAATTTACTGTAAGCGATTGATGCTTTCAGGAATTAACTGCGACAGCATCTGACACTGCCTAACCCTTTTTTTTTAAATTTTCCCTGGATATAATAACCTCTCAAAAAATCACTCGGAATTAATATTATTGTACTGAATATTTCCCCTCATGTCACTGTATAGAGAGAAATAAGCTTATTGAAAAAACTTACACCGAGTATAATCATGTAAATTGTTCATCTGGTTATTTGTGTTCTTATAAAGATAACAAAAATCGTTGTATTTGTTTTCTTCTCAAAAACGTAATTAGTAGATAGCAAATTATCTAACACATTGCAAGTTTTCTAACTATCTACAGATAACCATACCACGATAAAGGGTAGCAAATATCGTTATCGTCTAAGGTTTTGCAACGGGGAAAAGTGGAATGAGTATAAAGTGATGCGAATACAAAGGCCACAACAGACAAATTGCCGATCAAAGTGGCTGAAGATGAATGTGGCTAAGTGGCTAAATTACGCCCATAAAAAAATATGAATGTGAATTATATGAATGTCAATACAGCAGCCCAATATAAAAGCATATATGATCAATAATAATAATAATAATAATTAATAATATATAATACACTGCCCCTGAAAAAAGATTATGGTTATCTATCCAAAGAATGAGTAGATTCTCGGAAATAAATGGAAATGAAAATATAAATACAATAATAATAATAAATATTTTTCGTGCAAATCATTAGATAAATAAATAAATTATTTGATAGGTCATTTTTGTTATAATTAAAGAGAAACAATTAGAAAGTTGCTGTTATTTTAACAACCAGTTAGTAGATTACAAATTATCTAACCCATTATCAAGTTATTTATAAATCTTCAACTTACATAAATATCCACAAATTATCTACCTATCTACAATTTATCTAGTACATAAAGGGTTAGTTTTAGAAGCAAATATCTTTGTCTTTGCTACAGGTCGTGTGACATTTTTGTCTCCAAAACATAATAAATTCCACGACGGCAGTTTTAAAAATGCGTGGAAAATAGATTATAATTGTATAAATTGGAAAGATAATAATTTTTTTGAAAAGAGGTAAAGTCATGGCATTTTTTTTCTTTCTATAACATCAAAAGAAAAAACGATCTAAACTTCCAGGATTATACCCAGAGAATAAGATCTATATCCGTACAGCTCTTTCTACATTCATAGAAAACAATCCCACAAATACAACTCATTCCAAAAAAAAAAACGAACTCCGAAATCCACATAATTTATAATTTCCCATAATATATACTCAATAAACAAAAGTATAGCCATAAAAATGCTCGCAAGGAAGCACGTGACATCCATAGTTTGACAATATCATAAAACTTCGGTACCATCTCCTAAGAAGAACCATTACTCGATGTAAAAACATGTGAGATATCCACTGCAGTAAATACTCAGAAATCCTCGGAATTCTTATAATTCCTAACAAAAAAGTGATTTAATTCCAAGAATCACTAGATTCACAAAAAATAATAACACGCACAATAAGTATACAAACTTTAAATATTAATACAATATTAAAAGGAGTACCGCACACACACCCCCACACCACACCCCGAGCCTTCTTATTATTATCATCCGTTGTAATTGAAAATACAGGGCTTTCTTAAGAGTTGTAACATTCGCTTTCTCTAAGATATCATCTGTCATTACAAAACCCAGCTTTCTGAGAATATTCTACATGCTTCATTTCTTTCTTTTACATTCTCCACATAAGAAAGACGTGTTCCGTATGCATTAACCACGGCTAAACATATGTGGCGGTGCATGATGCCTGTGTCTTGGTGTGGGAAAATAATTCTTGTTGCCCGTTTTACCTCAGTTCTCTGCTGTAATTTATTACGAAACAGCTAATTTCCAGCAAAAAAATTAATATTGTAATAAATCATAATTCCGGTTCTCTGTTTCATAATGACTGGAATCCACTTTTATGTTTTTATAATCAGCTACATAATTGAAATGTTTACTGCTTTAATCCCTTTATTCCAGTTTATGAGAAGTTGAGAAATGATAATAATAAAAATCTATCATGTAAATTGTTTACTGGGTCATTTTTGTTCTAATTAAATAAAAAAAATAAAAAATTATAGTGCATAACAAGTTATCTAATCAATAACAAATACAGTCGAATACCGTTATAGCGAAAATCTCGTTTTAACGAATATTTTTTCTAATTCCCCCAGATAAGTTTACATAGAAACAATGCAAAAACCTTAAATTCCTTTATAACGAAGTGATTTCTCCGGTCTCTTGGAGTTCGTTATAACGAGATTCCACTGTATCTAAAAAACATTATCTGTGGATTATCTACAGATTATCATCAATTATGCAAAAGGGTTAATTTTAGGAGCAAGTACCGCTATTGTCTAAACTTTCGCTAAAGGGCTTACACCTTTTTTTGCTTAAAAAACAGTGAAATTCCACCACGACAGAGTTTCGAAAGTTACTAAAAATTGTGGAAATGAAAGAGATGGTAATTTTCAAAAATAATTTGGCCTAAATTCTTAAAATGATTTTCTTCCCAAGGAAAACGAGTAGAACTTTCGAGATAACCCAACACATTAGATCCATATCCGTGTACATATTTCTCTACATCCAAATATTATAATCCCATAAACATAACTCATCCCAAAACACACCGAGATTTTATAATTTCACGTAACGTATTTAACAAACAAAAAATTCAGCCATAAAAATGTTTAAAAAAAAAACCACCTGAAAACCATACTCTTTGACAATATCATAAAACTTCGGTACCGGTTTTACATTAAGAAACATTACTCGAAGTGGAAAAACATGCGAGAAATTCACGGCAGTAAATACTCAGAGAATTCTCAGAATCCGCGTAAAAAATGCGATTCAGTTCCAAGACTCACTGTATTCACAAGAAACAGTGATATAAAAACACAAAAACTTTAAATATTAATATATAATATTAAAAGAGAGAAAAAGGAGGACCCCGAGTCTTCTTGTTATTATTATCATCATCCGTTCTTGTAATTGAAAATACAGGGCTCTCTTAAGAGATGTAGCGTTCGTTTTTCTTAAGATATCATCTAACATTACAGAACCCAGCTTCCTAAAATTCTTCATGCTTCATTTTTTTGTTTTTTTTTACATTCTCCACACGAGAAAAACGTGCTCGCATGCATTAAGCACGGCTAACATATGTCGCTGCGCATGGCACGCGTGCCTGAGCGTGGAAAAATAATTTTTGTTGCCCCTTTTCTCTCTCTCCCAGCTCCGCTATAGTTTATTACGGGGGGAATAGCAATTTTCGCGGAATATAACTGAAAAGAGGAGAAAAATGAATAGCAAAAGAGGAGCAAAAAAAAATAAAATAACATTACAAACGCTTGCCCGTACGTACGTAGTCACGGGGAATGGTAAAGAGATGGGCAAAAGTACCGTAAACGTTAATCTCGCCCTCTTAGTATTCTACGAAGGTGTTGCTGCAGTGAAATATGAGACGAGGTCCTCTTTTTTTTTTTTCTCGTACAATGCCTTTCGGGAAGTGGTTTCGTTTTCTTTGCTCGTTATTTTTACCTCCGCTCGCTCCCTGTTCTGTGTTTGCTCGTATGAAAACTCCAGGGCTCGTTCCTTTTTTCTACAGAGAGAGAGAGAGAGAGAGGGAATAATGACAGAGTTTATATACGGTTTGTCTTCTTTTAAGAACTTTTCACTATAAATTTCTGACGTCGTTCGTTTATTTTGTGGGAAATGATCGTTAACCGAGTAACTTTGATTCTCCCCGTTCGAGTACAGACGAGCGCGCAATGGAAAATAACAAGGGATGATATTTTTTTACGAATGTAAAGGTCACAACAGGCGAAAAGCCCAACTGGGTGGCTGAGAAAAGATGTCCATTAAATATATGGATGTCGAAACATAACTGAAATACAACATTTCCAAATAAGAACGATTACCACGAAAATACTAATACACACTGAAATAAAACTGATAAAAAGTAATGTTTATATGATGAAATGAAATGCACTGTCCCCATAAAAATAATCCGTGGTTCTTTAATCTAAGTATGGATATCTTCTCTCGATTCATTCCATTTTAAACATCGGGTTACTTTTTTAGAAGCGTCAATTGTGGTGGAATTAATTTTAAATCGAAATACAGTGATAGTGATAGGAAACGAGAGACATCCAGGCTCTGTCACACTCAGTGATATAAGCACATTGTCCCTGGGGACTCGGGTGTCTCCGGGGAAACCTAACCATTTATTGATCTTGAGAAAGATATATTACATACATGGGCAGGTGCCATTACGCACCTCGCCAGTAAACAAGTATAAAATTTGTAATCGAAAAATGGTGATTCTGATTACAATCACAATTGTAAATCACAGGTTATAAATCACATAATAATCGTCATAATCGGGAATAGTTCTTGATAAAATGTGATTTGCTTCTCTTCAGGGATTTTCATTGGATCAGTAACTATCACATCAATGAAAGCTGTCAATCTACTGCTGGGTTGATCTAATCGCTGCACCGTGTAGTTTGATTTGGTCCAAAGACATTCGTCAGTAATTGCTGCCTGTATCCAGCTTTTCGATAAGCCAGCGTGGATCAAACTATTCTCGACAACTCAGGCTCCTCTTCTTCTTCCTCTCCTCTAAACAGATGTACGAGATCGCTGTCTGGGTGTAGTTGACGTCGTAGTCTAGTGGATCTCCTAACTGGCATAGGTGGCTCTCTATCTGGTTCTGGCTCCGGGACTGTAGTTCTGATATCCTCAGGGTGCTACAGTGGAACTGGGTCATAACGACACCTTGCCTATAACGTCAATAGTTAGTGACGGGCAAACATACATAATGATACGAAGGTTTTTAACAACTGGCTGTTACGAAGAGAAAATTCTACTGCCTTTGCGGGGAATTAAAACCACGTCCTTTCACTTTGAAGTTGAGGATAACTTCTATCCATTGTTCTGGATAACTACCGGAATGTTTTTCACTGCCATACATTGCCATTTTATTTACCATTTTCTATGTCTCTGGGGACACTAGGGTGCCCTGATGAGAGGAAAGGAATCCTCGTTTGAGAAACTCTGTACGTAATGATATATCGGAATCTCGAGAAAGCA